>NC_074682.1:3445990-3768073 GCF_029448725.1 Salvelinus fontinalis | reverse complement strand
CAAATGTAACCCAAATTTCCACATAGAAATTATGTTGGTTGCCCATCTGTATTTGTGACCGACCCGGCTCGATTCGGTCTTATGTAGCAAAATTTGAAATCGTGTTTTTTACATTGGATAAAAGTAGGGACTCAGAACTAGAAAATGGTATATCATATACTACAGTTGAGGAACAATGGGATAGTAATTCTGCTTTGAAAGTTGATAAACTGTCATGACTTCTGCCGAAGTCGTTGCCTCTCCTTGTCCGGGCGGTGTTCGGCGGTCGACTTCAACGGCCTTCTAGCCATCATCGATCCATTTTTCATTTTCCATTTGTTTTGTCTTGTCTTCCCACACACCTGTTGTCAATCCCATTCATTACCTGTTGTGTATTTAACCCTCTGTTTCCCTTCATGTGTTTGTCAGAGATTGTTTTATGTCAAGTGTTGTTTTATTGGTGTATAGGTGCGCGACGGGTCCTCGTACCCTGTTTTATTTGATGTATGTATATTTCTCGTGTTTGGAGAATATCATGGACATTTATTAAAAGTCTCCATCTACACTTCGTTTACTCTCCTGCGCCTAACTTCCCTGCCACCTATAAACACGACGTTGACAGAATCTCTGACCATAAAAATGAAGTCAGCAGGAGGAGGCACTTCGCTAATGGAGGTAGAGGAACGCGTCATGGAACAAGCGGAGGAGATTGACAGTCTGTGCGCTGCCATGGATCGCATTGTCCAGAATATGGACCGCTGGGAGAGACAGGGAGCTTTTCCAGCACCTCCACCACAACCTGGAATTCCTTTGAACGTTTTTTCTCCTCCGGAACAGAACAGGATCCAGTTATCCCTACCCACGGGATACAATGGAGATACTGCCAGCTGCCAGGGTTTTCTCCTAAAACTGAACTTGTATCTGGCCACGGTCTCTCCAGTACCATCAGACCGTGAGAAAAGCTCCGCCCTCGTCTCATGCCTTACCGGGAAAGCCCTGGAGTGGGCCAACGCTGTGTGTGGACAGGATAAGGCGTTGGACCATTTTGAGGAGCTCATCTGCCATTTCCGGAAGGTATTCGACCACCCATCCGAAGGCAGAGCAGCAGGTGAGCTCCTCTATCATCTGAGGCAGGGGATGAGGAGTGCTCAGGAGTTCGCTTTGGAGTTTAGGACTTTGGCTGCCGGCGCTGGATGGAGCGACAGGGCCCTGATCGACCACTACCGTTGTAGTCTACGCGAGGACGTCCGTCGGGAGCTGGCCTGTAGAGACACCACCCTCAACTTCGACCAGCTGGTGGATATGTCCATCAGGCTGGACAACATGCTGGCTACTCGGGGACGTCTAGATCGGGGTCTGGTTGTTCCATCCTCCCGCACTCTCTCTCCCGAACCTATGGAATTGGGAGGGATGGTGCGCAGGGAGACCGGAGGGGGTACCCGCTCGAGCACCATCTATGATCGCAGAGATCACACTGCTGATCGGTGCCGGGTTGGTTCCTCTGGGAATAGAGAAGGCAGGCAGGGCACTCTGGCATCAACCCAGGTGAGTAGGCACCATACTCATCCAGAGCCCTCTGCTGCACTTATGTTTATCTCTGTCACTTTTCCGGATTTTTCCCTGCATTCCCAGTATAAGGCGCTAGTAGATTCAGGCGCGGCTGGGAATTTCATTAATAAAAATTTAGCTCATAGTTTAGGGATTCCTATTGTTTCTGTGGATATGCCTTTCCCTATTCATGCCTTAGATAGTCGACCAATAGGGTCAGGGTTTATCAGGGAGGTCACCGCACCTTTGTCTATGATAACGCAGGAGGGTCACAAGGAGAAGATTAGTCTTTTCCTTATTGATTCCCCTGCGTATTCTGTGGTGCTAGGCCTACCCTGGTTAACTACTCATAACCCCACTGTTTCTTGGCCACAGAGGGCTCTCACGGGGTGGTCGCGAGAGTGCTCGGGTAGGTGTGTAGGGGTTTCCGTTGGTGCTACTACGGTGGAAAGTCCAGACCAGGTTTCCACCGTGCGCATTCCCCCAGAATATGCCGATTTGGCACTCGCCTTCTGTAAAAAGAAGGCGACTCAATTACCACCCCATCGACAGGGGGATTGTGCGATAGATCTCCTGGTAGACGCTGCATATCCCAGGAGTCACGTGTATCCTCTGTCGCAAGCGGAGACAGTGGCTATGGATAATAATATCTCTGAATCCCTGCGTCAGGGGTTCATTCAGCCATCCATTTCACCCGCCTCTTCGAGTTTCTTTTTTGTGAAGAAGAAGGATGGCGGTTTACGCCCGTGCATTGATTATCGAGACCTTAATAAAATCACGGTAAAATATAGTTACCCGCTACCTTTGATCAATACAGTAATGGAGTCAATGCGCGGGGCCCGCTTCTTCACAAAATTGGATCTCAGGAGTGCGTACAATCTGGTGCGTATTAGGAGGGGTGATGAGTGGAAGACGGCATTTAGCACCACCTCAGGTCATTATGAGTACCTGGTCATGCCATATGGGTTGATGAATGCTCCATCAGTCTTCCAATCATTTGTAGATGAGATATTCAGGGACCTGCACGGGCAGGGTGTAGTGGTGTATATCGATGATATTTTGATATACTCTGCTACACGCGCCGAGCATGTGTCCTTGGTGCGCAGGGTGCTTGGTCGCCTGTTGGAGCATGATCTATATGTCAAGGCTGAGAAATGCTTGTTCTTCCAACAATCCATCTCCTTCCTAGGGCAACAGATTTCCACTTCAGGAGTGGAAATGGAGAGCGACCGCATTACAGCCGTGCGTAATTGGCCGACTCCAACCACGGTAAAGGAGGTGCAGCGTTTTTTAGGGTTTGCCAATTACTACCGGAGATTTATCCGGGGTTTTGGTCAGGTTGCAGCTCCCATTACCTCACTGCTAAAGGGGGGACCGGTGCGCTTGCAGTGGTCGGCCGAGGCGAATAGGGCTTTTGGACAACTGAAGGCTCTGTTTACCTCGGCGCCTGTGTTGGCTCATCCGGATCCCTCTTTGCCATTCATAGTAGAGGTGGACGCATCCGAAGCTGGGATAGGAGCAGTGCTCTCTCAGCGTTCGGGTGTGCCACCGAAGTTTCGCCACTGTGCTTTCTTTTCGAAGAAGCTCAGCCCGGCGGAGCGTAACTATGATGTGGGGGACCGAGAGCTGTTAGCTGTCGTAAAAGCCTTGAAGGTGTGGAGGCATTGGCTTGAGGGGGCTAATCACCCTTTTCTCATCTGGACTGACCACCGCAATCTGGAGTACATCCGGCAGGCGAAGAGACTAAATCCTCGCCAGGCAAGGTGGGCCATGTTTTTCACTCGTTTTGTGTTTACGCTTACTTACAGACCAGGCTCCCAGAACGTCAAGGCAGTCGCATTGTCTCGGCTGTATGACACAGAGGAGCGGCCCATGGATCCCACTCCCATACTCCCAGAGTCGTGTTTGGTGGCGCCAGTAGTGTGGGAGCTGGACGCGGACATTGAGCGGGCATCACGTGCAGAGCCCTCTCCTCCTGAGTGTCCAGCTGGTCGTCTGTACGTTCCGTCTGCTGTCCGCGACCGATTGATTTATTGGGCTCACACATCACCCTCCTCTGGTCATCCTGGGATAGGTCGGACGATGCGCTGTCTTGATGGGAGGTACTGGTGGCCCACTTTAGCTAAGGACGTGAGGATTTATGTTTCCTCCTGTTCAGTGTGCGCCCAGTGCAAGGCTCCTAGACACCTGCCTAGAGGTAAGCTTCTACCTTTACCCGATCCTCAACGGCCGTGGTCGCACCTGTCAGTGGATTTTTTGACTGATCTTCCACCTTCACAGGGTTACACCACGATCCTGGTCGTTGTGGATCGGTTTTCTAAGTCCTGTCGTCTTCTCCCTTTGCCCGGTCTCCCTACGGCCTTACAAACTGCGGAGGCTGTGTCTGATCGGGGTCCCCAGTTTACGTCAAGGGTCTGGAAGGCGTTTATGGAACGTCTGGGGATCTCGGTTAGTCTTACCTCAGGTTTTCACCCCGAGAGTAATGGGCAGGTGGAGAGAGTTAACCAGGATGTGGGCAGGTTTCTGCGGTCCTATTGCCAGGACCGGCCGGGGGAGTGGGCGAAGTTCGTGCCCTGGGCAGAGATGGCCCAGAACTCGCTACGTCACTCCTCCACTAACCTTACCCCTTTTCAATGTGTATTAGGGTATCAGCCGGTTCTGGCTCCTTGGCATCAGAGTCAGACCGAAGCTCCTGCGGTGGACAATTGGTTTCGGCACGTTGAGGAAACCTGGGAGGCAGCCCACGTCCACCTTCAGCGTGCCATAAGGCGCCAGAAAATTGGCGCAGACCGTCGCCGCAGTGAGGCCCCGGTGTTCGTACCAGGGGACAGGGTCTGGCTCTCGACCCGAAACCTGCCCCTCCGCCTGCTCTGCCGGAAGCTTGTGTCCGCGGTTTGTGGGGCCGTTTAAAGTCCTGAGGAGAGTGAACGAGGTATGTTATAGGTTACAACTGCCCACTAATTACCGTATTAACCCCTCGTTCCATGTGTCTCTCCTCAGGCCGGTGGTGGCTGGCCCGCTCCAGGAGGCTGAAGTGCGTGAAGTTCCTCCGCCTCCTCTAGACATCGCGGGGGTCCCGGCGTACTCTGTTCGATCCATTTTGGATTCGAGACGTCGGGCGAGGGGCCTTCAGTACCTCGTGGACTGGGAGGGGTACGGGCCGGAGGAGAGATGCTGGGTTCCGGTGGAGGACGTTTTATCCTTCCATGTTAAAAGAATTCGATCCGGATCGCCCTGCACCTCGCCCTCCGGGTCGTCCCCGAGGCCGGTGTCGACGCGCTGCTGGAGCCGCGCGTCAGGGGGGGGTAATGTCACGACTTCTGCCGAAGTCGTTGCTTCTCCTTGTCCGGGCGGTGTTCGGCGGTCGACTTCACCGGCCTTCTAGCCATCATCGATCCATTTTTCATTTTCCATTGGTTTTGTCTTGTCTTCCCACACACCTGTTGTCAATCCCATTCATTACCTGTTGTGTATTTAACCCTCTGTTTCCCTTCATGTGTTTGCCAGAGATTGTTTTATGTCAAGTGTTGTTTTATTGGTGTATAGGTGCGCGACGGGTCCTCGTACCCATTTTTATTTGATGTATGTATATTTCTCGTGTTTGGAGAATATCATGGACATTTATTAAAAGTCTCCATCTACACTTCGTTTACTCTCCTGCGCCTGACTTCCCTGCCACCTATACACACGACGTTGACAAACTTTTAACCTCACTTTTGAGAATATGGCCCTCGAATGTTTTGATACCTACTGGAGAGCTCTTCTTTGTCTACAACCATTCAGCATCATTTAGACCCTCTTAAGCTTTAGCCCCACCCATCTCTTTAAGGATTTACATGTGATGCTATGTACTAAACAACAAAAGATTTAAAGACTAAAGGCTGGTTTATACTACGGGTGTGTTTGTAAATTTAATCTGTAGTGCCAGAGTGTGCTGTGTGCATTCGTAAACTCAGAGCATTGTTAAATTGTCCGTTCATAAATTCAGAGCGTTTCGGTCTCGGAGCGCTCAGAGTGCACACTGGACGCTCTGGCCGGAGGAGTAGGGTTGATCCGAGCATTCTGGCTTAGCAACAGCAGTCAAGCACCCAAGCTAGCTGACTAACGTTGGCTAGCTTGCTAGCTACTTCCAGACACAAATGAGAGAACAGCTCACTCTGACCATTTTACTCACCCTAACAGAGCTGGTTAGGCTGTTTTTATGTTATACAGAGCATTGGTGACTGCAACTGTGCTGCTGGCAACAATTTAATTACTTTTTTTTGCCAACATATACCTGACACCGGCCATATTCAACAGGTGTTAAGCGTTCATAAATTTCTCTGTTATTCGGTCTGGCACACTCAGACGAGAGTGCTCTGAAATCAGAGTAGATAGCCAGAGCGAATTTACCAGCTACGTCTATCGACAGTTGCCGCAGTGACAACATTAACATTCTATTGAAATAGTTACTTGCATAGTGGAGTCTTTTGTTTAGACATGTAGCTTGCTTGCTAAACCATAATCCCAACTCATGACGTTACTACCCTGCATGAATCTGCAGGTAGCTAACCAACCAGGTTCAATATTAGCTAGCTAACATTAGGCTATAACTAGCAGAGCAAATGTCTTTGAGATACGAATAATATTACTACACAGATCATACACATAACATTAGCTAGCTAACAGTACACTTTAACTTCAAATTACTTTCTGGGAAAATTTGAAACGTGTAATATCTTAAAAGGTAGCTAGCTAGACTCTCTTACCCATATACATGGATGGACGCTTCTCCCTATCTGTCACAGATGCCATGGTTGCCCTTAGTTTAAAGATGTAATCCGGAGACAGGTGTTTTCAACAGCTTTCTGTGTGTTCTCTTTTTGATTCCGTGTGCTAATTTGCAATCAAACGCCAGAATTTTCTACATCTCCTTAGCCATCATACTCTAATTCCACTGATTTCAAAACTCGGTCCTCCACAAAGTGGAGAGCAAATCTTATGCAGTTCTACTAAGTGATATCTTTCAAAAAAGCCATGTTAGAAAGGATTACCTACACATATTGACCAGCTCAAATTATAGATATAAGCGTGCAACATGGCAGACCAATCCAAACTCATCTCTCGGCATGACCAGCCCACTCATTATCTCCGGCAATCATGGCTAGTGGGAATGTTGCTTACTTTTTCTATGGCTAAACCAACCAGGTTTATGTTCAAATGGCTCTCCTGTGAAGTAGTGACGCGCGACATACGACATAAATCCTATGTGACAGCAGTATCCGTAAATAAATGCCTCCTTGCTAACATGTGACTACAGGAACTGGCCAATGCCAGCTAGTGGACTTTTTAATCACCCTCTCAAAGGGACCTTTGTGAATATACAGTACTGTATGTCTTAGTATTGGTTCAAATTTTTGCTATCACTCAGCACATTCTTAGCACAAGATTAAATCAGCCCGTTGAGAATAAATATGCCTTTCTCATTTCCTAAAAGTGCCAAATTAACTTTAATGAAGTCACTTGCATGCCATATTGTGCATACCACCATTAATAAATGTACATCTCATCTACATGAACAAACAACTGACTTCTTGTTTTTTTATTGCCAGACAAGCCAGGGTGAAATGGAAAAAGATGTACTTTGCATTTGATATTGTTGGTGCATTTGTCGACAGTAGGCTAGGCTGTTAATTGATGAATTAATGTGCTTGTCTTTTTAATATTACTGGAAGGTGTGTGCAGTTTCATTAAATCTGTACACATGCACAGGGCTTATATCAAAGATCTTAGCGGCTTGAAATACTATTAATGATGGGAAATTTGGCTTTTAAATTGGACGCAAAAAATATATTTTTTACTCTGAGGACATTCAGATGCAATTACCAGAGATGTATTAATCATTAATCATCCATTATAATGGAGGTTTAATTTTTCACTTCATTACTTCAGCACACTTCCTGAGCACAACTAATGGGGACTGAAAACGCACAAGCTGAATGGCAAAGCTGAATATGATACTACGTTATTTGACAATATTCATACTGGAAAAATAAGCCGGGTCACCCGTGATATAAGTCAGTCCATGTCTGAGGACCTCGGGAGATGACGTGGAAACTGGCCACCAGTGAACGCTGTTACCTTCAAGTAGGTTGCCTCTGTTTCCAAAGGTTGTAAATTTGAACCCAGTGATAGATAGTTGTTTTTGAGATTTTGTTTTAAGCCTGTCCCAGTTACAACACACTTTGGGGGGGGGGGGGGGGTTTACAACACACTGCCCCCCCTTTGTGAAGCACGTACCTGTCTGGCACCAATGTACAGAATACGTGTCACGCCCTGACCTTAAAGAGCCTTTTTTATTCTCTATTTGGTTAGGTCAGGGTGTGACTTGGGTGGGCAAATCTATGTTTCTATTTCTTTGTTGGCCTAGTATGGTTCCCAATCAGAGGCAGCTGTTTATCGTTGTCTGTGATTGGGGATCATACTTAGGCAGCCCTTTTTCCCACCTTCAGTTGTGGGATCTTGTTTTTTGCATAGTTGCTGTGGAGACTGCAGAACTTTAAGTTCGTTTGTATTTTGTTGTTTTTTGGTGTCATTTCAAAACAAAGTAAAATGTACGCCTACCAGGCTGCACCTTGGTCTCCTAACGACGGACGTAACAATACGGAGGAAAGCCAAACATGGACTTGAATCTGGGACTTGCAAGCACACTTATGACAACTCCAAGCCCCTTAGGGAAGATTGTAACGCATTTATGAAAGGTTGTTACAATATCTGTGGCTCATAACATGTGAGAAGGTTCGTTTTCATGCATCTAATTAGCCTATTTCTCCACGGCACCAGCGGTGTCTGACCGTTGGAAATTATGTCTGTGACAAAGAATCTCCTAAATAAAAAAATATTATTATTCAATCAGCCATAGAATATAAAGTTATGATTTTATCTTCCACAAAAAAACATATTGGATTGCACCTTGTCACACCCTGACCTTAGAGATCCTTTTTATGTCTCTATTTTGGTTGGTCAGAGCGTGAGTTGGGGTGGGCATTCTATGTTGTGTTCTATGTTGTCTAGTTCTATGTGTTTGGCTGGGTGTGGTTCTCAATCAGAGGCAGCTGTTTATCGTTGTCTCTGATTGAGAACCATACTTAGGTAGCCTTTTCCCACCTGTGTTTGTGGGTAGTTGTTTTCTGTTTTGTGTTGTTTCACCTGACAGGACTGTTTCGTGTCGTTCACTCTCTTTGTTGTTTTTGTCATTCAGTGTTCAGTTTATTTAATTACATTTACAATGAACACTTACCACGCTGCGTGTTGGTCCGATGATTCCTATTCCTCATCATCAGACCTAGAAGATCGTGACACCCCTGAAATTGGATTGCCCCTGAAATGTCAGTAACTAAAGGTTTGTTATGGCACACATTTACTGGTTCTGTTCCTAAGGTAAAACCAAAAAAAGGGCAGTGTAACCACAAGGGAACAACATAGAATCAACCATGCCAGGTTTTAACTTCAAAATAATTGAACACTGGTAGCTTTAATACTGTTTACATACTGTTTAACCCCCTTTGTATGTACAGTATATACTGTATTCTAGTCATGGCTCATCCTATATAACTACTGCTGTACAAACTGTATCTATTAATCAATGAATATTACATAGAAGCCAATCGATTTAAGTGGGAACAAGTAGCAAAACATTGACCTGTGAACACATAACCAGAGGAAGATGTAATAGGCCTGAAATGTAAGGTGGCATTCAAGACCAATGTATCACCAACGTTAAATACAGTCAAACAAATGCCAATATTATTTATGTATTAATCAATTTGTATGGCAATCACATTTTAATACTTGCCAATGATAATTACTCCTCATCGAGTTCAGCCTCGTCACAACACTACTCTGGGGTTAGCCTGCCATCTACAGGCAAAACAGGTTGATGTCATTGTGACGTCTTTCCGGTGTAATGGCAAACCTTTCAACAACTGCATCCAAAGAAGCAAGGAATGATGCATTTCATTGTTTTGCTTACTTTGTGTATTATAATTAATGAGTGTGCACGTTTTCTCCACGAGGACGGGATACTATATAATGTTGTTGGGTCTGTAACCATGTTTGCCAGTGACAGCCTCTTCCCATTCAAATATTTTCTTTTCAACAGAAAGTTCAGTAATAGACCCATGGAATTCCAGTTGATATTGTGAGGGTTCTTTCTCTGCCTTTCTCTCTCTCTGTGTGTGTGTGTGTGTGTGGTGACTTAAATGAAAGGTTCATCCATTTTTTTTTATGTAATATTGTTTTTGTGCATCTCTGAGTTATGTTCTATCGATTCCATGGGTCATTTCATGTGTATCTGATCCAGCCGATATGACGTAGCACTGTGATAGTCATTCACTACACTGGAAGTTAATAGGCATACAACTTTTAGATTGTGAAAAAGTATATCATAGATGCCAGATTTCAATACTGACCGATGTCGTAACTCGACAGGATGTCTTCTCTCGAATGAGCCATTGGTTATATATTTTTGCGATATTTCTACCTTGAGAAATGTGTAACTTAACGGAAGGTCCAGCACATTTTTCCTATTTGCCTTTCTCTTTAGTCCAGGGTGCATTTCATGGTGCCGTTGCTTAGTTAAAAAAAAATATATATATACACTGCTCAAAAAAATAAAGGGAACACTTAAACAACACAATGTAACTCCAAGTCAATCACACTTCTGTGAAATCAAACTGTCCACTTAGGAAGCAACACTGATTGACAATACATTTCACATGCTGTTGTGCAAATGGAATAGACAAAAGGTGGAAATTATAGGCAATTAGCAAGACACCCCCCAAAACAGGAGTGATTCTGCAGGTGGTGACCACAGACCACTTCTCAGTTCCTATGCTTCCTGGCTGATGTTTTGGTCACTTTTGAATGCTGGCGGTGCTCTCACTCTAGTGGTAGCATGAGACGGAGTCTACAACCCACACAAGTGGCTCAGGTAGTGCAGTTCATCCAGGATGGCACATCAATGCGAACTGTGGCAAAAAGGTTTGCTGTGTCTGTCAGCGTAGTGTCCAGAGCATGCAGGCGCTACCAGGAGACAGGCCAGTACATCAGGAGACGTGGAGGAGGCCGTAGGAGGGCAACAACCCAGCAGCAGGACCGCTACCTCCGCCTTAGTGCAAGGAGGTGCACTGCCAGAGCCCTGCAAAATGACCTCCAGCAGGCCACAGGCCACCTCCCTTCCAGGGCACTCAGCCGTTTCCTTATGTTCCTCAGCCTGTCCTCCAATTAGCCAGTTGCAGGATGATGTATCGGCTAGGAGCGTACCACACCTCTTGCATGTTAATTAAGAAACATAGGAAGACACAGTACAGAAATCCCCAACCTGGTGGATCAGGGATTGATTGGTCTGCCTTCTACCTGTCTGCCTTCTACCCGTCGACCTGTCCGGCTTGGTTGCACCTGCAGGGGGAGTATACCACCTCCAGCATAGCGCAAAGGGTCATCGGAGTACGCAAACCTCTACACTCAAGCAAGCGACAGTCCAGGAGAGGACAGAGAACATGAAATTTACTTTATTTAATTTGATTCTTGTATTTACTTACATATCCATGCTCCTCAGTCTTTCAGACAACGGAATTCTGAAATCAGTGCCAGGGCCATCTCTTTTGTGGTGTCAGAAGTCGGTCTTAATGGGGAAATAAATATATTTGCCATTCCAAACAAGTCCAGCTATTTGTACAAGTGATAATTCAGTGGTCCTTGTTATTCTATGCCTTGACTCACGTTTCACCAAATTCATCATGTACAGATGCGCACCATCTTGTAACGCTCAGGTGAATATCTTGATCCAGGGATGGAGAATGGCCGGACCATAAGGCTTTGATTTTTCCTGACGCCCTTTACAATTACATAAACATTTTTGATGACATTTCAGTACAATTTTCAAAGTTCCAAGTTTACTTTAAGAAAGACGGAGAAAATACTTAGTTTGTTGACACTCCACTGGCTCGAGTGATGGTCGCAGACTTACCGGATTAGGTTGACGATTGTGAGGCTGCGTTGATGGCAGAATGATCTTGGTGAGGATCTTTTTTTGTGTAAAAAGGGTGAATGTTCTTGTGATTTAAAAAGATACAATTCATATTTATTATACCTTTTTATAAACAATATAAGGTTTACAATGTAATGGGTGTGTGCTGGTGGCAGGGAAGCCAGGTGCAGGAGAATGAGCTTGGTATAAACAGTCGTTTAATAAGTACTCACAACTCCGAAAACCAAAATATACAGAATAATAAAAGTGGGTACAAAACCCGTCGCACACCAGAACATAACTTGCACATAACATCAGTCCCTGATTAGAAGGGAACAACAAATTGCAGTGGACCTGGCTTCGAGGTCCAGAGTTGAGTTTGAGGGGTCCATGATACAGTTATGACGAAAGAGGTGTGTGAGTGTGGCAGAGCTGGAATCAATTGCATTCTAATTCCAATAAATTAACTGGAATTAAAGCAGAATTGACTCCAACCCTGTTTTGGTTTGTGTGATAAGTGCCTATAGCGTAGTGTGTCAGGTGTGTCAAAGTCAATCCACGGGGGGCCGAGTGTCTGGAGGTTTTTGTTTTTTCCTTTCAATTAAGACAAACTCATAAAAGACACACCCTCCTCCACTTACCATCGCCTTACACCGTTGGGGGAATCCCCGCGGCCATCTTTGTCGTCGGTCCAAATGATTATCCAAGGGAAGTTGGCAACTTAAGCCCCTCAGCCCTCGTTTTTGATCGAGTTTATGTTCACTCTGGGGCCTGAAACACCCCTTAATTTAATTTGCTATGATTGTACAGCCGCTAAGAAAAGTCACCCAAAACCTAAAACCAACATTAATATGGAGAAGTCAACATACAAGTGTAAGTAAAAACAAATGTAGATAAGTTAGAAATTGTGTTACTAATGCACATGACAGCTCAAACACTTATCATTAAAGTAAATGTCTGTTTGGTTAGGTTTTGTAAATGTTAGCTAGCGCATTACTTTCCCTTGCATCACACTTATACATTGTAATTTTCAATTTACTTGATATAGGAGGGCTAACATTCAATGTTTGCGGATGCGTTGTCTTCTAGCCAAGATGTGAAATGCAATCATAATTGACGGTAGAGCATATAAGGCGCCGTCAGAGCTGCTAGGAGTACTGGGTGGATGGAGTCAGGCGCAGAGAGCAGGTTTCAATAATGAGGATTTATTTTCCAAACGATCATGCCCTAAAACACACGGGCGCATGAAAAGACGAGTCCAAAAACACCGGACTAAACTGTAAACAGAAAATAACAAAATCCACATTACAATCCAACCACAACATAACAGAATACAAGCCCGCACAACAGCCAGCGGGCTACCTGCCCTAAACTCAAAACAGGTGCACCCAATCAGCCCAAACTAACAGAAACAAAAAGAAAGGAATCGATGGCAGCTAGTAGGCCGGTGACGACGACCGCCGAGCGCCGCCCGAACAGGAAGAGGCACCATCCTCGGCGGGATTCGTGACAGTACCCCCCCCTCTGACGCCTCGAGGACGACCCGGAGGGCGAGGCGCAGGACAATCCGGGTGGCGACGGTGGAAATCAGCCAATAGGGAAGGATCTAAAATGTCTCTCCCCGGTACCCAGCACCTCTCCTCCGGACCGTACCCCTCCCAGTCAACAAGGTACTGCAGGCCCCTCACCCGGCGTCTCGAGTCCAGAATAGCTCGTACAGAGTACGCCGGGGACCCCTCGATATCCAGAGGGGGCGGAGGGACCTCCGGTACCTCACCTTCCTGAAGGGGACCAGCTACCACCGGCCTGAGGAGAGACACATGAAACGAAGGGTTAATACGATAGTAAGAAGGGAGTTGTAATCTATAACACACCTCGTTTATCCTCCTCAAGACTTTAAATGGCCCCACACACTGCGGCCCCAGCTTCCGGCAGGGCAGGCGGAGGGGCAGGTTTCGGGTCGAGAGCCAGACCCTGTCCCCTGGTGCGAACACAGGGGCCTCACTGCGGTGGCGGTCAGCGCTCCTCTTCTGCCGCTCACTGGCCTGCCTGAGAGAGGCCTGGACTGCCCGCCAGGTCTCTCTAGAGCGCTGTACCCACTCCTCCACCGCAGGAGCTTCGGTCTGGCTCTGATGCCACGGAGCCAGGACCGGCTGGTACCCCAATACGCACTCAAATGGCGACATGTTAGTTGAGGAGTGGCGGAGTGAGTTCTGGGCCAACTCTGCACACGGGACGTACCTTGCCCATTCTCCTGGCCGGTCCTGGCAATACGACCTCAGAAACATACCCACTTCCTGGTTCACTCTTTCCACCTGTCCATTACTTTCGGGGTGATACCCAGAGGTAAGGCTGACCGAGACCCCCAGATGCTCCATAAACGCCCTCCATACCCGGGACGTGAACTGGGGACCTCGATCAGATACGATGTCCTCCGGCACCCCGTAGTGTCGGAAGACGTGGGTAAATAGAGCCTCCGCAGTCTGTAGGGCCGTAGGGAGACCAGGCAATGGAAGGAGACGACAGGACTTAGAAAACCGATCCACAACGACCAAAACGGTAGTGTTCCCCTGGGAAGGGGGAAGATCAGTCAGGAAATCTACCGATAAATGAGACCATGGCCGTTGTGGAACCGGGAGGGGTTGTAACTTCCCTCTCGGCAGGTGCCTGGGAGCCTTACTCTGTGCGCATACCGAGCAGGAAGAGACATAGAGTCTCACGTCCTTAGCCAAGGTGGGCCACCAGTATTTCCCCCTAAGACCCCGCACTGTCCTCTCAATCCCCGGATGACCCGAAGAAGGTAGTGTATGAGCCCACCGAATCAATCGATCACGAACACCAAGCGGTACGTCCCTAAGGCCAGTAGGACACTGGGACGGCACAGGTTCTACCCTCAACGCCCGCTCGATGTCCGCGTCCACCTCCCATACCACCGGGGCCACCAGACACGAGGCTGGAAGGATGGGAGTCGGATCGATGGGCCGGTCATCCGTGTCATAGAGACGAGACAGCGCGTCAGCCTTAGTGTTGAGGGAACCTGGTCGGTAAGAGATCGTAAATCTAAAACGAGTAACGAACATGGCCCACCTAGCCTGACGCGGATTCAGTCTCTTCGCCTCTCGGATATACTCCAGATTGCGGTGGTCAGTCCAGATGAGAAAAGGGTATTTAGCCCCCTCAAGCCAGTGTCTCCACACCTTCAGGGCTTTTACCATAGCTAGTAACTCCCGGTCCCCCACATCATAGTTCCGCTCCGCCGGCTCCAGCTTCTTAGAAAAGAAAGCACAGGGACGGAGCTTCGGTGGTGTGCCCGAGCGCTGTGATAGCACGGCTCCAACACCAGCCTCGGACGCATCCACCTCCACTATGAACGCTAACGAAGGGTCCGGATGCGCCAACACGGGAGCCTCAGTAAACCTTGCCTTCAACTGGTTGAAGGCTCCATCTGCCTCGGCCGACCACTGTAGACGCACCGGCCCCCCCTTCAGCAGTGAGGTAATGGGTGCCGCCACTTGGCCAAAACCCCGAATAAACCTCCGGTAGTAATTGGCAAACCCTAAAAACCGCTGCACCTCCTTACCGTGGTTGGAGTCGGCCAATTACGCACGGCGTTTACACGGTCACACTCCATCATCACCCCCGAGGTGGAAATGCGATAACCCAGGAAGGAAACGGCTGGTTTGGAGAACACACATTTCTCAGCCTTGACGTACAGGTCATGCTCCAGCAGTCGCCTAAGCACCCTGCGCACCAGGGAGACATGCGCAGAATAGATCAAGATGTCATCAATATATACTACCACACCCTGCCCCTGCAAGTCCCTGAGAATCTCATCTACAAAGGATTGGAAGACGGCTGGAGCATTCTTCAACCCATACGGCATGACGAGGTACTCATAGTAGCCTGATGTGGTACTAAACGCTGTTTTCCACTCGTCTCCTCCCCGAATACGCACCAGATTATACGCGCTCCTGAGGTCCAGTTTTGTGAAAAAACGCGCTCCGTGGAATGATTCCATCGCCATAGCGATGAGAGGTAGTGGATAACTAAATCCCACTGTGATTGAATTTAGACCTCGATAATCAATGCACGGACGCAGTCCTCCCTCCTTTTTTCTCACAAAAAAGAAATTCGAGGAGGCGGGGGACATGGAGGGCCGAATGAACCCTTGTCCCAAAGCTTCCGTGACATATGTCTCCATAGCCAACGTCTCCTCCTGTGACAATGGGTACACGTGACTCCTGGGAAGTGCAGCGTTCTCCTGGAGGTTTATCACGCAATCCCACCGTCGATGAGGTGGTAATTTAGTTGCTTCTTTCTTACTAAAAGCGATAGCCAAATCGGCATATTCTGGGGGAATGCGCACAGTGGAAACCTGGTCTGAACTCTCCACCGATGTGGCACCGATGGAAACTCCCACACACCTACCTGAACAATCATCTGACCACCCCTGAAGAGCTCCCTGTCGCCAGGAAATGAGGGGATTGTGAATGGCTAGCCAGGGAACCCCCAACACCACTGGAAACCCAGGTGAATCAATAAGGTAAAAACTTATCTGCTCCCTATGATCCCCCTGGGTTACCATGTCCAGCGGAATCGTGGCCTCCCTGACCAGCCCTGACCCTAACGGTCGGCTATCTAGGGAGTGCACGGGAAAAGGTGGGTCTATCTGCACCAGCGGAATACCAAACTTACGGGCGAGTCCGGGATCCATAAAACTCCCAGCTGCGCCTGAATCGACTAGCGCCTTATGCTGAAGAGAGGGGAAAAACGCAGGGAAAAAAATAACCAAAAACATGTGACCAACAGGGAGCTCTGGGTGAGTCTTGTGCCTACTCACCTGGGGTGGCCGAGGAGTATTCCGCCTGCCATCTCGACTCCCAGATGGACTCCTCCAGCACCGGTCCGAAGTGTGTCCTCTCCGGCCACAGTAGGTGCAAGAGGAGCCACCTCCTCCGGTCCCCCTAGATGCAGCTCCTCCCAACTCCATCGGAGTTGGAGCGGGAGGGCTGGGAGGTGGAATGGACAGGACCCCCTCTGAACGCCCGCGGGCAGCTAGCAAGTTATCTAGTCGGATCGACATGTCTATCAGTTCATCGAGGGAGAGTGTGGTGTCCCGACAAGCTAGCTCCCGACGGACGTCCTCCCGGAGGCTGCAACGGTAATGGTCTATTAAGGCCCTGTCATTCCACCCCGCGCCAGCAGCCAAGGTCCGGAACTCTAAAGCGAACTCCTGAGCGCTCCTCGTCTCCTGTCTGAGGTGGAACAGACGCTCACCCGCCGCTCGGCCCTCTGGTGGGTGATCGAACACAGCCCGAAACCGGCGGGTGAACTCTGCGTAATGGTCCCGAGCCGAGTCTGGGCTGTTCCATACTGTGTTGGCCCAGTCCAGGGCCCTCCCGGACAAACAGGAGACAAGGAGGCTTACACTCTCTTCACCCGAGGGAGTCGGACGCACGGTAGCCAGGTAAAGCTCAAGCTGGAGCAGAAATCCCTGGCAACCAGCCGCTGCTCCATCGTACACCCTCGGGGGGGTGAGACGCAATGTGCTGGTCCCAGCCGATGACCCTGTAGGAGTGGGTTGTGTCGTCTGCAGGGGAGCTGAAGGGGGCGTCGGGAGACCACTCCTCTCCCATCGTTCCATCCTCTCCATCATCTGGTCCATCGCTGACCCGATACGATGAAGGACAGCTGTATGATGATGAACACGCTCCTCCATAGTTGGGAGAGGGGTGGTCGCTGCTCCTGCTGACTCCATATGGGTGGTGCGGGCTTCTGTCAGAGCTGCTAGGAGTACTGGGTGGATGGAGTCAGGTGCAGAGAGCAGGTTTCAATAATGAGGATTTATTTTCCAAACGATCATGCCCTAAAACACACGGGCGCATGAAAAGACGAGTCCAAAAACACCGGACTAAACTGTAAACAGAAAATAACAAAATCCACATTACAATCCAACCACAACATAACAGAATACAAGCCCGCACAACAGCCAGCGGGCTACCTGCCCTTAAATAGACTACCCACCAAACTAAACTCAAAACAGGTGCACCCAATCAGCCAAAACTAACAGAAACAAAAAGAAAGGAATCGATGGCAGCTAGTAGGCCGGTGACGACGACCGCCGAGCGCCGCCCGAACAGGAAGAGGCACCATCCTCGGCGGGATTCGTGACAGGCGCACACACAGCTACTGGTGTTTCCATGATGACTGAAAACAGAACCGTGAGATGAACGGACAAGAGCGGTTAATTTAAAATAAATACATTCTTCCCTCGCCCCTTGCCCTGCAAGTATCAACTCGTCAGACGTCATCAGAAGTGTCCACTCAATTTGAGGGCTGAGGGGAGAGGGTGTGTCTTTTAAGTGTTTGGAATGCAGCCCTAGACAACTAGGCGAGGGGGGGTTACTTACTGATTAGTGACCTTAATTAATCAATCAAGTACAAGGGTGGAGTGAAGACCCACAGACACTTGGCCCTCTGTGGAATTAGTGTGACATACAATATTCAGTTCATAAGCATTGCCTAATACCTTTAGGGCAGAGGTAGGGAACCCTGGTCATGAAGGGCCACAGGCCCTTCATGTTTTTGATTTAACTGACCGGGAAGACGAGGTGTGTTGAATTTAGGCTATTACTGAACTGATTAATTATCTCAGTTCGTCAGGGCTGCATTCAAATCAAATCAAATTGTATTGGTCACATACACATATATAGCAGATGTTATTGCGGTTGGGCAGACTGTGCCACCCTCTGGAGAGCCTTGCGGTTGTGGGCGGTGCAGTTGCCGTACCAATTAGTGATACAGTCCAATAGGATGCTCTCAGTTGTGCATCAATTGTGCATTCAGTACATAAAAATGTAACAGAACATTCAATTGAACAGAAGCGGTGCTGTACTGAACGACCAGTTAAAAAATGGGGAAGGGTTGGGTTGTGGGTTCAAATTGCACCGCTGCCTTTTAAATACGCCCTTTGAACGGCGCAAACGTATCTCAAAGTATGTTCAAGAACGTCAAATAATGTTTGAGGAAAACGTGTCGTTCAATTCAAACCGTACCGCAATGTAGGAAGTGTTCAAGGTAGCTTAGTGGTTAGAGTGTTGGGCCAGTAACCGAAAAGTTGCTGGATCGAATCCCCTAGCAGACAAGGTAAATATCTGTCGTTCTGCCCCTGAGAAAGGCAGTTAACACACTGTTCCTCGTCGCTGAAGACGTGGATGTTGATTAAGGCAGCCCCCCGCGCCTCTCTGATTCAGAGGGGTTGGGTTAAATGCGGAAGACACATTTCAATTGAAGGCATTCAGTTGTACAACTGACTAGGCATCCGCTTTCCCTTTCAAGCGAACTAACCGCACCCCTGGTTTAGGGTGTCATGACTCTCTCTACTTGGTGAGGATCAAAGGTGCCAGATCAGCTTGGCACATGGCTGACAGACAGCCAGACCCCCCTCTCTCCCACGGGGGGAAGGGTTGGGCTGGTTTTCTAACTTAAATAGTTTGCAGGCACTTACTACCATGCCCCATTCAAAGGCACTTACATATTTTGTCTTGCCCATTCACCCTCTGAATGGCACACATACACAATCCATGTCTCAATTGTCTCAAGGCTTAAAAATCCTTCTTTAACCTGTCTCCTCCCATTCATACACTGATTGAAGTAGATTTAAGTGACATCAATAAGGGATTATAGATTTCACCTGGTCAGTCTGTCATGGAAAGAGCAGGTGTTATTAATGATTAGTACACTCAGTGTACATATTACCTCCATAACCTCAACCACCTTTGATGTAATGTCCGTAAAACAAGTCAAAATGAGGCTCAGTAGTGTGTGTGGCCTCCACGTGCCTGTATGACCTCCCTACAACGCCTGGGCATGCTCCTGAAGAGGTGGCGGATGGTCTACTGAAGGATCTCCTCCCAGACCTGGACTAAAGCATCCGCCAACTCCTGGACAGTCTGTGGTGCAACGTGGCGTTGGTGGATGGAGCGAAACATGATGTCCCAGATGTGCTCAATTGGATTCAGGTCTGGGGAACGGGCGGGCCAGTCCATAGCATCAATGTCTTCCTCTTGCAGGAGCTGCTGACACACTCCAGCCACCTGAGGTCTAGCACTGTCTTGCATTAGGAGGAACCCAGGGCCAACCGCACCAGCATATGGTCTCACAAGGGGTCTGAGGATCTCATCTCGCTATCTAATGGCAGTCAGGCTACCTCTGGCGAGCACATGGAGGGCTATGCCACCCCACACCATGACTGACCCACCGCCAAACCGGTCATGCTGGAGGATGTTGCAGGCAGTAGAACGTTCTCCACGGCGTCTCCAGATTCTGTCACGTCTATCACATGTGCTCATGTGCTCAGTGTGAACCTGCTTTCATCTGTGAAGAGCACAGGGCAGTGGCAAATTTGCCAATCTTGGTGTTCTCTGGCAAATGCCAAACGTCCTGCACGGTGTTGGGCTGTAAGCACAACCCCCACCTGTGGACGTCGGGCCCTCATGCCACCCTCATGGAGTCTGTTTCTGACCGTTTGAGCAGACACATGCACATTTGTGGCCTGCTGGAGGTCCTTTTGCAAGGCTCTGTCAGTGCTCCACCTGCTCCTCCTTGCACAAAGGCGGAGGTAGCGGTCCTGCTGCTGGGTTGTTGCCCTCCTACGGCCTCCTCCACGTCTCCTGATGTACTGGCCTGTCTCCTGGTAGCGCCTCCATGCTCTGGACACTACGCTGACAGACACAGCAAACCTTCTTGCCACAGCTCGCATTGATGTGCCATCCTGGATGAGCTGCACTACCTGAGCCACTTGTGTGGGTTGTAGACTCCGTCTCATGCTACCACTAGAGTGAGAGCACCGCCAGCATTCAAAAGTGACCAAAACATCAGCCAGGAAGCATAGGAACTGAGAAGTGGTCTGTGGTCACCACCTGCAGAACCACTCCTTTATTGGGGGTGTCTTGCTAATTGCCTATAATTTCCACCTTTTGTCTATTCCATTTGCACAACAGCATGTGAAATTTATTGTCAATCAGTGTTGCTTCCTAAGTGGACAGTTTGATTTCACAGAAGTGTGATTGACTTGGAGTTACATTGTGTTGTTTAAGTGTTCCCTTTATTTTTTGAGCAGTGTATATACTGGTATTTTTGCATGGACCGGTTTGGGTTTTACTTTACATTCTATAACGATATTTGAATTTTTGGTTTGTTAAATGTGATGCACCGTGTAATGTCCATTTTTATAGTTTACTCCGCTACTTGAGTCATCCCTCTCCGCTCTCTCTCTCTCTCCATGCCGCTTTCCACACAGACCTAATCCCACCCCATGTCACTCAAGGAGAACATTTGTTGTTGCTTGACCACGAGACACGATTGGTCAATGCAGCACATGCAACAATGTTGATAACAACGATGTTTCCACTTTAATCTTAATATAAATCCACAACCGTTCTATAATTACAATATTAGTTTGTGTTTTTTACATCTGCAAACAGCTAGTTTGTATTTTTCCTTAGCAAGTTAAGCTAAATTGTGTTAGCCACTAATGCTAATCTCTAGTTAGCTGGCTTTGGTAAAAAATCAGGCCTAGTATTTTTTGCCCATTTTGTGGCAGTGTGGAAATTATCTCACATGAGTGCAGGAAATGCAGAAATTGATGGAAATGCAGGAAATTATTTTAGGTTGAAGTTGAATTGAACAGTATAAAACAATCCAAAGAGAGAAATAATAATAATAATAATAACAATAAATAATTTAGAATATATGTTTGCCACCCTAGGGTCACACACTACTCATAAATCAAATGTATAACTTTTATTAATCAAAAACATAAAACACCATCATACCGTTACATTTGAAAAATACCATATGATATTTTGGCCATATCGCCCAGCCCTACTGACTGGTTGCATCACTGCCTGGTATGGCAACTGCTTGGCCTCTGACCGCAAGCCATAAGACTCCTGAACAGCTAATCAAATGGCTACCTAGACTATTTGCATTGTCCCCCCCCCCCCCCCCCCCCCCTCCCTCCTCCTTTTACACTGCCGCTGCTCTCTAGTTATTATCTATGCATAGTCACTTTAACTCTACCAACATATACATATTACCTCGACTAACCGGTACCCCTGTTTATAGCCTCGCTACTGTTATTTTACTGATGCTCTAACTATTTTTATTTAATGTTTTTTACTTATCAATTATTTTTCTAAACTGATTGTTGGTTAAGGGCTTGTAAGTAAGCATTTCACTGTAATGTCTGTATTCGGCACATGTGACAAATACATTTGATTTGTTTTTCTCTCATTGACTTCTCTAACACCAACCCCCTGCCTGTTCTGCCTCGCAAGCGTTCCCGGAAGTCTTGCGATGTTGCGCCTCTTGGTTTAGAAACTCTGTATTAAAGCTGCTTCTCCAATAGAAATCCCCGATCACACTTGTAGGCGATGTCATGGCGACGTTGGCTAGCTAAACTCATGCGTAGAAACGTCATCGGATCTAATGGTCGGCTCGCGCCGAGCTGCGCATATGCATGCCGTCAAATTAAAGGCACTTCGATATAAAGTGTATTTTAACGAAAATTAAATCGTGTCAGTTTGTCACTTTCACGAGGTTGAAGTGATAACATGTTCAACTACTTAAGACATTTAATCGAATCTAGTTTCTGCGTTTAGCTTTTGAGAAAATTAACAACTAAGGAAGATTATAGAATGTTTCTCTTCTCTCATTGACTTCTCAAACCCCAAACCCCGTCCTGTTTGATCTGTTTCGCTAGCGTTCCCGGAGTCTCGCGATGTTGCGCCTCTGGCTTTAGAGACTGTTACGTCATCTTGTTCACCTCCATATAAGGACATTTAATCCATAGGTCATTTAAATGCATTTGTTTATTAAAATGTCATTGACGCCAACATTTTCCTAACTTTGCACGATGTCTGATAAAATTTTAACCGCACTGAAGAGTTTATTGTATTTCTCTGTAGAGAGATTAATGGCCTCATTGTGATGTTTTAATTACATTTAGCATTTACATTGAATTAAAATAGCCATGTTCTTGTGATGCTTGTAAATCCGAATCTTACTCGCTCCACCCAAGTACGAGGCCGATCTTGGGAAATATGTAATTTGGAGCGCGCACGGTGGTGGTAGCAACCTTCTTATTATAGCGCAATGGCAGAAACACATCAGCAAACGATACGTGGATTCTCATTGAATAATTGTTTGGCTCGTGGCTGGGTGAAAGCCTATGATGACACACATTTACAAACAAGCTGAAACCGCATAAGAGGACAGATGACTCGACACGAACAGAATAATTTTCATGGGACACCGAGATATGCATCTTTTTGTTTGTATTCGCTGACTACTGAATGAATCATTGATCACGGACTGCTAGTTAGCTTGTCGCGCGTTAGCAGGTAGATAGTCCGGAATTTCTGGCCAGCTGCATTGCCTAGGTCCTATAGGTATTTGGATTGGCTGTGGTTGTAACTATAGCATACTAGGCTTGGATACAACAATCAGGTCAATTCTAGCTACATTCAACCATTCCATGTTTACTCGGAGGTGTATCAAATTGGCTGGCTAGTTAACGAGCTAGCTAGCCAACCACACTGAGTCGGACTGGATTATAATATTCCACGTTGCTAGCTACTGTATTGTTTCCCTCCAGGAATTTGGATTTATTTTTCATTGCGTGTTTAATAGAACATTAACAGTACCTAGCTACTTAGCTATAGATATCTTTGGCCCAATTCCTTTGGAACTTTACGCCGAGAATTCTCTCAACAGCTATATTTATAAACGAATTAATTTAAACCTACTATAGCTAGCTAGTGTTCTTAGTTTTTCGATTTGGAAAATGGATGCGGGTATTGAAAAGGAATGCAGCGCTCTGGGAGGGCTCTTCCAGATCATCATGAACGACATGAAGGTAAGATGCATTTACAATAAATAGCATTCTTAGTAGGTAGAACTCAAATGTGAAAGGGTTATCTGGTGAACCATAATTTATCGAGCATGCTATTAACTACGTTAACTAGACTTTGCCAAGTTGTTACGGCTTGTCTTCGTCACTATTTGGGTTGGCAAAATGATGTACTTTGTAACAGGCTAGCTAAGTATCTTTAGCACCTAAGTGAAGCTAGCCACTAACGATTAGCCACAATAGTGGAATTTGCGGTTCCCATTTAAAATAGAAGTTCCTAATTTGAAAGGGAAGTAAACGGATACAAATAGTGCCATATTTGGAGTAGATCATGTCAAACAAGTTTGTAACGTGATTTAAATTAAGCTAAAGACAATTGGTTAATTTGACAAATCTTAACTCGCACTGGGGCTGTATCGCACATATATGGATTGTGGCTGAATGAAATGGGGTGTCAGTCTAAGTGACACCCTCTTAGTGCTGAACAATTAGTGCTTTTTCAGATCGGTTCGTTTATGAACAATAACGGATTTCTGTTTTGACTTTTTTTTTACACGGCATTGAAAGCTGTAACACAGAATAAAACAATTAGTTAAAGTACCGTGATAAGTCACTGCCCATTACTGCTTATCACTTAACCATAATTTACATACAAAAACGTGTCATGCACTTATTCAGATCAATTTACAGGAACAATTAGGTTTAATTGCCTTGTTCAAGGGCATCACTTATTTTTCACTTAGTCTGCTCAGGTATTAAAACCAGCGACCTTCGGTTACTGGCACAATGCTCTTAACCACTACGCCGGAAATATACTTTAAACGTTTCAATTGTGTATATTGTATTTGTTTTATTTGATAACTTTATTATTTAATAACAAGTCATCTCATCTCTATAGAGCTGGTGTCTGCCAAAATCACAATTTTAGTAGTTCTTCAAAGTAAATAAGGCATACTTTTTTATGACTTCTGAATACCAACTATCAATCACTTAGATCATGTATTTTCAGCTAGAGATAGTGGCAAGAAAGTATGTGAACCCTTAGGATTTACCCGGATTTCTGCAAAAATTGGTCATCAAATTTGATCTGATCTTCATCTAGGTCACAACAATAGACCAACATAGTGTGCTTAAACTAATAACACACAAATTATTGTATTTTTCTTGTCAATATTGAATACATGATTTAAACATTCACAGTGTAGGTTGTAAAAAGTATGTGAACCCCTGGCTAATGACTTTTCCAAAAGCTAATTGGAGTCAGCTAACCTGTAGTCCAATCAATGAAACGAGATTGGCCGTGTCTGAATCCTGGTTTAGGAAGACCACCAAAAACCCTGAAATTTCCTTCCCTGAAACATTTTCCGATAAGATAGAACTGCCGAAGGGGGCGGTATTGCAATCTACTGCAGAGATGGCCTGCAGAGTTCTGTCTTACTATCCAGGTCTGTGCTCAAACAAATAGAGCTTCTACTTTTAAAATTCAACCTTTCCAGAAACAAGTCTCTCACTGTTGCCGCTTGCTATAGACCACCTTCTGCTCCCAGCTGTGCCCTGGACACCATATGTGAATTGATTGCCCCCCATCTATCTTCAGAGCTCGTGCTGTTAGGTGACCTAAACATGGACATGCTTAACACCCTGGCCATCCTACAATCTAAGCTTGATGCCCTCAATCTCACACAAATGATCAATGAACCCACCAGGTACAACCCCAAATCCGTAAAAACGGGTAGCCTCAGATATCATCCTAACCAACCTGTCCTCCAAATTCCCCCCCTTTGTCTTCAACCAGGATCTTAGCGATCACTGCCTCAATGCCTGCGTCCGTAATGGGTCCATGGTCAAATGACCACCCCTCATCACTGTCAAACGCTCCCTAAAACACTTCAGCAAGCAGGACTTTCTAATTAACCTGGCCCGGCTATCCTGGAAGGATATTGACCTCATTCCGTCAGTAGAGGATGCCTGGTTATTCTTTGAAAGTGCTTTCCTCACCATCTTAATAAGCATACCCCATTCAAAAATGTAGAACCAGGAACAGATATAGCCCTTGGTTCACTCCAAACCTGACTGCCCTTGACCAGCACAAAAACAACCTGTGGCGTACTGCATTAGCATCGAATAGCCCCCGTGATACCGCTACCCTGGTCAACAGCCCTGCACCCCCCACAGCAACCTGTCCAAGCCTCCCTCATTTCTCCTTCACCCAAATCCAGATAGCTGATGTTCTGAAAGAGCTGCAAAATCTGGACTCCTACAAATCACCCGGGCTAGACAATCTGGACCCTCTCTTTATAAAATTATCTGCCGAAATTGTTGCATCTCCTATCACTAGCCTGTTCAACCTCTTTCGTATCATCTGAGAACCCTAAAGATTGGAAAGCTGCCGCGGTCATCCCCCTCTTCAAAGGGGGTGACACTCTAGACCCAAACTGCCACATTTATCATAACCGCCATCGATAAGAGACATTACTGTGCAGCTGTATTCATCGACCTGGCCAAGGCTTTCTACTCTGTCAATCACCACATTCTTATCGGCAAACTCAATAGCCTTGGTTTTTCAAATGACTGCCTCGTCTGGTTCACCAACTACTTCTTAGACGGAGTTCAGTGGGTCAAATTGGAGGGTCTGTTGTCCAGACCTCTGACAGTCTCTATGGGGGTGCCACAGGGTTCAAACCTCAGGCCGACTCTTTTCTCTGTATACATCAATGATGTCGCACTTGCTACTGGTGATTCTCTGATCCACCTCTACGCAGACGACACCATTCTGTATACTTCTGGCCCTTTGGACAATGTGTTAACAACCCTCCAGACGAGCTTCAATGCCATTACAACTCTCATTCCGTGGCCTCCAACTGCTCTTAAATGCAAGTAACACTAAATGCATGCTCTTCAACCGATCACTGCCCGCCCGTCCTGCATCACTACTCAGGATGGTTCTGACTAGAATATGTGGACAACTACAAATACCTAGGTGTCTGGTTAGACTGCAAACTCTCCTTCCAGACTCACATTAAGCATCTCCAATCCAAATTGAAATCTAGAATCAGCTTCCTATTTCGCAACAAAGCATCCTTCACTCAGGCTGCCAAACATACCCTCGTAAAACTGATTATCCTGCCGATCCTTGACTTCGGCGATATCATTTACAAAATAGCCTCCAACGCTCTACTCAGCAAATTGGATGCTGTCTATTAGTGCCCTTCGTTTTGTCACCAAAGCCCCATATACTACCCACCACTGTGACCTGTATGCTCTCCTTGGCTGGCCCCCGCTTCATATTCGTCGCCAGACCCACTGGCTCCAGGTCATCTATAAGTCTTTGCAGCACCCACCCGTAGCACGCGCTCCAGCAGGTATATTTCACTGGTCACCCCCAAAGCCAATTCCTCATCCAGCCGCCTTTCCTCCCATTTCTCTGCTGCCAATGACTGGAACCAACTGCAATAATCACTGAAGCTGGAGACTCATATCTCCCTCGCTAGCTTCAAGCACCAGCTGTCAGAGCAGCTCACAGATCACTGCACCTGTACATAGCCCGTCTGTAAATAGCCCAACTACCTCATCCCCATACTGTTATTTTGCTCCATTGCACCCCACTATCTCGACTTGTACACTCATCTTCTGCACATCTATCACTCCAGTGTTTAATTGCTATATTTTAATTATTTCGCCACCATGTCCTATTTATTGCCTCACCTCCCTTATCATACCTCATTTGCACACACTGTATATAGACTTTTTCTATTGTATTATTGACTATGTTTGTTTATTCCATGTGTAACTCTGTGTTTGTGTATTACTGCTTTGCTTTATCTATGCCAGCTCGCAGTTGTAAATGAGAACATGTTCTCAACTAGCCTACCTGGTTAAATAAAGGTGAAATAAAATGTGAAGATGTTGGCTAGAGCTGCCTTGCCCTATAAATAACACTCACAAAATTTGAGTTTGCCATTTACAAGAAGCATTGCCAGATGTGAACCATGCCTCAAACAAAAGAGTTCTCAGAAGACCCAAGATTAAGAATTGTTGACTTGCATAAACCTGGAAAGGGTTACAAAAGTATCTCTAAAAGCCTTGATGTTCGTCAGTCTATGGAAAGACAAATTGTCTATAAATGGAGAAATTCAGCACAGTTGCTACTCTCCCTAGGAGTGGCCGTCCTGCAAAAATGACTGCAAGAGCACAGTGCAGAATGCTCAATGAGGTTAAGAAGAATCCTGTCTGTAAGTCAGCTAAAGACTTACAGACATCTCTGCAACATGCTAATATCTCTGACAAGTCTACTATATGTTAAACAATAACGGTGTTCATGGGAGTACACTGTGGAAGAAGCCAGTGCTGTACAAAAAAGATCATTGCTGCATGTCTGAAGTTGGATGTCTCACAGTGCCACTGGCAAAATATTCTGTGGACAGATGAAACTACTAGTTGTTTGGAAGGAACACACCAACATCAAAACCTCATCCCAACTGTATACTATGGTGGAGGGCGCATCATGGTTTGGGGCTGCTTTGATGCCTCAGGGCCTGGACAGCTTGCTATCATCGACGGGGAACTTGAAGTCATTTAGCCTAACATTCTCCTGCAAAATGTCTCTGTCCTCCAATTAAAGAAAGGTCCAGAATTCCTCCTGACCGTTGTGCAGGTCTGATCCACAACTACAGAAAATGTTTGGTTGAGGTTATTGCTGCCAAAGGAGGGTCAACCAGTTATTAAATCCAAGGGTTCACATACTTTTGCCACCCTGCACTGTGAATGTTTATACTGTGTGTTCAATTAAGACATGAAAATGTATAATCATTAGTGTAAGCAGACTGTTTGTCCATTGTGATCAGATCAGATGATAGATGATCAGATCAAATTGTATGACCAATTTATGCAGAAATCCAGGTATTTTCAAAGGGTTCACATACGTTTTCTTGCCACTATACCTCATGAAGACTTTTCTATCCTTCTCAACCGTCTCTTTTAGGTAGCAGGTGTAAAAGAAACAGAATGGACAAGTAGGCATGCAATGGATTACGGTCATTGTAGTGAATAACCACGTTTTCTACACTAAACTGTAGAATTTTCGCCTGTTGGAAACTACAACTCCCTACTACATCGCACAGTTCATTCTTGATCTGATTTCTGTTTGTGTAAACACTTCATAGTGGTGTTCAGTGGGTGTCACTGAATAGAATGATACAACATTTCATTGATCCACAATTCTTAGGTAAGGCTGTACAGTGAGAAATAGGTATGCACCCCCAATGCAATTCTGAAGTCTAATACATCCCCCGTGTGATTTCAGCGGATTTAAAAAATGTATTATTAACTTTTGCTGCATTCATAACATTCCCAACTTATTCCATTATTTGTATCCGTTTCCATCACTTTCGGCAAGGGACAGTTTTATTTTGAAGGCGAGCCGCAAATTCCACTAGTGTGGCTAATCGTTATTGAGGCTAGCTTCACATAGGTAAAGTTAGCCAATTTGCTGTTGAACCAACAGGATTTAGTTGGCTAGCTAACTCAAACTGGAATAAATCAAATGGGCCATCCATTTACCTATCGCCACTGGTCAGATGTTCTTCTAACTAGTGCACGTTAGCTGACTTATAAAATCACCCCCTGTATTTGTTAAATTTTTATCGTAACACAATTGGATGGTATCCCAGCTTTTCCCGAAAGTGTTCATCATAGGAACTTGTCATTTTAGCAAGTAAACATCACAACTATTTGCACATGCGACTGAACACAAATGCACGCATGCACATTTGAAATGTCCTCCTTCGATTGACAAAGACCAATGTGGAATGACACTCTTGTCTATGTAAACAACATCATTGAGGGGGTTACAGTAGACCTAATGTTGACCTGAAATAACTACTGAAGAATAGCAGTAGTGTGAAGGGAAGACTGTCTTCTCCTGGTTAAAAGGATCCCATATTTTCTTTGGTCATAATTTTGTGAACAATAATTATATAGCATGTTTGAGAGCCTGGCGGTAGAACATAGACATTTACTCCCTTCAACTAATACCTGGCATTGCATAAACAGTGTGCAACTTTAAGGAGTGGGGGCACAGTCTAGAGGGGGAAGCTGTGCGCAGATAGGCCTAGGTTTAACGTGAAATAGCCTACTCAATTTACCCCATTTTTAATAAGAGGGCATTGGTTTTAATCCTAATATCATGCCCAAGGGCAAGCCTATAGGTTTCATCCAGGTGTAGGCCTAGCTGCTCGTAAGTAAATTTCTATATGAATATGTGTGGAATATATGGCCAGATGGTGGGAATGCACCGGTGATATTCTGCCATGCTAGTAATTTGGTGGGTGCTGTTGCCAGATGCTTTATGCCAGTCCCCACTTCGACATTTTACTCTTGTCTGCTTGCCCGGGGCAAGTAAACAAAAGTTGTTGGACAAGCAGATTATAGATTTCAATTGTCTGAATGGACAAGTAAAAAAAAAAAAAAAAATCACATTACTATCAAAAAATTAGGATACTCTGCTCATAATCTGGTCTGAATTGGATCAAAATGTCCTCCGGCAGCAATGTTTTGCTCACTGTCCTCAATCTCTGCAGAGCGCATCGGAGTATAATTATTGTAGGCCTGCATTGCTCATGCCTGTCAATCTTTCAATCATGCAGTCGCAATATGCATTTTTGAGATCAAAGTGAACCTAGCCGCTTTTGCACATTTGTTGTTGATAACTGGGCAAATAACTCAATAGCAATAATTGCACATTTTTGGTCAGCATTGAAATGTAATGGTGTGCATCACCTGCGTGTGGGCCGTTGTCAGAGGAGACATTTGCGCACCAGGTAAAATAAACAGACCAACTAGATAACCAGCCAATTCGAAACATATTGGCTGGTTATCTAGCCAGTTAACAATTTAGCTATTAGCGTGCCTTAATGTCATGTCCGATGTCCTAAACTGCATTTTGGCAAATTACCCACACACAGTTAATACGGTTGCACAGTTTGTAAAACCAATGCTGCATACTCCGGTTGTAAAACCGCCTCTCAAGCGCTCAAAATTCTCTGCTATTCAATACTGGCCTAATTGACAGTAAAACATTTTTTTATCTTAGACTAGCTTAATTGAAAAGTAACTCCTATACTGTCTAGATCTCCCCTGAACACTGAATATTTTTACAAATAGATATACATTATATGAACACCGTAGCCATTTGATCCCTGGTTCTTTGAATGAGGGAATTATTTAATACATTTTTCCATGGCAAAAATTAAAACACGAGGGGGTGCTAGTGAGCAAGCCATGGGGTAGGTCACGTTTTTCCGAGCTCCTGCTGAAATTGCATTTATTTAATACTTTCTTTGCGCTTTGACCCAAAAAGAACTAGGAAATGCAGCCTTTGACTGACATGCTTTACTTTGTTAAATTTTTTATTTGAGTTTTAATGCGTAAATTTAATAAGTGGAAGCAGCGGCTCCGCGGCACAGCGAAACAAATTTATACAGAGGATTTGCAGACCGAGATTCTTGCTGCCCTCAGAACGGGCATTTCTTCTATGCTCAAGGAGGCGCTCAGTGACGACTTACATTTTTATTAAGTCTGAGTTACAAGCAGTCAAGAATGAACTCGCAAACATACGGCAATGTTTTGTACTGAACTGGATACAGTTAAGAAAACTGTCTCCAACATTGAACAAGGTTTGTCAACATGCTCAGACAACACGACTACGCTACAAACCCTGGTTAAGAAGATTGAAACGGATGTATCTAGCCTTAATTAACTTCTTATGGCTGGGATCCCGTTAATGGGATCGATATGACAACAGCCAGTGAAAGTGCAGGGCGCCAAATTCAAAACAACAAATTGCATAATTAAAATTCCTCAAACATACAAGTATTTTACACCATTTTAAAGAAACTTGTTGTTAATCCACACCACAGTGTCCGATTTCAAAAAGGCTTTACAGCGAAATCACAACATATCATTGTTAGGTCAGCACCTATTCACAGAAAAACACAGCCATTTTTCCAGCCAGAGAGAGGAGTCACAAAAAGCATAAATAGAGATAAAATTAATCACTAACCTTTGATCATCAGATGACACTCATAGGACTTCATGTTACACAATACATGTATGTTTTGTTCGATAAAGTTCATATTTATATCCAAAAATCCCAGTTTACATTGGCGCGTTATGTTCAGTAATGTTTTGCCTTCAAAACATCTGGTGATTTTGCAGAGAGCCACATCAATTTACAGAAATACTCATAATAAACATTGATAAAAGATACAAGTATTATACATGGAACTTTAGAGAAACCTCTTCTTAATGCAACCACTGTGTCAGATTAAAAAAAAAAACCTTTACGGAAAAAGCACACCATGCTATAATCTGAGTACAGCACTCAGAGCCCAAAACAACCATGAAGATATCCGCCATGTTGTTGAGTCAACAGATAAATAAAATAAAATAAAAAATAAATAAAATAAATATTCACTTACCTTTGATCTTCATCAGAATGCACTCCCAGGAATCCCAGTTCCACAATAAATGTTTGATTTGTTCCATAAAGTCCATTTATGTCCAAAACTTGTTTTTGTTCGCGCGTTCAGTACAGAATCCAAACTCACGACGCACGGGCAGGTCCAGGCAGAAGTTCAGACAAAGTCATATTACAGTTCGTAGAAACATGTCAAACGAAGTATAGAATCAATCTTTAGGATGTTTTTAACAAATCTTCAATACTGTTCCAACCGGGGAATTCCTCTTTCCTCTTCAGAAATGCAATGGAACGCAAGCTAACTCTCTCACGTGAACGCGCATGGTCAGCTCGTGGCTCTCTGCCAGACCACTGACTCAAAGAGCTCTCATTCCCCTCTCCTTTTATAGTAGAAGCATCAAACAAGGTTCTAAAGACTGTTGACATCTAGTGGAAGCCTTAGGAAGTGCAATGTGACCAATATCCCACTGTGTATTTGATAGGCAAAGAGTTGAAAACCTACAAACCTCAGATTTCCCACTTCCTGGCTGGATTTTTTCTCTCAGGTTTTTGCCTGCCATATGAGTTCTGTTATACTCAGACATCATTCAAACAGGTATTCGAAGAGGGGGCTTAGAGCATAAAGTTTCACTCTATGCGGATGACATGCTATTGTGTCTGACCCTTTAACTGGTCTCCCAGAGATCCAGGTTCTAATAAAGACATTTGGTAAAATATCTGGGTATAAGATTTATTTACAAAAAAGAGAATTGATGCTTATTAATCCTTGTGCAATGCAACCTTATTTGAGTCATGTGCCCTTCAGTGACTACACAGAAATATTTGGGTCCCTTTATACTCCGTCTGAAACAGAATCTTGAACGCTGGGATTTACTTTCCCTTTCTTTGAGCGGAAGAATCAACACTGTTAATGTATGTATTAAGTTTTTATACATTACAATGTATTCCTATCTTTCTGACAATCTTTAAAAAAAATCTGGAACAAGAAAAACCATCAGATAAATAAGAGCGTATTGCAGAGATCTCGTCCACAGGGTGGTCTAGCACTGCAGAACTTTCACTATTATTACCGGGCAGCTAATAGAATCATTCTATATTAGATGACAGAAATCCCTGATGTTACAGGCCTGATGGTTGACCTTGGAGCTCTCATCCTGTGGCCCCGCCTCCTTAGCTGCCGTGCTCAGGTCAACTTGCATTACCTGGGCCTGTTTCCAAGTACACTAAAAACCCTATTGTGAAACACTCTAAAAATCTGGAAACAGTTCAGTTGATCGTTTGGTCTCGGTGAATTTAACTTCCGCCCCATTTATTAGAGAACCATACCTTCATCTCCATCATTATTAGAACGGGCGTTTCATATCTGGTCTGGAAAAGGGATCTCCTCAATCAACGACTTGTACATTTGATATGGATTTTGCATCTTTTGAACGTTTCTTTAGTTACAAAACTACGCAATTCAGTTATCTTCATACTCTAGTCACTTCCCATCACGCCCACTTACCTCCCTTCTAGACGTCCCACAAACGTCTGACCCACTGGGAATGTAATGAAAGAAATAAAAACTGAAATATTTTTCTCTACTATTATTCTTACATTTCACATTCTTTAAATAAAGTGGTGATCCTAACTGACCTAAGAGGGAATTTTTACTCAGATTAAATGTCAGGAATTGTGAAACGGAGTTTAAATGTATTTGGCTAAGGTGTATGTAAACTTCTGACTTCAACTGTAGGTGTCAAGCGTTCCACAGGGATGGAATACAGTAGTTGACTGCTCAAGCCTCCCTGACCCACTCTTTTTCCCAGTAACGGTCAATCTTCCCCACATCCAATTAAAAATGACAGTAAATATGATTGATTTCAGTAATCTAAGCAATTCCAATCTCATAGAATGGGATGGTTGCTACTAACATGTTCTATTGATTCAATGTACTACCGTCCAATTGAAGTAACCACCCGTTGTGTGTCTGTTTGCTTTGCAGGCTAGTTATCCAGCCTGGGAGGACTTTGTAACCAAAGGAGTTAAGCTACAATCCCAGCTAAGGTAAGAGCTAACCCTGGCCTCTTCAACCCCTCTCGGTGAATGTCCATCTATTAGCTAAAAGGAATCTGTGTGCATGTGTCAAATATAAAAAGACAACAGAATAGGATTCGAATTCCCCGACTGCTTCTTCTTCTTAGGCCAATATTATTTAGTAAGGACTGATGAGCACACACCCAATTTAATTTGAGCATTTGCCATAAACAAGTGTGTAAACAGCAGAGATGGGACCAAGTCACAATTTAACAAGTCTTAACCTTCGAGTCTCGAGTCAAGTCCTAAGTAGTAATGAGGAAGTTTGAGAGCTCAAGTCAAAAGTTAATTGTTTTATACCTATTTCAATGTAATTTTTAAATTCTGGTTATACTGGCCTACTAGTACAGTACATAGACCTACATAATTAACTTTTTGAATCGTCATTACTAATAGAAAGGCCATCCAAATGATTTACAGCTAGTGTTTATAGTGCAGCTACAGTTTGACCGACGTTGTGGAATCTCCAATTAGAATCAAGTGTTTTTTACCCCCCCCCCCCCCCACACCCACCCACCCTGCCCACTACATGCAGGTTGAGAGGTCTGTGGTTGGCTGAGAATAAACATTAATGGAAACACTTGCTCAGAGCGCATATCTTAACGCGACAAGCGGTGAAACTATAGGACAATGCTCTATTTTTTTCCCCCCTTACCTTTCCGCACTTGCATGCGCAGCGCCACTAGGCAGAACAAAATGTAACGGTAATTTCCCATTTAACCCACTGTGATTCGCTGCTTTGAACAACAGCTTTGTCACGAATCAAATCCAAGTTTATTGGTCGCATACACACATTTAGCAGATGTTATTGCTGACGTAGGGAAATGCTTGTGTTCCTAGCTCGTGCAGTAATATCTAACAATATACACATCTAAAAGAATGGAATTAGGATGAGAGTGTGTGTGATATAAACATGGTCATTATCTGGATAGAATATTTAGTGAATCTGTAGAATACTTTAAAATAGTGTGTATATACAACAATATTTGAATAGGATGGCATTGACTAGAATACAGTATATACATATGAAATGAGTAAAATAGTATGTAAACATTAAAGTGAACAGTATTCCATTATTGAAGTGACCAGTGATTCTATGTACATAGGGGTGCAGGGTTGAGTAACAAGGTGGTAGCCGGAGGGGGCTGAGAACACACCCTTGTGGGGGACCTTGTGTTGTGGATCAGCGTAGTGGAAGGGTTTCCTACCTTCGCCACCTATGGGTGGCCCATCAGGAAGTCCAGGACCCAGTTGCACAGGGCGGGATTCAGAGCCCTGAGCTTAATGATGAGCTTGGAGGGTAATATGGTGTTGACGGCTGAGCTGTAGTCAAGGAACAGCATTCTTACATAGCTATTCCGCTTGTCTAGATGGGATAGGGCAGTGCGATTGCGTAATATGTGGATCTATTGGAACAGTATGCAAATTGAAATGGTTTTAGGGTGTCAGGTAAGGTGGTGTTATGATCCTTAAATAGCCTCTCAAAGCACTTCATGATGACAGAAGTGAGTTCTACAGGGTGATAGTTATTTAGTAAAGTTACCTTTCGCTTTCTTGGGTACAGGAGCAATGGTGGACATCTTGAAGCCAGGCTGTATCACATCCGGCCGTGGTTGGGAGTCCCATAGGGTGGCGCATAATTGGCCCAGCGTCGTCTGGGTTTGGCATATGTGGGAACTCCTTCAAGACTGTTGGAAAAGCATTCCAGATGAAGGCTAGTAATAGAGGTTGCAACCAAATGCATAGCTGGAACCCTGAGCTGAGAATTGTATTTGGCACATCTTAGTTAACTTGTACTTTAGAAGATATTTTAGCTGACAAACATTAGTTGTGCTTTTCCAAGTGTAACTTGATCAACTCCCTTGTGTTGCTTAACTGTGGATAATCACATCCCGTTTGCTCCATGTGCTCATTCTAAACAAACATATCACGTGACTGGCTGGATATACAGTTGAAGTAGGAAGTTCACATACACCTTAGCCAAATAAATTTCCACTCGGTTTTTCACAATTCCTGACATTTAATCCAAGTAAAAATTCCCTGTTTTAGGTCAGTTAGGATCACCACTTTATTTTAAGAATGTAAAATGTCAGAATAATAGTTGAGAATTATTTATTTAGCTTGTATTTCTTTCATCACATTCCCAGTGGGTCAGACATTTACATACACTCAATTAGTATTTGGTAGCATTGCCTTTAAATTGTTTAACGTGGTTCAAACGTTTCGGGTAGCCTTCCGCAAGCTTCCCACAAAGTTGGGTGAATTCTGGCCCATTCCTCCTGACAGAGCTGGTGTAACTGAGTCAGGTTTGTAGGCCTCCTTGCTCGCACACGATTTTTCAGTTCTGCCCACATTTTCTATAAGGTTGAGGTCAGGGCTTTGTGATGGCCACTCCAATACCTTGACGTCCTTAAGCCATTTTGCCACAACTTTGGAAGTATGCTTGGGGTGATGACCCATTTGTGACCAAGCTTTAACTTCCTGACTGATGTCTTGAGATGTTGCTTCAATATATCCACATACTTTTCCTTTTTCATGTTGCCATCTATTTTGTGAAGTGCACCAGTCCCTCCTGCAGAAAAGCACCCCCACAACATGATGCTGCCACCCCCGTGCTTCATGGTTGGGTTGGTGTTCTTCAGCTTGCAAGCTTTTTCCTCCAAACAAAATGATGGTCATTATGGCCAAACAGTTCTATTTTTGTTTCTTCAGACCAGAGGACATTTCTCCAAAAAGTACGATCTTTGTCCCCATGTGCAGTTGCAAACCGTAGTGTGGCTTTTTTATGGTGCTTTTGGAGCAGTGGCTTATTCCTTGCTGAGCGGCCTTTCAGGTTATGTCGATATTGGACTCGTTTTACTGTGGATATAGATACTTTTGTTCCTGTTTCCTCCAGCATCTTCACAAGGTCCTTTGCTGTTGTTCTGGGATTGATTTGACCTTTTCGCACCACAGTACGTTCATCTCTAGGAGACAGAACGCGTCTCCTTCCTGAGCAATATGACGGCTGCGTGGTCCCATGGTGTTTATACTTGCGTACTATTGTACAGATGAACGTGGTACCTTCAGGCACTTGGAAATTGCTCTTAAGGATGAACCAGACTTGTGGAGCTCTACAATTTTTTTTTCCTGAGGTCTTGTCTGATTTCTTTTGATTTTCCCATGATGTCAAGCAAAGAGGCACTGAGTCTGAAGGTAGGCCTTGAAATACATCCACAGGTACACCTCCAATTGACTCAAATGATGTCAATTAGCCTATCAGAAGCTTCTAAAGCCATGACATAATTTTCTGGCATTTTCCAAGCTGTTTAAAGGTACAGTCAACTTAGTGTATGTAAACCTCTGACTCACTGGAATTGTGATATAGTGAATTATAAGTTAAACAATCTCTCTGTAAACAATTGTTGGAAAAATGACTTGTGTCATGCAAAAAGTAGATGTTCTAACCGACTTGCCAAAACGATAGTTTGTTAACAAGAAATTTGTGGAGTGGTTGAAAGATTTGTTTTAATGATGCCAACCTAAGTGTATGTAAACTTCTGACTTCAACTGTACTTTTTGTGAATATAAATATAAAATAATTGTTCACTATTTAGTGATACTGTTGGTATTTCAAAATACCCCCGTATACTGCCCAAACCTACCCACTAGGGGAACACATCTCAGCTCAATGTTATGAATTTCTAAACCCAGAAACTGAAATCTAAAGGGCAATAAGAAAATACAGTAGGTCTAGGACAGTCATGTAGGGGTTTTCCTAAGGGTGATTTTTGAGTCTTGTGATCGAAACAGTCACTGTCTCCCCATCAGTGACTGACTTTGTTTGACTCTGTGATTTAGAATCAATATGCTTAAAAATGTTAGCTGGCATGATTGTAATCAGTATGCTCACGCAATCAGAGTAAACTGATTTCAAGCCTGATGATGCAATAACATGTTCTTATCTGAAACCTGTCTAGGGTTTTATTTAAAGCTGGTTTAGTGTACACGAGTGGTTAAAGTAGTTTAAATGGAATGTTTCGCCATGACTTTTTTTTTGTTTTATCTTTCAGGGCAACCATCATCGTCACAAGCTCCTTCCTGGATGCCTTTCAGAAGGTGGCAGATATGGCGACTGGAACAAGAGGTAAAGGCAGAGCTGTGTATCTGTGTTTATCGCTTCTTTAAGCCACAGTAGATCACATAGACAATTCTATTTTGTGAAAGGAGTCAACTGTTGTCATGTGGCATGAATTGCTCTTTCACGTGGCGTGAAAGTAGGTCAGTCAATTTTTGTATATATTTTTTTGCGCTATGGTGCTTTAATAACTAACTACTGAGTAAGTATTTGTCTGCGGTTCTGTGTACATCAAAGAAGTACACCGGGGCTGTCGGATGAGCAATAGAGGATTGTCCCACTCACTGGCCTACACTTAAAACTGAGAACGCCCATAGGGCAGGAGATCTGAGGATTCGCAGGACTGTTTGGAATTTTCGTGTGTGCGCTTGTTTTCAGCTCATGTGCTTTGAATTAGGGACATGGCTCTGAAGCACAATACAGTATCAGTGTAGGTTACCCGTTGTGATACTGTGACCAAAAACTCCCCCCTCTCTCCCTAGCGATCAAGTGACACAATCCATTATTAATGAAATTATCATTGCTGTTATACAACATGTGCAGAGGTCCCCTTTCACGTTTCATCGTTCTCCAGGGATGCAAACTCGGGAACTTTTTCTGCGATATTCACCATTTTGACCTCAAAATAGATCATCCATGTGAATCGGGGAAAGTTTTCAGACTCCTTGACTTTTTCTACACTATTATGTTACAGCCTTATTCTAAAATGGATTACATGAAGAAGAAAAAATTATACTACTCAATCTACACATTAGGTTTTTATACATTTTTGCAAACCTTATTTACTTAAGTATTGACAGGGGATGTGTGGGAGATGGTGGGGTGTGGGTGTGGATGGGAGGAACAGAGGGAGTTTCATGTAGGCCCGGTGTGTTTTTCACTTACTGACAGAATGGAAACACAGATCATTATGCATTTCATATTCCTTACTACATTCCTCCTGCCCAATCACAGGTTGGCCTTTGGATAAGAGGAAATCCCCCCCCCCCAAAAAAAATTCCGTAGCCTTTTCTATTATACAGTAATAAGCGTGAAGTTAAATTGATTGTGTTATATTGAGTACAGGTGTGTATACAGGAACAAGTTTTTGTGCAGCACACGTGCAGAACATATAGAAAACAGAAGCAGGTGTCCTAGGGTGGAGGAAAAACCTCTGGTATCGTGATACTTTGCCTGGATTCACATCGTTAGTGACATTTTTGAGCCAACACAACTGATTGACTCGAACGCATTAAGGAAAGAAATTCCACTAATTAACTTTTAACAATGAATTCCAAGAGTGTGCAAAGTTGTCATCACAGTAAAGGGTGACTACTTTGAAGAATCTAAAATATATTTTGATTTTAACACCTTTTTTGGGTTACTACATGATTCCATGTGTTTCATAGTTCTGATGTCTTCACTATTACTCTACAATGTAAAAAAAATATTAAATGTAAAGAAAAACCTTTGAATGAGTAGGTGTGTCAACACAACTCTAAAAATCATATCAGTGACTTTTGGCTCCCTAAAATCTATATCCGACCCATCCTATATTGGTTGGGGTCTACTACTGACTCCAATCAAATCAACCGATATTGATCCTGCCTGACAAAGGTAATAAAAGTGCAGTCGACTTTGGTTTTTTGGACACAGTAATTGCAGAATCCCCTCAGATAACAATGTCTCACACATGATATGTGAGAGAAACCTTGATGCAACATTTAATTTCTTGAGGATAACTGAATCGGTGCATTTTTGAAGACAACCTCAGATTGAATCAGCGTTTCAAAGTTATACCACACAAACATCTGTGTTGTAATTTGTTGCCTCAAATAAATTTAAACCTCTCACTTTAACTATCTCTGATTTACATAATTTTCATTGTAAATTTCCATGTGACCCAGTTCAGTGTGTTCCCTTCTTTTGTAAAGGTCTTCCCTCTGGGCAGAATGCCATTCAGCCCGAAGGCCATTATTCATGTCTGTTACACAACATGACAAACAGTGTGACGCCGAGACATACTTTATAACGCAACACTTTGATTTACCATGGAAATGCCTTTATCCGTAGGGCGGTGCACAATTGGCCCAGCGTCGTCCAGGTTAGGGTTTGGCCAGGGTAGGCAGTCATTGTCAATAAGAATTTGTTCTTAACTGACTTGCCTAGTTAAATAATAAAATCACTGGGTTGTTCTATAGAGAGAAAGCACTGCTCCTGTCACTTCCATGTTTCATGCACAATGGAAATCAAATGATTCAGGGATAGCACGGTTAAATTGAGTTCGGTATTTATGTAGATGCTTGCATAAAAGGTAAAACAAAGTCACATGTAAAACTGTAACACAGGTAATGCAATGTGACAGTGTCTGGTATCACTGGCATTGGTGGAGTCAGTTTTTAGTATGCATTTGTATTATTCTAAAGAGAGGGGTAGCTTATTTAGTGTTATGCACTCGGTGGAAGCAGCACATTCCAAAGTGGGCCAGTCTAAGTGTGGTTGTGTGGAAGGGGAGAGTGGGGTGTCTTGTTGATCCACCTGCTTGGGGAGAGACTGGCAGCTGACACCCCAGACCGCCCTCCTTGCATCTCACTCCGCTGTATAATGATGGAGGGGGTGCACCACATCTTCTCTGAGAGCCAGCTGTCCCCTCTGCCACAGCAGACACCACTGGACACTGTCCAGACTGGGTTTGAGTCGCTGTGTGTGCACGCAAGTGTGTTTGTGTGCTGGTCGTGCTTGTGCGTGGGACAGGTAGCACGTCCGGTGAACAGGTCAGGGTTCCATAGCCGCAGGCAGAACAGTTGAAACTGGAGCAGCAGCACGGCCAGGTGGACTGGGGACAGCAAGGAGTCATCATGCCAGGTAGTCCTGAGGCATGGTCCTAGGGTTCACGTCCTCCGAGAGAGAGAGAATTAGAGAGGGCATACTTAAATTCACACAGGACACCGGATAAGACAGGAGAAGTACTCCAGATATAACAGACTGACCCTAGCCCCCCGACACACACTACTGCAGCATAAATACTGGAGGCTGAGACAGGATTTCAAACATGTACAGTACCAGTCAAATGTTTGGTATTCCACAATGTAGAAAATATAAAAAATCTTTTAATTTTAAAAATGGAACCTTAACTAACATGCCTTAGTTAAATACATAAAAAACACATTCTTATTTACAATGACGGCCTACCCTGACCAAACCTGGACGACGCTGGGCCTATTGTGCGCCGCCCTATGGGACTCCCAATGACTGCCAGATGTGATGCAGCCTGGATTCGAACCAGGGACTGTAGCGACACCTCTTGCACTGAGATGCAGTGCCATAGACCGCTGCGCCACTTGGAATGAGTAGGTGTGTCCAAACATTTGCCTGGTACTGTACATGTTTGAAATCGTTTTGATAGTGCAATCAGTCTTGTTTTTTGTCTCTCGTTTAACCACATTGGTTACTCAAGCCTATGTACTAATGCATCATGACATTCTTAATAGAGATTAATGTTTTGTTTTTCAATCTCACTTTGTAAAAGTACTGCATCACATTGTTACAATGTAGGCTTGTTTTTAGCTGACTTTTTTTTTTATTCAACCCAAATTTTACCAGGTAAGTTGACTGAGAACGCATTCTTATTTACATCAACGACCTGGGAAATAGTTACAGGGGAGAGGGGGGAATGAATGAGCCATTTGTAAGCTGGGGATTAGGTGGCATGAGGGTCAAATTGGGAATTTAGCCAGGACACCGGGGTTAACACCCCTACTCTTACGATAAGTGCCATGCTATCTTTAGTGACCACAGTCAGGACACCCGTTTAACGTCTCATCCGAAAGACCGCACCCTGCACAGGGCAATGTCCCCAATCACTGTCCTGGGGCGTTGGGATATTTTTTTGGGACCAGAGGAAAGGGTGCCTGCTCCTGGCCCTCCAACACCACTTCCAGCAGCATCTGGTCTCCCGTCCAGGGACTGACCAGGACCAACCCTGCTTAGCTTCAGAAGCAAGTCAGCAGTGGGATGCAGGGTGGTATAACGTATAGTCCCCAGTGCCTCATACGTTTAAAAAATATATTAATTTGTCTGGAAAAAGGCAGTACGTTGACGTCCAACCTATTATTCACAACAGGAACATGACTTGAGGACTAGGCTATATTTATCACTTTAGACTGGTTTTCTGTACAGCACTTTGCTATATCAGCTGATGTAAGAAGGGCTTTATAAATACATTTGATCACTGGGAACATTTTGGCGAAGTGTTTAGAGTTCCTACGTCTGTTAAATATTCCTTTGACACGTGCTTTCTGTAAGCAAACCTGCATTGCCACATGCCCCCTCACCGCTCCCAGCATTGAGCTCATGGAAATCTGTTTAGAAAAGGGGAAATGCATACAGTCTAAACAAAGGGAAGGAGAGCGGGGGAGATGTCTGTGTATCTGAATGGGAGGAGTGTGGTGGGAGCGCAGCCCTCGGTCTCCTTAGTGGTGATGACTGCACATGTCCAAACAGTCTTTGATTTCTCTGCACATTTCCCTCTTGAGATCTGCTGGGAAATTTGTTTTGGGTTATTAGGAATTCCCAACCCCCTTTTTAATTTTCTAAGTTGCCAGACCATTCCTCAGTACTACTACATCAAGAACTAGTATTTTGGCTTCCCCAAGTTTCTATGCTAGGTTTCGACAGTGAGGGCTTCTCGTCTTACCCTTGTGTGATCAGTTGACTAGTGACACACTAACAATGTAACAGTATTGCACTCGGGAAACATGTCTTATAAAAATTGAGCTGGCTATATAAAATGTGCGTTGCTCCTGTTTGACCTTGTATTCTGTGTTTGTCTGAGACAAATGTTTGCTCTATTTTTACCTGGAGGTTTAGAATCATTTGTGAAATCTGTTATTGTAAGAGGCTCAATATTATGCTGTTGTCAACAGTATGATCTGACTCATTTGTGGATCATCATGACTGGTTACCATGAGGATGTATTTATGAATTTCTTTTTTAAACATGTTGTACGAGGCATACTCCTTTTTTCTCCAGTGCATCAGACACATCACAAGACTCGCAACAGCGATCCACAAGACAAGGGAGGTTCTGTCAGAGCTACTGATTCAAACAGAATCAGCCGAATAATTTAGTGATCTACAGTTTTTTTTTTTTGACTTGAAGGAGCATAGTATGATTTGAAGTTACTGAAAGAAGGAAAAGCTCAAACATGAAGAGCGTTGTAGGATTGTTCTGACCCAAAATAAGTGTGTGAATAGAGTTAATAATCGTATGGAGGGCTGTCCCCCAGGATATTTTCTACTTTTACTTTAGATGGAATCTTAACTAGTCAAAGCACTGAGACCTGTCGAGCACAACACAGTCCGGTGGCCCACCGCCACAGCAGACCGCTGCGAGGGGGTGTCTGGGTAAACTGAGTAGGTGTGAACAGAGCCCCACTCTTGTGCTGAGAGACACTGAGTGCTTTTGTGCAGTGCTGAGATGTGGGCACAAGTTATTCTGGGATGTGTCTAAGAGCGAGACGGAACACGGCTTGGTTTGTCCACCAACCCACACAGAACACCAGACATGTTGCCAATGTGTGAAAGTGCTGGTGAGAATTTGGCATTGGTTGGATGAGGAGGCTACTGGTGAACTACATGGCTTTTACCTTAATTTAACTAGGCAAGTCAGTTAAGAACATTCTTAATTTCAATGAATGACTAGGAACAGGGGGCTAACTGCCTTGTTCAGGGGCAGAACGACAGATTTTTACCTTGTCAGCTCGGGGATTCAATCTAGCAACCTTTCGGTTATAATTGCAACGCTCTAACCACTAGGCTATCTGCCGCCCCAGTGTGCCACAAAGGTTATCAACAAATTGTGGATTCATTTCGTAATACATTTTGGGACATTGTCCTCCCACGTTGGCTGTGCCAGTTTTATCTCCAGAGTCAAAGGTGTCTAGCTAGGCAGCTACTTATGAACAGAGCAGAAGTTAATTACATGTATTTTCCAAGGTTTCCATTGAATAATGCTCTCCAGCTTTTTTTTTGAGTCTTAACTTTTAATTTGATCCATTTGAAACCACTTTGCATTGGAGTGGTCCAGGAAAAGCTGGTTCTTGTTTCTGAAGGCATTGGTCCCATCTGGAGCATGAGCTTACAGCTTGTATCTACTATTGTGGCCTGTGCCTAAACAGCACTGCATGACGCACGCAAGGAGTCCATTTTGATACAAAAACTTCACAACCATCAAACGCTCGTTCACTATGAGGAGGATTTTACAACTGCTCAAGCCTGGCCTCAGCGGTGTGCTGTTTTGGCTTAAGTAGCGTGCCTCATTTCAGGTGGTGCAGACTGTTTAGGGCAGTCCATGGAGTGGCCATGTGGAGTGAGTTTTTACTGAGGATGATTCTACTCGGCATGTATTGGAGAGGAAAGCTCACACACTGCTTTCAAAGGATAGACGGGCAGGCAGACCGTTTAGGTAACCAGACGAAGTCCATTCAATGTGAAGTGTGTGGGATAAAGAGTGTTGTCTTGTGGGAGTGTCTGTCTCTGTCTCTGTCTGTCGCCTTTTTGATGGTGCCTCAGGATGGAGCTAAGCCAACAGGAGAGGAAGTTTGTCCCCAAACGGAGTTGGAGAACAATTCTTGACTACAGTGGACATCCCATTCCCCTTTCCATTGACTGACCCCCATCCCAGCCTGGCCCAGCTGATAATGCTGTGCACTGCTGATCAGCCAGACCACATTACCAGCCTGCCATGCCCAACTGACAAGCCTCTCAATGTCATAGGAACTGAAATGTTGGCATCAGAGAAATCGCTCAGACGAGCCTTGAGAATGTTTATTTTTTGGGGGGGTTGTTTTTCCAGTTAAGATATTATACACTCATATGAGTCTGCTCAATCCATGTCGATAGTTCATTACAGTCATAAAGATTGATTTGGACAGGGATAGCGTCACCTGGAAGGTTGATTTATTTGACATAAGACTTATTTGCGGGCTGAAGAATAGTGCCCTCCCCCTCGTCTTTCATTAAGAAATTAGATGAGGGGTTGCTGTATACCACATTTGCATGGAAGGCTCGATTACACGGTGTCAAATAAAAAAAGGACATAAAAAAAAAATGTACCCTCTTTTTATAGTAAAAAAGGAACATTTAAATAAATGTATTCTGTTTATTATAACTTCATAAAACACCACAAACACAGGTGAATTGCAGGACTTAGTCTGTTAAATATGGAAGGAGTAAGTTATTCCTATTAGGGGAAGTAGGGGTGACTATAATGAGGAAGTTGCATCAGGCCTTTTCCAGAGGCCTATATTCAGCCTGATCTAGTTTTGCACACAGCAGGAGCTTCCACAGCCCCTCTAATCTGATGCTGACCTAGCTGATTTTTTTAGCTTGCTAATGTGGTTGCATAGGGCCATTTCCACCGTCCGAGGCGATCACTTATTAACAATTTATTCACATGACTTTTATAGGGCTGGTAATTGCCAGGGACCTCACTATACGATATCACAATGCTTTGGTGCTGATATGCTTTGATTCTCACAATTCTCATGATTCTATATGTATTGCAATTTATATACTGCTTACCGTATGTCTGCTGCAGAGGGACAAGAGAGCCATATGAGAACAAGTTTTAATCAGTCATGAAAACTAATTGGCTGATTTATTTAAAAAGATGGAGAACAAGTTATGAAGGAAAAATATTGGTACAAATAATATTGCGATATTGTGAAAACGATACATATCGTCCACAAATAATATCCCAATTTGCAACTTTTTTCATCACTTAGTTTACTTTATTACAATATTTCAGATGTGTACAGTTGAAGTCGGAGTTTACATACACTTAGGTTAGTCATTAACTCGTTTTTCAACCGCTCCACAAATTTCTTGTTAACAAACTATAGTTTTGGCAAGTCGGTTAGGACATCTACTTTGCATGACACAAGTAATTTTTCCAACAATTGTTTACAGATTATTTCACTTATAATGAATTCACTGTATCACATTTCCAGTGGGTCAGAAGTTCACATACACTAAGTTGACTGTGCCTTTAAACAACTTGGAAAATTCCAGAAAATATCATGGCTTTAGAAGCTTCTGATAGGCTAATTGACATCATTTGAGTCAATTGGAGGTGTACCTGTGGATGTATTTCGAGGCCTACCTTCTAACTCAGTGCCTCTCTGCTTGACATCATGGGAAAATCAAAAGAAATCAGCCAAGAGTGCAGAAAACCACAAGTCTGGTTCCTCCTTGGGAGCAATTTCCAAGTGCCTGAAGGTACCACGTTCATCTGTACAAACAATAGTACGCAAGTATAAACACCATGGGACAACGCAGCCATCATACTGCTCAGGAAGGAGACGCATTCTGTCTCCTAGAGATGAACGTACGTTGGTGCAAATCAATCCCATTACAACAGCAAAGGACCTTGTGTAAATGCTGGAGGAAACGGGTACAAAAGTATCTATATCAGCAGTAAAGCGAGTCCTTTATCGACATAATCTGAAAGGACGCTCAGCAAGGAAGAAGCCACTGCTCCAAAACCGCCTTAAAGCCAGACTATGGTTTGCAACTGCACATGGGGACAAAGATTGTACTTTTTGGAGAAATGTTCTCTGGTCTGATGAAACAAAAATAGAACTGTTTGGCTATGATGACCATCGTTAGGAGGAAAAAGGGGGAGGCTTGCAAGCCAACGAACACCATCCTAACCGTGAAGCACAAGGGTGGCAGCATCATGTTGTGGGGGTGCTTTGCTGCAGGAGGGACTGGTGCACTTCACAAAATAGATGGCATCATGAGGAAGGACAATTATGTGGATATATTGAAGCAACAGCTCAAGACATCAGTCAGGAATTTTAAATATTGGTCGCAAATCGGTCTTCCAAATGGACAATGACCACAAGCATACTTCTAAAGTTGTGGCAAAATGTTTTAAGGACAACAAAGTCAAGGTATTGGAGTGGCCATCACAAAGCCCTGACGTCAATCCCATAGAGAATTTGTGGGCAGAACTGAAATAACGTGTGCAAGCAAGGAGGCCTTCAAATTCACCCAACTTATTGTGGAAGGCTACCCGAAACGTTTGACCCAAGTAAAACGATTTCAAGGCAATGCTACACTCAATTAGTATTTCGTATGTAAAAGTTTGACCCACTGGGAATGTGATGAAAGAAATAAAAGCTGAAATTATTCTCTCTACTATTGTTCTGACATTTCACATTCTTAAAATAGTGGTGATCCTAACTGACCTAAAACAGGGAATTTTTACTAGGATTAAATGTCAGGAATTGTGAAACTGAGTTTAAATGTATTTTGCTAAGGTGTATGTAAACTTCAACTGTATATGCACATAAAATAATTATGTAACCACTCCAATAGGGTGTTAGGTATTACTCTGGTAAAGACACGTGTTTATACCGTTTTGAAAAATGTATGTGAAACGCTGAGTGGACAGCCTAGTCACAAAGCATACAAAAAAACCTGATAAAGCTAAATTAAGAAAGACAATGTCTCACAATCTTTTGTAGATATTATATGCACGAGAGATGATCACTTTGTAAACATGACAAAATGTGTCCATGTCTTCATAAATTGCTAATATTCAGCTTAAATCTTTTTAATCTTATGTTTTAGTTTACACGCTACATCAATCTATATCATTTGATTTAAATTCAAAATAAATAAAGTATAATAATTAAAAATAATAATATAGCTATATATTGAACTAACCAGTTGCCAATTGATTCAGTGTCTCTGCCCTCTGAGGTGTGTCTGTCACAGGTGCTGGACCTGATAATCTCATACTAAATATCCAAATTACTTCCTTGCCACACCTGAGTGTCGTGTCAGGTCAACCTGGTGATGTAGACTACAGTGTATCCACAATGGCACCCTATTCCTTATCAAGTGCACTACCTTTAAACAGCCCTGTAGGGCCTGATCAAAAGTTGTGCACTATAATTAATCGGGTGTAGCGTGCTATTTTAGATGTTGACCAGGGAACAGACAAGGAATGTCTGATTTGTAGGCAAATAAGTTCAGAATTTGTGAGATGCAGAGTATTGGGGCGGCAGCGTAGCCTAGTGGTTAGAGCGTTGGACTAGTAACCGGAAGGTTGCAAGTTCAAATCCCCGAGCTGACAAGGTACAAATCTGTCGTTCTGCCCCTGAACAGGCAGTTAACCCACTGTTCCTAGGCCGTCATTGAAAATAAGAATTTGTTCTTAACTGACTTGCCTAGTTAAATAAAGGTGTAAAAAAAAAAAAAAAATGTGTACGGATGAGCTCCACAATGTGTGGTTCCCACCATGGAGGAGGAGGTGTGATGGTGCTTTGCTGGTGACACTGTCTGTAAGATTTATTTAGAATTGGCTTCCGTTAATTCCATCTTCCATTGAAGATGCCGCCTGAATCGGGTCCTACCCATCAAAGATTTTGCTTCAAAATGACTGTGGCCATGTGCAGTCTCATAGTTCGGTTTTCAATTTACTTTGGTTGCCTTTTTCAAATGGAAACACGTCAGGTCACTCACTTCAAGTTCTTATCATAGCTGAGTTTTCCCTATATTTATTTAGCAGCGGCTGTTATGGCTGGGCGATATGGTCAAAATATCATATCACGGTATAAAAAAATATATATTTGGACGGTATTTTGTTATTGAATAATAAGTTCTACATTTGCTTTATGAGTAGCTGCCACCTAGGGTGCCACCTAGCACATACATTCTAAGTCATTATATTGGGTCTTTCTCCATTCTGATTGTTTTATACTGTTCATTTAAACTCTGCATTTCTTGTGCTCATTTGAGATCATTTCCAGTGTGAACAGCTGCACGTTAACACCACATTCCAAAATCATGGGCATTCATTTTGAGTTGCTCCCTCGTTTGCTGCTATAACAGCCTCCAATCTTCTGGGAAGGCTTTCCACTAGATGTTGGAACATTGCTGCGAAGACTTGCTTCCATTCAGCCACGAGCATTAGTGAGGTCGGGGACTGATGTTGGGGTGTTAGGCCTGGGTCGCAGTCGGCGGTCCAATTCATCCCAAACGTGTTCGATGGTGTTGAGGTCAGGGCTCTGTGCAACCTAGTCAAGTTCTTCCACACCGATCGACAAACCATTTCTGTATGGACCGAACTTTGTGCATTGAGGCATTGTCATACTGAAACAGAAAAGGACCTTCCCCAAACTGTTGGCACACATTTGGAAGCACAGAATTGTCTAGGATGGCATTGTATGCTGTTGTGGTAAGATTTTTCTTCACTGGAACTAAGGGGCCTGCCCCGAACCATGAAAAACAGCCCCAGACCATTATTCCTCCTCCACCAAACTTTACAGTTGGCACTATGCACTCGGAAGGTGACGTTCTCCTGGCATCCGCCGAACCCAGATTTGTCCATTGGACTGCTAGATGGTGAAGTGTGATTCATCACTCCAGAGAATTTGTTTCCAGTGCTCCAGAGACCAATAGCGGCGAGCTTTCCAACACTCCAGTCGACGCTTGCAACCTTAGGCTTGCGTTCGGCTGCTCAGCCATGGATAACCAATTCATGAAGATTCTCAATGAACAGTTCTTTGGCTGACGTTGCTTCCTGAGCCAGTTTGGAACTCGGTACTGAGTGTTGTGACCGAGGACAGACGTCTTTTCCCGTTTTGTGTGCTTGTGTTGCCTGCCACTTCGTGGCTGAACCGTTGTTGCTCCTAGAAGTTTACACTTCACAGTAACGGCACTTACAGTTGACCGAAACTGCTCTAGCAGGGCAGAAATTTTACAAACTGACTTGTTAGAAAGGTGGCATCCTATGACCGTGCACCGTTGAAAGTCACTGAGCTCTTCATTACGGGCCATTCTACTGCCAATGGTTGTCTATGGAGATTGCATGGCTGTGTGCTCGATTTTATACACCTGTCAGAAACGGGTGCGGCTGAAATAGCCAAATCCACTCATTTCAATGGGTGTCCACATACTTCTGACCATGTAGTGTAGATGTGTACCCACGCAGGAGAAAATGCAATTCCACTTAAAAAATGAAATGTATGCTTCTTTTTTTTTAACCAACGTGAATCTTGTATGGGGGGAAAAAAGGAACAGTTTGAGGGGAAAAATACGGTTGGAGCTACAGACTAGCCTACCTCTCCGTTCTGTCGCAGCTCAGTCTTGCGTGTCTCGTAACATTGGTTAGGCCAGGGCTGCGCGAATGAAATGCTGCGTTGAACACGCTCTCTCTATGCCTTATGGCGACATGACGAAGGAAACTGAAAAGAAAAGAAATGGTTGGAAACGTTTTCTTTCCTTGGAATACGTTGATTACTTGAACGTACCCTGTTCATTTGGCCCCTTTCACAAATCTTGCGTAAATGGGTGAGATGGTGCATTACGACCAGGAGATTATGCTCTCCTGAGTCATGTCCTAAAGAACTAGGCCACATGCACTCGATCACGTGACCATCTCCTTTTTTTTGTTTTGTTCCCTCTTTTAAAAACGTATGACTGAGGGAGACTCTTAGTGATTTCAAATGAAGGCCCAAATGGCCTCGACCGAAACAACATTCAAATAACTAAAGCAGAATTTTGCATCCTCTATTGGAAAACAGGGCTCGACATTCACGCTTGTCCTCTTGTCAGGGACAATAAAAAAATAAAATAAAAAGTCAGACAAGAAGTTTTTGAAAAAGACAAGTAAAAAAAGATCTACAAAATCATTCACACAATTACTGTGATCAGAATTGGAATAGAGAGGCCAACATTGGAATAATATTCAAATACTTTTTTTCATAAAAGCCTACATGTCAAAGGGAATGTGATATGCATATTGGCTACAGCCTCGATTCTGACATGAGGCAGTAGAAAATGTAGTCAAACTTGAATGAGACTTGTAATTACACAAATATAGGCAAAACGGCAGTCATGTTTGACAAGTATAATGAAGGATAATTAACATTTGTCTAAAGGCTTGATTCTGTCGACATACTTGACACGACCGGAGAGTGAAGGACAATGCCTGTTGCGCGTCCCGCACATCATCAACACTGAATCTGAGGCGTTCAGCAATCTGAAACTATTTAACCATAAACTTAATTGTTTAAAACCTGGACATTTGTAATGTTAAGAAGCGTGTATCTTTTCAAAGTAAACACAAGTTCTAGTTTCACTGGCATATTTTCTCATGTTCTAGTGATTTTCAAATCCACTTTATTTTATTGTCCAGCAGCCAAAGGCATAATCCTTGTCCTGTTAGTAACCCATGCTAGTTGGTGTATCTTGAAATGATATTTTAATCTCTGTCACATTAAACCGCTCGCGCCTGCGGTGCGCTTTTGAGAACGGTGTTTTCCTGCTAATTGCCTTTTGGAACATTCACACGTAGCCTACAGCCATGTGCCCATTGTTGAGCTTATAATATGAAGAAATACAACTATGAAAATGCTACGCTGAATCTGTTGCATCAGCCTCATTTAGCTTTTTTACATTTTAATTATGTGCAGTGGTTCTGTCGTCCCAGAGCTGTCCCAGAGTCAGTTTTGAAACTCCCTTTATTTTCGAGCCCTGGAGGGAATTTTATAAAGTTTTTGGTTGTAATTGTAGTGCTGCAATATTTTCTAGACTATTATTTTGAGACATGCTTGAATATGTAAAGAAGCCACTAGGCAGTGTAGCCTACATTTTTGTCTGATTCTCTATGGTAAAAAAGATAAAGTTCCATGCGTCATACAATGGTGTAAAAAAGGGTGTTAGACTTTTTTTGGACAAGTACAAAATCGGTCCTACTTGTGTTTAAGCCATTTTTTGTTCTTGGTCTCTCCGCATGCATCTCCCTATAATTTCCTCTCAGCTTTCTAAGAAGTGCACCGTGATGTCACGTAATCTGCTGTCTGGTAGCGTCCTGTTCTCTCACACATCTGACACTAGGGAGAGGACAGAAGCTCTAAAGGTGTTCCAAATTGCACCCTAGTCCCTATTTAGTGCACCTCTTTTGCCTAGTGCTGGGTCGTATTTCGTTTTCTACTATATTCTACTGTATTCATGCACGGACTGGTTTGGATTTTTACTGTAGCTTCTATAGCAGTATTTTTAAAGTTTGGTTTGTTAAATGTCATAATTGAGTAAAGAAACGTAGAAGATTATGGCAATTGTCCGTTTTTAGTGCCACTTTAGTGAACTTGGTAGCACAGCCAAAGCAGGAGGAAAAAAGGCCCTAGAAATTAGAACACAGAAGAACTGCCATTGAAAACACATTGTCACATGGGAGATGAATTATTCAGGAAAAGTGATAACAAATGAGTGCATGAAATTAAGAAAATTATGAAAAATGAAAGAATACAAGTAAATCCAGAGTTTGAGGCTACCAAATAGGATTTTGATTCCTATTAAAAGTTGTACAAATAGGACTGCTACACTGTCAATTTTGTCCTATTTTTTTTTTTTTTTTTTTTTTAAGTTTGATTGAACAGTATACTTTGGGTATTTTATTAGGATCCCCATTATCTGTTGCAAAAGCAGCAGCTACTCTTCCTGGGGTCTACATGAAATATGACATAATACAGAACATTAATAGACAACAGCTCAAGGACAGAACTACATATATATATATATTTTTCCCGAAGGGCACACAGCCTACATTTCAATTCATACACAAACCATCTAGGTCAAATACGGGAGAGGCATTGTGCCGTGAGGTGTTGCTTTGTTTTTTTTAAAACCAGTTTTGCTGTTCGCTTGAGTAATATGAAATGGAACGGAGTTCCATGGAATAATGGCCCTATATAATACTGTACGCTTTCTTGAATTTGTTCTTGATTTGGGGACTGTGAAAAGAACGCTGGTGGCATGTCTGGTGGGGTAAGCGTGTGTGTGTCAGAGCTGTGTGTAAGTTGACTATGCAAACAATTTGGGATTTTCAACACGTTTCTTCTAAAAAGAAGTGATGCAGTCAGTCTCTCAACTCTTAACCAAGAGAGACTGGCATGCATAGTATTTATCAGCCCGCTCTGATTTACAATGAAGAGCAACATGTGCTGCTATTTTCTGGGCCAGCTGCAGCTTAGCTAGGTCTTTCCGTTCAGTGCTCGACCACAAGACTGGATAATAATCAAGATAAGACAAATCTTTTTTGGCGTGTGGTGTCAGGTCATTGGTAACAAAATAAATTAGTAGAGAGCTGCCCTGCAGTACACCACGTTTGACATTAGAGACGCTTCCATTAAAGAAATCCCTTTGAGTTCTATTAGATGGCTCTGAATCCACAATATGTCAAAGGTTGAAAATCCATAGCACAACTTTTTTTTCAACAACAGGTTATGGTCAATAATATCAAAGACCGCACTGATATTTAACAGTACAGCTCCCACAATCTTATCAATTTCTTTCAACAAATCATCAGTCATGTGTGTCAGTGTAGTACATGTCGAGTGCCTTTCTCTATAAGCATGCTGAAAGTCTTAATTTGTTTACAGAGAAATGGCATATTGTATTTGGTCATGCAATTTTATGTCTACTGTTAGAACCAGTGAAGGCAAACTGGAGAAAAACAATCAACAGTGTAGGGAATAGGGTGCCATTTGGGACTCATCCTCTGTTTTTACCCCTCGATCCATATCAGCCCAGCCCCTTATCACTGTTAATACCTCAGGGAACAATTGAGAAAATGTTTAAATGGACGACATGTCAAGCACTCTAAAGTACCATAATTGAGAGCTTCGCAAACTAAGATTCAATATAAACCACCTTGGGATTATTTGATCTCGCTAATGCAAGTATTTTTTTGTAACCTATTTGCGTTTTAATGTTTTTATGTAATATAAACATTTTAAATTCCACAGTGAGTTCAGCCATATTGGGATATTTTAACTGGTGGGCCATATTGGGATATTTTAACTGGTGGGAAACATTTGCATGCAATCCCTAATCACTGTGTGCATTTTTTTGAAATACAGTGAATTGTGTCCTGAAGGTAATACATGTATATTAATGCTCTATGGAGAGGCTTATTTTAAGAAATGTCAGGGCTATTAAATTTGACTCACAGAATATGTATCTGGGAGTGAATGAAGAATGACACACAGAACTTGGCCCACGACTTCTTATTTGATCACAGTTCACACTGACTGGAACAAGAGGTGCCTCGCTCTTAAAGCTTGACTGGCAGATCTGAATAGAAAATTATTAATTTAATTGTCTAATTGCAGGACTGATAAAGGGTCTTGTATAACTATTTGCGTCTCAGTATGAACTGCATGAATCATTTTAAAAGAGTCCAATGTAGCTTTAAACACTGCTAAAAGTGACTTGAACCCTTAACATTTCAAAAGGAACACATCTCTCGTTGCAGTATCTTTATTCCCCACCACCACTCTGAATTTAGACACGGGACCTGACATGTCTGGGCTGTGCTGCAGGTGTCATTCCTCTGCTATTGTGCAGCGTGACTCAGGTGTGAGTGGTGTAGCCTATCCCCTCCCCAACTGCTCCAAGTGCAGGGCTACACCCATTGTGCCCCAGGGCTTGTCTGACTGAGTAATGTTGATGTGTGCCAGTTGGATGAAGTGCTTAGCCCCCCCCCCCCCCCCACCCCACCCCCAATAACAAGGCGTGGCCGTCCACCTCACTGCCTAGGTCTTGTGTTAGGACATGTGCAACCTTTAGGAAGGGATCGGCGTCTTTCCTCTTTCTCCATCTTAATTCTCGTTAACTATGCACTCTTCATCACCTGTTGCCAGGTTGCAGTCAAAGCATTACTTTACCAACCTGTTCCGTCCTGCGCTGTTTTCCTGCCCCCACAGTTGCAGACACACCCAAACCAGGCCTCCCCTATTCCAGCACCAGACACTTGTGGTTTACACTCGACGACTCCTCCTTTTGGAAGAGGGGGCTGGCTCCAATTTCACCCACCCCGTTGTGTTGTGGCGCTATTGTAAGAGAAACCTCCCGTTGTCAAGCTCTGTATCCCATACTGTGTGTTTTTCCGTCTGTTTTGCAGACAGTCGCAACATTGGGAATTAGTTGAGTTGTCACTTCAAATGCTTTCATGCACCATCTGGAGGGCATTACTTGGACATGTGCTCATTCCTTTCTCACCACCGCCCCAATGTTAAAGAAGTGTGTTGTCGACTTGGTGTCTGTCTGCCAACTTGCACTACACTAGAGTAAGTATGCCACACGATATACGTTATGACAGCATTTTCCCCATTGAACTCATCAGAGGCCCGCTACCAAGGGCTGTGGGCTCTCCTTCTCCGTGGCCGAAGTGAGTAAGATATTTAAGCGTGTTAACCCTCGCAAGGCTGCCGGCCCAGAGCATGCGCAGACCAGCTGGCTGTTGTGTTTATGGGCATATTCAATCTCTCCCTGATGTCCCCACATGCTTCAAGATGTCCACCATTGTTCCTGTGCCCAAGAAAGCCAATGTAACTGAACTAAATGACTATCGCCCCGGAGCACTCAATTCTGTCATCATGAAGTGCTTTGAGAGACTAGTCAAGGATCATATCACCTCTGCCTTACCTGACACCCCAGACCACTCCAATATGCTTACCACCCCAATAGAGCGCCATCTCAATGCACACTACACTGCGCTATCCCTACTGGACGAGAGGAATACCTTTGTAGGAATGCTGTTCATTGACCATAGCTCTGCATTCAACCCCATATTATCCTCCAAGCTCATCATAAGCTCGAGGCCCTGGCTCTGTACCCCACCCTGTGCAACTGGGTCCTGGACTTACTGACGCGCCGCCCCAGGTGGTGAAGGTAGAAAACAACACCTCCACTTCGCTAATCCTCAACCCTGGGGCCCCACAACCGTGCGTGCTCAGCCCCCTCCTGTACTCCCTGTTCACCCATGACTGCATGGCCACGGACGCCTCCAACTCAATCATCAAGTTTACAGACACAACAGTGGTAGGCTTGATTACCAACAATGATGAGACCACCTCCTCCCTGTAGGCTAGGGCTCTGGGAGTGTGGTGCCAGGAAAATATCCTCTCCCTCAACGTCAACAAAACAGGAGATGATCGTGGACTTCAGGAAACAGCAGAGGGAGCAGCACCCCTCTATCCACATCAACGGGACCGCAGTGTAGAATGTGGAAAGCTTCAAGTTCCTCGGCGTACACATCACTGACAGACTGAAATGGTCCACCCACACAGTGTAGTGAAGAAGGCGCAATAGCGCCTCTTCAACCTCAGGAGGCTGAAGAAATTTTGCTTGGCACCTAAAACCCTCACACACTTTTACAGATGAGAGCATGCTGTCGGGCTGTATCACTGTTTGGTACTGCACCGCCTGCAACCGCAGGGCTCTCCAGAGGGTGGTGCGGTCTGCCCAACGCATCACCGGGGGCAAACTACCTACCCTCCAGGACTCCTACAACACCCGGTGTCACAGGAAGGCCAAAAATATCAAGGACAACAACCACGTAGCCACTTCCTGTTCACCCCATTATCATCCAGAAGGTGAGGTCAGTACAGGTGCATCAAAGCTGGGACCAAGACACTGAAAAACAGCTTCTATCTCAAAGCCATCAGACTGTTAAATAGCCATCACTAGCACAGAGAGGCTGCTGCCTATATACAGTTGAAGTCGGAAGTTTACATACATCTTAGCCAAATACATTTAAACTCAGTTTTTCCACAATTCCTGACATTTAGTCCTGGTAAAAATAGCCTGTCTTAGGTCAGTTGGGATCACCACTTTATTTTAAGAATGTGAAATGTCAGAATAATAGTAGAGTTATTCATTTCAGCTTTTATTTATTTCATCACATTCCCAGTGGGTCAGAAGTTTACATACACTCAATTAGTATTTGGTAGCATAGCCTTTAAATTGTTTAACTTGGGTCAAGTGTTTTGGGTAGCCTTCCACCTGACAGAGCTGGTGTAACCGAGTCAGGTTAGTAGGCCTCCTTGGTCGCACACGCCTTTTCAGTTCTGCCCACATCTTCTATAGGATTGAGGTCAGAGCTTTGTGATGCTCCCTCCAATTCCTTGACTTTGTTGTCCTTAATTAAGCCAGATTGCCACAACTTTGGAAGTATGCTTGGGGTGATTGTCCATTTGGAAGACCCATTTGTGACCAAGCTTTAACTTCCTGAATGATGTCTTGAGATGTTGCTTCAATATATCCACATACTTTTCCTTTTTCATGTTGCCATCTATTTTGTGAAGTGCACCAGTCCCTCCTGCAGCAAAGCACACCCACAACATGATGCTGCCACCCCCGTGCTTCACGGTTGGGTTGGTGTTCTTCAGCTTGCAAGCCTCCCCCTTTTTCCTCCAAACATAATGATGGTCATTATGGCCAAACAGCTCTATTTTTGTTTCATCAGACCAGAGGACATTTCTCCAAAAAGTACGATCTTTGTCTCCATTTGCAGTTGCAAACCGTAGTCTAATTTTTATGGCGTTTTTGAGCAGTGGTTTCTTCCTTGCTGAGCGGCCTTTCAGGTTATATCGATATTGGACTCGTTTTACTGTGGATATAGATACTTTTGTACCTGTTTCTTCCAGCATCTTCACAAGGTCCTTTGCTGTTGTTCTAGGATTGATTTGACCTTTTCGCACCAAAGTACTTTCATCTTTAGGAGACAGAACGCGTCTCCTTCCTGAGCGGTATGACTGCTGCGTGGTCCCGTGGTGTTTATACTTGCGTACTATTGTTTGTACAGATGCACGTGGTACCTTCAGGCGTTTGGAAATTGCTCCCAAGGATGAACCAGTCTACAATTATTTTTTATGATGTCTTGGCTGATTTCTTATTATTTTCCCATGATGTCAAGCAAAGAGGCGCATAGTTTGAAGGTAGGCCTTGAAATACATCCACATGTACTTCTCCAATTCACTCAAATGATGTCAATTAGCCTACCAGAAGCTTGTAAAGTCATGACATCATTTTCTTGAATTTTCCAAGCTGTTTAAAGGCAGTCAACTCAGTGAATGTAAACTTCTGACATTTACATTTAAGTCATTTAAGTTATTTAGCAGACGCTCTTATCCAGAGCGACTTACAAATTGGATGTGTGATACAGTGAAATGTCTGTAAAAAATTGTTGGAAAAATTACTTGTCATGCACAAAGTAGATGTCCTAACCGACTTGCTAAAACTATAGTTGTTAACAAGAAATTTGTGGAGTGGTTGAAAAATGAGTTTTAATGATTACAACCTAAGTGTATGTAGACTTGAAATCACTGGCCACTTCAATAATGTTTACATATTTTGCATTACTCGTGTATATACTGTATTCTATTCTACTGTATCTTAGTCTATGCCTCTCTGTCATTGTTCGTCCATTATTTATATGTTCTTATTTCCATTCCTTTACTTAGATTTGTGTGTATCGGGTATATGTTGTGAAATTGTCAGATATTACTTGTTAGATATTATTGCACTGGCGGAGCTAGAAACACACACATTTCACTACACCTGCAAAAACATCTGCTGAACACTTGTATGTGACCAATAACATTTGATTTGAGAGGCTTTTCAAACAAAGGGATCAAATAGACCAAGTAACACACAAATGAGTAAGGATGTGAATCATCTGTGTATAAATGAGAGAAACCTGATGAAATCCAATGTCAACATTTTAGATGAGTCATGCATTGAGAATTTCCAGATGATTCAAATGAACATTTCTATGTTGGATGTTGAGCTAAAAGATGCTGATGGTATAAGAAGAACATATGGTGTTGTACAGTACCAACCACAGTCTGTCTGTCCATCGCTTTCTACAGGTAGGCCAATGCACCACTACATTACACTCAACTTGAGGAAGAACATGAATTATCGGAATTGTCTGTTAGCATAATGTGCGTTGATTTACTGACACTGTAGTACCCGAGTCTGCTACATAGCTTAGTCAGTGTTCAGTGTGCACGTCACTCCCTACCCACCAGGCTAGCCTCTGCTCATCCTCAAACTTCAAACCCACACCAGGTGTATTCAGCAATTAAGGTATTTTTAAGTGTCAAATTCAAATATTTGTTTCTCAGTAGGTAATTTGCGTCCTCTTATTCTCTTGTACTGCGGTCTGAGGACTGAGTGCTTTCACACCATTGGTGAGGTGTACAGCTGTGCGATATAGACAAATCCTTATCACGATAAATTGACTGAATTATCACTAACAATAAATATAATGTTAATGTACACCTCATTTACTTTTTAGCATTCTCCTTAAGTACTAACTATTAATTTGAATGTTGTAGCTGTCAATTGTCCTGTTAGCAATTGCCTAATATTTGCAGATTTACATTTTAAAATGTCACATTTCTCTAGTGTAGACTGCTTATTGTACTTATCAATATCAGTCAAATGTCCTCTGTGGCTGGTTCTGTCTTCACAATCACTTTCGGTTTATCTGCTCAGCTCTAGTAACATGCATCTGAGTGCAAAGCATTTTGGGCCAAGTGGAAAATAAACCTGTGAACTGCGCTGTCACATTCGCACATACTTAGTTAATGAATGGGACACTGTTCACCCCACCGGAAACACACACACACATGGGCATTTATAGACCGTAGACTTGATGTGCAGAGAATGAGGTGAGGCATTTGTAGGCCTATCTGTGTTTTGTTCTTATGCACCCCTCATTGTTTTGGGTCAAATGTCAGCATCGAATGTAGGCAGTTTGAAGTCCATTGGCATCTATGTTTAGGTTATTGCAGAAGTCTGTCTGTTTCTGGTCTCCATTCAGTTGGTTCCTTAACCCTGAGTGAACTTTTTACCTCAGCACTGTCCTACCAGCCAAAACAAACAGACGTTTTGACTGCAGCACTGGTTTGTCAAAACGTCTGCTTCTCTCCTCAAACAAGTGTCTTTTGTCTCGCACGCCCTCAGTTTGATGGAGCCGGATTACCTTGATGTGATTACACAGAGCAAACTTTCCCCCAGCAATTAACTAATTTGCTCATGTCGTGCCGATGCCCAGTTTCACTCACTGACCTCTGTAAGAAATCCAATGTGATCTCCCAGAATAAAACAGACTGAAGACCAGGGAATACTTAAGTGACTGTAGCAATACTGTCTCCCTCTGCTGGTGTTGATTTCTCTCAGAGCACTGGTCCTTTTTTTCCCAGGAGAGTTTCATTAAACAAAGTATCAATGTCCTATAAAGTGCCACTTGTTGCAAACTGCATTGCCATGATGCTATGGGTATTACCATTTGTGGACCAAAGCTGCAACACAGGGTTTTAGGAGGATTTGAATGATAAGTAAGCCTGGTCAAAAAAAAATGTTCACATTTGTGCTTTGTTACAGGTTTTGGGTTTTTCCATTTGTTTTGAGGTTGGACTTTAGCATGTATAGCTCAGTAGCACGGAGGGCGCACTGATCGGCGTCTTCTCTTTAGTCAATATATGTTAGACCTGTGCTGGTTGCCATCATTAGTGGGAAGGTGTTTCACCTGTGCTGGCCCAGGTGCTATTTAAGTGGCTGGCCCAGTGCTCCAGTTGTCTTGATAGATGAGGGTTAACACCTTTTAGTTGGCGCTCCCTATTTTTATTTCTAGACAAACAATCCTTTATTTGATTTTCGTTTTGCTCCAACTTTTTGGTTTGCACCCTGTCTTTTTAAGTTTGTTTTTCTTTTGTTTATCCTTTAGTGGGCGCTCATGGTGGGTGTATTTTTTTAGGTTCTAGTAGTTGTTGCTAGTCGACATTCAGTTGACACCCACATGAGTGTCTTTCGGGAACCCCTCCTGGTTTGTTTGTTGGTCAGTGACTCTTTGTTTGTTCTCGCTTCTGTTTGAGCACCGTTTTTGGTTTTCCTGTTGGGGAACGTAACACGCTACTCTATCGTACTGTTTGTCTGACGTAACAGATATCTCAGATCATAGAGTTCATGTGCACCCATTTTAACTGTTGCCAGCCTGCCTTGTGAAAGTTGGCGTGGGTAAACTGAGGGTCTGTGTGGTTGTCATAATCCATATCTCTCTGATGGGGGTGGCCAGTGGAGGGGTACTAATTGCCTTAGTGAGCCAGCAAGAGGCCCAGGTGATCCAGCATTAGCAGGGATTAGAGTTGGGATGACTGGGACACATTCATACAGAGGACCACACACACCCCCAGGAAAAATGACCCTTTTTTAAATAGTAAAAAAAGTTATTCTGACAAGACTACTTGTACTTAGATATTCTATGACCATGTTTTGGACCGACATAGAGTAATACATTTGTGAAAATTCTACAGTAATATAGAGTGGGAAAACGGCCGTGCATTTGGAAAATTAATAGACACTGCGCTAAATAAAACCTAATAAAAACACCTGTCTTATCCAAGACTGGCTATGGCGTACCAGTCTGCGTAGACTCCAATCAGAGCTACAGTAGCCCTATATGCAAATAAGCCATTTGCTGCACGGGCCTGCCATCATTCACTTTGAACTGGACTGTGTGTTTACAGGCAATAGCAACAGTGTGACTTTAGATCATCAGAATGCATCTGCCAAAAGCCACAAAATGCACCTGAATGGATTTATGTAAATACCACTGGAGTCCTCTTACATTTGGGAACTTCACAGTAGTGACATTCTGGCTCTTTTCAGTGAGCTGGCTCGTACGGCTCAGCTCACCAAAAAGAGCTGGCTCTTTTGGCTCCCAAACAGCTCCCCAAAAAATAAATGTGTTTGTATTTTTATCATGTCAAACAGTTTGCGATTAGTTTAACTATGATTTGTTTTAACACCATTCTAATTAAATTAATAAATGAAATCATACTCTACCTTAAGCACAATGTATTTAAAATTGCGTTGGTTTGTTGTGAAAAAGAAAGCTATTAAATGTTTGCATTTAAAGTGTAACTTTGTTTATATACATTAATGTGCATATAAGTCTAACCATTCAAAATGAATACACTCTGAACAACATAATAGAATATTGCACCATAATCAAAGAAAAGTCAATAACAATGTGCAAAACTGCAGCATCCCACTTAAAACATTACTGGCCCCTCTCTTCTCTCCTTTATTGCCATGTTATAACCAGCAGCACAGCAATGCTGATCATATTTTGCTTTTATGAGAGACTTGCATTCAGAAATGCAACCTGCCTCACTTTCGAGGGGCTGATGCTGTTTCTTCTCTCAGGAATTATTTGTCCCGTTTTCGAGAAGACCCTCTGAGGGAACGGATGTGGCCAATATGCAGAGTCTCCCTGTCATGACTTTAGTAAGCCATGGGTAGACAGAGGCCTTATAATTCCACCAGCTCAGAGGATCTGCAGATCTTTGGAGGGGCTCCTCCAAATAGGATCGGACCTCCATTATGGCATCTGCTGAGGGATTCCTTCGTGCTGCATCCCCAGTTGCTCTCTCGTCAAACAGCATCCAAACAGCAGACGTTTGTGGCACTACTGCTGGTGCTTCTGATCCCTCTTCTTCCTGTTGCCCTGGTGCCTGAGCAGGGCTGACTGCTGGGGCTGTCCCTCCCTGCTGCTGAGTTTATTCTTTAAGAGCCTCACCAATCGCTCTGGCATCACTGAAGGCTAACTTCTTAAACCTGGGGTCAAGTGCAGAGGTTTCTGATGGCATGTGATTATATTCCATTCTGTGGAACTTTCTGTCCATTGATGAACATAGGGTGTCCATCAACTCTGTCACATGTCCTGTGGTTACATTTGCTTCTCTCTGGCGGCTGGCTGTGATTTGCTGCATACCCTTACACAGGAGTATCATTTTTGAGGCTGTCACATAGCTGAAAAGAGAAAACAGTAACTTAATAGTTCAGGTTCCTGTTTTGGAAGTACCGTAATTTCCGGACTATTAAGCGCACCTGAATATAAGCCGCACCCACTGAATTTATAAAAAATATGTATTTTGTACATAAATAAGCCGCACATGTCTATAAACCGCAGGTGCCTACCGGTATATTGAAACAAATGAACTTTACACAGCCTTTAAACGAAACACGGCTTGTAACAAAAATAAAAAAAATAGCAGTAAACAGTAGCCTACCAAGAAAGTCATTGGTCACTATCTTCCTCCTCCTGTGCACTGAAACCACTGAAGTCATCTCCTTCGGTGTCGGAGTTGAATAGCCTCAGAATTGCTTCATCCGATGTTGGATCGTTTTCATTGTAGCTCTCGTCACTTTCATCCGGAGGCAAATTCCCCGCTGAGCTCATGCTGCCCTCTTCAACACGCAGCAGTCCAGCCTTTCGAAACCCGTTGATGATAGTGGATTTTTTGACAATGCTCCACGCTGTCAGGACCCACTGGCATTCTTGAACATAAGTTGCTCTTCGCATGCATCCCGTTTTAGTCGAGGATTTCTCCCGATTTCTCATTTGCCATACTGAGGATGACAAAATGACTACCGTAATCAGAATGATGGGAAGTTTGAGCGCGCTCGATTTACGTCACATTATGTGAAGGTGCTCAGTTTTTTGGCAGCATGAATCTTGTGAAAGCGGGAAAAATCCATGAATTAGCCGCGTCATTGTATAAGCCGCGAGGTTCAAAGCGTGGGAAAAAGTAGCGGCTTATAGTCCGGAAATTACGGTATTCCACAGCTGCTTTCACTTTGTCCACAGTGGGCTTCATCACATTCAGAGCATCTCTTACGATCAGGTTGATTTTTAATTTTTATTTTATTTTTATTTTTTTAAATTTTCCCCCTCCCCACCTTTATTTAACCAGGTAGGCAAGTTGAGAACAAGTTCTCATTTACAATTGCGACCTGGCCATGATAAAGCAAAGCAGTTCGACACATACAACAACACAGTTACACATGGAGTAAAACAAACATAGTCAATAATACAGTAGAAAAATAAGTCTATATACAATGTGCGCAAATGAGGTGAGAAGAGAGGTAAAGGCAAAAAAAAGGCTATAGTGGAAGTAAATACAATATAGCAAGTAAAACACTGGAATGGTAGATTTGCAGTGGAAGAATGTGCGAAGTAGAAAAATAAATAATGGGGTGCAAAGGAGCAAAATAAATACAGAAGGGAAAGAGGCAGTTGTTTGGGCTAAATTCTAGATGGGCTATGTACAGGTGCAATAATCTGTGAGCTGCTCTGACAGCTGGTGCTTAAAGCTAGTGAGGGAGATAAGTGTTTCCAGTTTCAGAGATTTTTGTAGTTCGTTCCAGTCATTGGCAGCAGAAAACTGGAAGGAGAGGCGGCCAAAGGAAGAATTGGTTTTGGGGGTGACCAGAGAGATATACCTGCTGGAGCGCGTGCTACGGGTGGGCGTTGCTATGGTGACCAGCGAGCTGAGATAAGGGGGGACTTTACCTAGCAGGGTCTTGTAGATAACCTGGAGCCACTGGGTTTGGCGACGAGTATGAAGCGAGGGCCAGCCAACGAGAGCGTACAGGTCGCAGTGGTGGGTAGTATATGGGGCTTTGGTGACAAAAATTATGGCACTGTGATAGACTGCATCCAATTTATTGAGTAGGGTATTGGAGGCTGTTTTGTAAATGACATCGCCGAAGTCGAGGATCGATAGGATGCTCAGTTTTTTTTTAACGATGTTTGGCAGTATGAGTGAAGGATACTTTGTTGCGAAATAGGAAGCAAATTCTAGATTTAACTTTGGATTGGAGATGTTTGATGTGAGTCTGGAAGGAGAGTTTACAGTCTAACCAGACACCTACATATTTGTAGTTGTCCACATATTCTAAGTCAGAAGCGTCCAGAGTAGTGATGCTGGACAGGCGGGCAGGTGCAGGCAGCGATTGGTTGAAGAGCATGCATGTAGTTTTACTTGTATTTAAGAGCAGTTGGAGGCCACGGAAGGTGAGTTGTATGGCATTGAAGCTCATCTGGAGGATTGTTAAGTGTCCAAAGAAGGGCCAGAAGTATACAGAATGGTGTCGTCTGCGTAGAGGTGGATCAGAGACTCACCAGCAGCAAGAGCGACATCATTGATGTACACAGAGAAGAGAGTCGGCCCAAGAATTGAACCCTGTGGCACCCCCATAGACTGCCAGAGGCCCGGAAAACAGGCCCTCCGATTTGACACACTGAACTCTATCAGAGAAGTAGTTGGTGGGCGAGGCAGTCATTTGAGAAACCAAGGCTGTCGAGTCTGCCGATGAGGATGTGGTGATTGACAGAGTCGAAAGCCTTGGCCAGGTCAATGAATACGGCTGCACAGTATTGTTTCTTATCGATGGCGGTTAAGATATTGTTTAGGACCTTGAGCGTGGCTGAGGTGCACCCATGACCAGCTCTGAAACCAGATTCCATAGCGGAGAAGGTGCAGTGGGATTCGAAATGGTTGGTAATCTGTTTGACTTGGCTTTCGAAGACCTTAGAAAGGCAGGGTAGGGGATAGATATAGGTCTGTAACAGTTTGGGTCAAGAGTGTCCCCCCCTTTGAAGAGGGGGATGACCGCAGCTGCTTTCCAATCTTTGGGTATCTCAGACGATACAAAAGAGAGGTTGAACAGGCTAGTAATAGGGGTTGCAACAATTTCGGCAGATCATTTTATAAAGAAAGGGTCCAGATTGTCTAGCCCGGCTGATTTGTAGGGGTCCAGATTTTGCAGCTCTTTCAGAACATCAGCTGACTGGATTTGGGTGAAGGAGAAATGGGGAAGGCTTGGGCAAGTTGCTGTGGAGGGTGCAGTGCTGTTGACCGGGGTAGAGGTAGCCAGGTGGAAAGCATGGCCAGCCGTAGAAAAATGCTTTTTGAAATTCTCAATTATAGTTTCCTATCCTCAGTGCAGTGGGCAGCTGGGAGGTGCTCTTATTCTCCATGGACTTTACAGTGTCCCCGAACTTTTTTGAGTTTGTTTTGCAGGAAGCAAATTTCTGCTTGAAAAAGCTAGCCTTGGCTTTTCTAACTGCCTGTGTATATTGGTTTCTAACTTCCCTGAAAAGTTGCGTATCACGGGGGCTGTTCGATGCTAATGCAGAACGCCACAGCATGTTTTTGTGCTGGTTGAGGGCAGTCAGGTCTGGAGAGAACCAAGGGCTATATCTGTTCCTGGTTCTACATTTTTTGAATGGGGCATGCTTATTTAAGATGGTAAGGAAGGCATTTAAAAAAATAAAATAAAAATACCCAAGTATCCTCTACTGACGGGATGAGGTCAATATCCTTCCAGGATACCCGGGCCAGGTCGATTAGAAAGGCCTGCTCGCTGAAGTGTTTCAGGGAGTTTGTGGGCAAGACTTGGATGATGGGTCCATTTAAAAAAAAAAAAAAAAAAAAAAAAAAATTGGGGCTTTGATTACATTAGCTGCATTGTCGCTAACACAACAGACCACTTTTCCATCTACTTGCCACTCTCAACAGTTCCTCTGCCACGTTTTCTGAGGTGTGTCTGTTGCTGAACTCAAAGCAGTCCAGAAGACAGCTAGACATAGAAAAATCTTCAATGAAGTGACATTTAACGGACATGTAAGAAATTCTACACTGTGCTCTAACATTGTCTACATTATTAAAATGCATCCAAATGCTACTGTTTTCACAGCTGTACTTCCTCGGCTGCTAAGTGTGTGACTGTGAGTGAGTTGGCTCAGCCCTCCCTCACGCATCTTTGGTTCATTGGTTGACATTGCGTGTCTGACTAACAACCGGTGAGGCTGTTAGTCTGAGCAGACAGTCAGAACGAATGTGAGCATTTAGGCCTATATTTAATTTATTTTTTCGTTCTTTGAATTTGTTAATTCTATTCGTTTAAATCTTTTTGATTATTCAGATCTTATTTTTTAAATATTTTTATAAATAGATTCGGCTCTTATATGCGAGTCGGCTCCCAACGTTCACCTACTTCACAGTCCTATTGATCAAACAAACATGAAACGGTAGGCTCTCTCTGTTGCCTATGCACATCAACAGCTAATGCTGTCAAAATTGCACTGATAAACGATGGGTAATGGTAGTGTGCTCTTCCTTCTGCAGCTTGCCTGCCAATGCATCCTAGTCCCAACCCACGTTTTGACAACTGCCCACCCATTTCATCGATGCCCATTTGATCGATGCAGCTAGCTAGCTAACGTTCTGCTCTGTTTTTATTGCTAAATAAATAGCTAGCAACATAGATACTCTAACCCAGGGGTGTCATATTGAAAAAAAACAATGAATTCGCAGGCCAGACAGTCTTTGTTTTTACAAAAATATTTGCAACTACGACCTAAACTGGCCATTGTTTTATTAGAAAAATGACTTTTTATAATGTTCACTTATGTACATAGGATGCTGTGTATGTAGCATTAACATATTAAAACAAAATAGATAAATATTTGTCCATCCTTTGCTGCTAAAACTGTCTTCTGCTATTTGTTTCGTTAGTCCATTGTTGATATAGTCCCAAAATGTTTTGCATGTCAGCAATCAAGTTTTCAAAATGTATAACATTCAAAAATACAGACAGTATTCTATTTCTATGGACACAGTCCTGCCCAGGGGGTAGGGTGGAGGGATGAATATCACTACTAGGGATTGTGGAGAATCTCTGTCCTCTTGCCCTGTCCCTCATCACTCACTCACTCTCTCTCACACACACTTTTTTCCTCTACCACCGAAAGCGGTATTATCTTCTCTTTCAGCTTGGCGAGCTGGGCCGTCTCATAGGAAGTGCTCTGTATTCAGTGACAGGATGCTACAATGGCCTATTTGTTAAAGAGGCACAGGGCAAGGGCTCTGGGGTTTAGGGCTGGGCTGGATAAGCCACACTGGGTCCTGTGTGATTTCTCTCGCTCTATACATCACAACAGCCCCCTGCAGAAATAGATCTGGTGCTGTGAAATGTTTGATGTGCCATTTTACCCAATGTATTTTAAGTCTGTCAGTGGACTGCTTCCAGACGTATCTAGCCTGCAACAGTTGGGTTAGCAGGACCACATTTTTATTTGCAGGATCCATTTGTCTGATTTCGTCAATGGATATCTTCGATAATGATGTCCAGAAAGTCTGGGAAGCTTGATATGACAAGCAGTAGAAGTGAAAGTCTGTCACTCACTCAAGCCTCTTATGTAGCTGTCAAAAAAACATATGGTTGATGGAGCTAATAGCTGGAGTCTTTAACCTCCTCCTAATGAGTAGTCTAGAGGGGGACCTGATGCTGCTGTAATGAAAACTGACAACGGTGTTGCTTGCTTTCATCGTTAAACTGGACTCATCCTAATGATGCAAGGAAGACATACTAGGTCATAATTTGATGTTCAATTTGCAGTGTGACCATCTATATCTCAGCAGTGGTTTAAGGAAATAGATTTTTGATTGTTCCATAGGGCAGAATATACACTGAACACAAATATAAACGTAACATGTAAAGTGTTGGTCCCATGTTTGAGCTGAAATAAAATATCCCATAAATGTTCCATAAGCACTAAAAGCTTATTTCTCTCAAATGTTGTGCACAATTTTGTTTATATCCCTGTTAGTGAGCATTTCTCTGCCAAGATAATCCTTCCACCTGACTGGTGTGGTATATCAAGAAGCTGATTAAATGGCATTATCATTACACAGGTGCACCTTGTGCTGGGGGCAATGTAAGGCCACTCTAAAATGTGATGTTTTGTCACACAACACAATGCCACAGATGTCTCACATTTTGAGGTAGTGTGCAATCGGCAGAGCTATTGCCAGAGAATTTAATGTTAATTTCTCTGCCAAGGTCATTTTAGAGAATTTGGCAGTACGTCCAATCGGCCTAATAATTGTAGACTATATTGAACCACACCAGCCCAGGATCTCCATATCCAGCTTCTTCACCTGCGGGATTGTGTCATGCGCTAAGTAGTTGTCCTAACCGACTTGCCAAAACTATAGTTTGTTAACAAGAAATTTGTGGAGTGGTTGAAAAACGAGTTTTAATGATTCCAACCTAAGTGTATGTAAACTTCTGACTTCAACTGTGTGTATGTATATTTAGGCACATTTTCAAGTAAAACTGTAGCTCTTTTGAGCCCTGACATTAACATAAGTATTTTTATACTCCTGCTACCATTCACTTTTCAGCTCTGTTTACAGTTGGATCCTACTACCAGTCACTTATAAACCCACCTCAACCATTCTAGTACCCCTTCACATTGAATAAGGTACAGGCATTGACCTGTATATACTTGCATTCTCGTGTTTCTAAATCGCGTCGTAGTTCCTGTGTGGTTTTTATTTTTTATCACAGTATTTTTTTATTTGTATTATTATCATCATCACTGCATTGTTGGACGATCTCTCACTGTACAGTTTTACACCTGTTGTATCCTGTGCACGTTGACACTTGTGTTAAGCGTACTGCTTTTGTGAGACCATGATGGCGTAGAAAAAGCTGTGGATTCTTCTTAAATGGGTTTGTCATTTTGAGTCCATGCTTACCTTTCCTTGCTTCAACACACTTGTAATATGGCATTGTTGTTGTCAAGGTTTGTTAAGTGATAGGTTTGTTGTCTTTTTGTTCCATTGTTTTCCAGGGGCGACAAAAGAGATTGGCTCAGCCTTGACGAGAATGTGCATGAGGCACAGAAGCATCGAGTCCAAACTGAAGCTCTTCACCACGTAAGTAATGGAACTGTGAATCATGGTTTCTGGGAGACATTTGATTGGGTATTACAACAGTCATAGGGCAAAGCACAACATCTCCAATGTCATTGTTTCCTATTTGTTTGAGATCTTTCATATGCGGTTGGCGCATAATACTGCCATCTTTAACATTTCAGACCAAATCAAATTTTGTTTGTCACATGCTTCGTAGACAACAGCTGTAGACTAACAGTGGAATGCTTACTTACAGGTATTTTTTTTAAACTAACATTGCTATAGGGAGTATACAGTGTCGTGCAAAAGTATTCACCCCCTTGGCGTTTTCCTTTTTTTGTTGCATTACAGCCTGTAGTTTAATTTAAATTGATTTTCATTTGGATTTCATGTGAAGTGAAAATGTTTTCTTAAAAGTGGTGCGTGCATATGTATTCACCCGCTTTGCTATGAAGCCCCTGAATAAGATCTGGTGCAACCAATTACCTTCAGAAGTCACAGAATGAGTTAGATTGCACACAGGTGGACTTAATTTAAGTGTCACATGATTTGTCACATGATCGCAGTATAAACAGTTGAAGTCGGAAGTTTACATACTTAGGTTGGAGGTCATTAACTCGTTTTTCAACCACTTCACAAATTTCTTGTTAGGAAACTATGGGATGACACAAGTCCTTTTTCCAACAATTGTTTACAGACAGATTATTTCACTTATAATTCACTGTATCACAATTCCAGTGGGTCAGAAGTTTACATACACTAAGTTGACTGTACCTTTAAACAGCTTGGAAAATTCCAGAAAATTATGTCATGGCTTTAGAAGCTTCTGATAAGCTAATTGACATCATTTGAGTCAATTGAAGGTGTACCTGTGGATGTATTTCGAGGCCTACCTTCTAACTCAGTGCCTCTTTGCTTGACATCATGGGAAAATCAAAAGAAATCAGCCAAGTCCCCAGAAATTATTTTTTAGACCTCCACAAGTCTGGTTCATTCTTGGGAGCAATTTCCAAACGCCTGAAGGTACCACGTTCATCTGTACAAACAATAGTACGCAAGTATAAACACCATGGGACCACGCAGTCGTCATACTGCTCAGGAAGGAGATGCGTTCTTTCTCCTAGAGATGAACGTACTTTGGTGCGAAAAGTGCAAATCAATCCCAGAACAGCAAAGGACCTTGTGAAGATGCTGGAGGAAACGGGTATAAAAGTATCTATATCCACAGTAAAACGAGTCCTATATTGACATAACTTGAAAGGCTGCTCAGCAAGGAAGAAGCCGCTGCTCCAAAACCGCCACAAAAAAGCCAGACTACGGTTTGCAACTGCACACGTGGACAAAGATCGTACTTTTGGAGAAATGTCCTCTGGTCTGATAAAACAAAAATATAACTGTTTGGCCATAATGACCATTATATTTGGAGGAAAAAGGGGAAGGCTTGAAAGCCGACGAACACCATCCCAACCGGTCAGAGTCTTTAGGTGCCTTTTTGGAGAACTCCAAGTGGGCTGCCATGTGCCTTTTACTGAAGAGTGGCTTCCGTCTGGCCACTCTAACATAAAGGCCTGATTGGTGGAGTTCTGCAGAGATGGTTGCCCTTCTGGAAGGTTCTCCCATCTCCCCAGAGGAACTCTAGAGCTCTGTCTGAGTGACCATCACGTTCTTGGTCACCTCCCTGACCAAGGCCCTTCTCCCCCGATTGCTCAGTTTGGCTGGACAGCCAGCTCTAGGAAGAGTGTTGGTGGTTCCAAACTTCTTCAATTTAAGAATGATGGAGGCCACTGTGTCCTTGGGGACCTTCAATGCTGCTGAAATGTTTTGGGTCCCTTTCCCAGATTTGTGCCTCGACACAATCCTGTCTTGGAGCGCTTTGGACTATTTATTCGACCTCATGGCTTGGTGTTTGCTCTGACATACACTGTCAACTGTGGGGCCTTATATAGACAGGTGTATGCTTTTCCAAATCATGTCCAATCAATTGAATTTACCACAGGTTTCTACAATTTGATTGGAATCCACATCAAGGATGATCAATGCGAACAGGATACACATGAGCTCAATTTTGAGTCTCTGCAAAATACTATGTAAATAGAATTTCACTTTTTGATTTTGAATACATTTGCAAAGATGTCAACTTTTTTCACTTTGTTATTATGGGGTAATGTGTGTACATTGCTGAGGGCTTTTTATTTGGTCCATTTTAGAATAAGGCTGTAACGTAACAATGTTAAATGTCAAGGGGTCTGAATACTTTCCGAATACACTGTACAGGGAGTACCAGTACCGAGTCGATGTGCAGGGTTATGAGGTAATTGAGGTAGCTACATTATATATATATACAAAAGTCTGTGGACACCCCTTCAAATTTGTGGATTTGGCTATTTCAGCTATACCAGTTGCTTATAGGTGTATAAAATCAAGCACACCGCCATGCAATCTCCATAGACAAACATTGGCAGTAGAATGGCCTTACTGAAGAGCTCGGTGACTTTCAATGTGACACCATCATAGTATGCCACATTTCCAACAAATCATTTTGTCAAATTACTGCCGAGCAGCCCCGGTTAACTGTACGTACGGTTAATGGGAAGTGGAAACGTCTAGGAGCAACAACGGCTCAGCCGTGACGTGGTAGGCCACACAAGCTCACAGAACGGGACTGCCGAGTGTGGAAGAGCGTAGCGTGTAACAATCGTCTGTTCTCGGTTGCAACACTCACTACCGAGTTACCAAACTGCCTCTGGAAACAATGTCAGCACAATAACTGTTCGTCAGGAGCTTCATGATAGGGGTGTCTGTGTCTGAGCAGCCTCACACAGCCTGTGAACGCCATGCGCAAAGCCAAGCGTCGGTTGGAGTGGTGTAGTGCTTGCCGCCATTGGACTCTGGAACAGTGGAAACACGTTCTCTAGAGTGATGAATCACACTTCACCATCTGACAGTCCGACGGACAATCTGGTTTGGCAGATGCCAGGATAATGCTACGTGCCTGAATGCTTAGTGCCAAATGTAAAGTTTAGTGGAGGAGGAATAATGGTCTGGGGTTGTTTCTCATGGTTGGGGTTAGGCCCGCTAGTTCCAGTGAACGCTACAGCAGACAATGGCATTCTAGACGTTTCTGTGCTTCCAACATTGTGGCAACAGTTAGGGGAAGGCCCTTCCTGTTTCAGCTTGACAATGCCCCCATGCACAAAGCTCGGTCCATACAGAAATGGTTTGTCTAGATTGGTGTGGAAGAACTTGACTGGCCTGCACAGAGCCCTGACCTCAACCCCATCGAACACCTTTGGGATGAATTGGAACGCTGACTGCGAGCCAGGCCTAATCACCCAACATCAGTGCCAGACCTCACTAATGTTCTTGTGGCTGAATGGAAGAAAGTCCCTTCCAACATCTAGTGGAAAGCCTTCCCAGAAGAGTGCAGGCTGTTATATCAGCAAAGGGTGGACCAACTCCATATTAATGCCTATGGTTTTGGAATGAGCTGTTCATCGAACTGGTGTCCACTGACTTTTGATTATCTAGGTAAGAGTGAAGTGACTAGCAGCAGCGTATGTGGCAAGTGAGAGTGTGTAAATACTTATTTTCCACCATAATTTGCAAATAAATTCATTAAAAATCCTACAATGTGATTTTCTGGATTTTTTTTCTTCTCATTTTGTCTGTCATAGTTGTAGTAGATGAAAATTACAGGCCTCATCTTTTTAAGTGGGAGAACTTGCACAATTGGTGGCTGACTAAATACTTTTTTTTGCCCCACTGTAGGTGTTCCTTTTGTTCAAGTGGGAAAGAGAAGTGTGGAGTGTAATAGAGATTGCATGATTTGTTGGTTGTATGTGATTTGGAGTGGGTCCAGGATGATGTTGTGAGCCACGACCAGCCTTTCAAAGCTTTTCATGGCTACAGATGTGATTGCTACAGGGTGTTAGTCATTTAGACAGGTAACCTTGGCATTCTTGGGCACAGAGACTATGGTGGTCTGCTTGAAACAAATATTGGTATTACAGACTGGGTCAGGGAGAGGTTGAAAATGTCAGTGAAGACACTCGCCAGCGCATGCTCTGAGTTCACATCCTGGTAATCTATCTGGCCTTGTGAATGTTTACCTGTTTTAAGGGCTTTCTCACCTCGGCTACGGACAGCGTGATCACACCGTCATCCAGAACAGCTGGTTTTCTCACTCATGGTTCATTGTTGCCTGGCTTGATCAAAGCATAGAAGGCATTTAGCTCGTCTGGTAGGCTCGTATCATTGGGCAGCTCGTGGCTGGGTTTCCCTTTGTAATCTGTGATAGTTTGCAAGCCTTGCCATATCCGACGCGCGTCAGTGCCATAGTTGTAGGATTCGACCGTAGTCCTGTATTACATGAGAAGGTGACATAAACCATTCTCTGATAATGATATATCACAGAATAATACTGTATATTTGTAGAATAACTTTTGGCAGCGATAACAGCTGTGAGTCTCTGGGTATGTCTCTAAGAGCTCTCCACGCCTGGATTGTCCAACATTTACCCATTTTATTATTTAAACATTTCTTCAAGCTCTGTCAAATTGGTTGTTGATCATTGCTAGATAACCATGTTCAGATCTTGCCATAGACTGAGTAGATTTGTCAAAACTGTCCACTCAGGAACATTCACTGTCTTATTTGTAAGCAATTATAGTGTAGATTTGGCCTTGTGTTTTACCTTATTGTCCTGCTGAAAGGTAAATTAATCTCCTAGTGTCTTTTGGAAAGCAGGCTGAACCAGGTTTTCTAGGATTTTGCCTGTGCTTAGCCCTATTGCGTTTATTTTTTTTATCCTGGAAAAACTCCCCAGTCCTTAATGATTACAAGCATACCCATAACATGATGCAGCTACCACTATGCTTGAAAATATGGAGAGTGGTAATGTATTGGACTTGCCCCAAACATAACACGTTGTATTCAGTGCTTTGTTGCAAATAGGATGCATGTTTTGGAAGAAGGCTTCCTTCTTTTCACTCTGTCAATTAGGTTAGTGTTGTGGAATTACAACAATGTTGTTCCTCCATACTCAGTTTTGTGCTATCACAAGCATTACACTGTTAACTGTTTTAAAGTCACCATTGGCCTTAATAGTGAAATCCCTGAGTGTTTGCATTAACTCTCCCCATTAGCTGCTGCCAAGGCAGCAACTGCTCTTCCTGGGGTCCAGCACATTAAGGCAGTTCTATACAATAAAACATCTTACATTACTTTTCATAACACTGTTCACAACACATGAAGTGTTTGCCCTCCAGACCACTACACTACTACCACATATCTACATTACAAAATCCATGTGTAGAGTGCGTGTGCCTGTGTGTTGCCACAATCCTGCTGTTCCATAAGGTGTATTTTATTTTTTTGTACTGATTCTACTGCTTGCATCAGTTACCTGATGTGGAATAGAGTCCCATGTAGTCAATGCTCTATGTAGTACTGTGTGCCTCCCATAGTCTGTTCTGGACATAGGGATTGTGAAGAGACCTCTGGTGGCATGTCTTGTGGGGTATTCATGGGTGTTTGAGCTGTGTGCTAGTTGTTTAAACAGACAGTTTGGTGCATTCAGCATGTCAATACTTCTCACAAAAACAAGTAATGATGAAGTCAATCTCTCCTCCACCTTGAGCCATGAGAGATTAACATGCATATCATTGTTAGCTCTCTGTGTACATTTAAGCTGACGTGTACTGTTAGCTAGCTAACGTTAGCTGGCTGGCTCCCTAGCTGACGTTATTATTTGTATCCCAGAGCCATTTGCTTTTCTAGGTAGAGCCTAATGTTAGCTAGCTAACATTCAACCTGGTTGGTTAGCTCCCAGCACTGGCATTGTTGGCTCTGTTCATTGTTGTTTAACTAGCTAACGTTAGCTGGCTGGCTTGTTAGCGAACATTATGTGACGTGTGTACAATACCTGTTGAATATGGCCGGTGTCAGTAAAAGTCTACAAAAAAAGCGTAATGAAATTGTTGCCAACACAGCTGGTTAGGCTGTTTTCATGTTATCCAGAGGTAAACAAATCATCGGCCAGAGCGTCAAGTGTGCGATCTGAACTCTCCGAGAGCGAAACGAGATGGGTGGTTCTAAAGCTCAAGAGGGTGTGAACGCTGTTGAATTGGGTGTAGACAAAGAAGAGATCTTCACTAGATACCAAAACATTAAAAGGCCAGTTTCTCAAAAGTGAGGTTACAAGTTGATCAACTTTCAAAGCAGAATTACTTTCCGATTGTTCCTCAAATGCAGTTTCTGATATACCATTTTATAGCTCTGAGTCTCTACTTTTATCCAATGTATAAAAATAAAAAAACATTTCACATTTTGCTACATAAGACCAAATCCAGGTGGTGAGTGTCAATTGTTTCACCTCTTTCATACTCACTTTTCAGAATTCAAAATTACAATACTTGTCTTTCATAATTTGGTCAGTTGTACTTGGATGTGTAGTGTCAGCGTTTGTTGCTAGCATGTCATGCCTAAGTTTGCTGATCTTGCCAATTAAAAAATTAATAATAATCTGTGGGTTTTATGATGAAGGCAATGATTCATTGGATGGAGTCGTTTGCCTTTTTGCCCAAAATTTCATTTAAGGTGCTCTTAATGCTTTTTAGTATCAGTCTTTGTCATTTTTCATTGTTTAATAGTTTGGTTTCTTCTTGTTTTTATTCAGTTTAGTCACAGGATTTCTCAATTTTAAGTACGTTTGTGTAGCCAGACTTATTTGCCGTTCCTCGCAACCATACCATTTTTTTAATTCCTCATCAATCCATGGAAATAAGCAATTTCATAAATGTCATGGGCAGTGTCTGGTTGCTCCTCATTACACACAACTGACCAGCAAATATTATTTACATCATCAACAAAGAATCACTACAAAACCTTTTGCATGACCTCTTATACGTTATATTAGGCCCCATCCTTTGGAACTTTGGTTTTCCTAGATATGGCTATTATATTGTGATCACTACATCCTATGGATTTGGATACTGCTTTACAGCTGATTTCTGCAGCATTAGTAAAGATGTGATCAATACATTTCATTCATGTGCTGTTAGTAAATACCCTGGTAGGTTGACTGATAACCTGAACCAGATTGCAGGCACCGGTTACATTTTGAAGTTTTTTCTTGAGTGGGCAGCTTGATGAAAGCCAGTCAATATTAAGGTCACCCAGAAAATATTATTTTCTGTTGATTATTGCATACATTATAATGCATTTCTCACACATTATCCATATTCTGACTGTTAGCACTTGGTCTGTAGCAGCTTCCCAGACAGAATGGGCTTTAGTTGAGGCAGATGAACCTGTAGCCATGTTACTTCAACAGTATTTAACATATCCTCTCTAAGCTTAACAGGAATGTGGCTCTGAATATAGATCGCAACACCGCTTTCTGTAGATGTTATAACCATGTATTGCTACCACTGTATTATCTAAGTGCGTTTCGGAGAGAGACAGAATATGAATGTCATCTGTTACTGTTACTATTGATTTCATGCACCTTGTGGGCTATTTTTTTGCACTTTTCTGCAATGCTTGATTGTTTTTATTGCTTTACTGGGAAGCTTATCAGAAGTAGACATGACAATGTTATGTTTATATATTTGTTATTTATTTACGTTTGAGCTGATAGTGCAGTGTTAGCTGCACACAGTGGACTTTCTACTAGGGCACACCACCTCAGTGCTAACAGTATAAATCTGGTTCATAGGCACATGATTGCTGTATACGTTAGCTGTAGGAATGACAAAGGCATTCAGGGGAGTTAGAGGGACATAAATTAGGTTAGTTACATTGTGACTGCCAACGCCCATGGGATAATATACATTTGCTACAGCAGTATGACAACGCAGCGACACAATGGTAGGGATGATCTAAACTGGATTATCTAATCCAGGAGCCAAGATTATTTGGATAGACTCCGTCATTCCTGTAGAGCATCTTCTGTTTCCAGAAGGTGTCAAAGTCTCCCATAGAAGTTATTCAAAAAGAGCTACAGTAATATTTTAGTCAGGTGTAAAATGCCAGTAGCCTGCTGAATCTTTCACACCTGCGGCCCAACGATGGTACCGGACCTGAAATAATTGGCCACTTTCTGGAATCTTTCAGAGCTAGAATCAGTCCTTTTAAAATTCATTTTCAGCTGTTCCGAGCTAGCCCTCTTAATGTCGTTTGACCCCACGGGGACTACGACAGCGTCAGCTCCTGGCAGCTGTCATAGAACAGTCGGAAGCATCCTTGTAATGTCTTGTAGTCGTGCTCCAGGATAGCACAGGGTTTTTGCACCGGGAATCAAGATTTTTCTTACCCTAGAGCTGCTGATGACGACAGTTTGTGCAATTGCTGAGGAGGTCCGGCCGTTCTTTCGCCTCGAGGTTTCGCAAACCCCTAGATGACTGAAGGGCGGTGGGGCCCAATGGACCCGAGACAGCTCTAGTATCCATTGTGGATGAGGAATATGCCGGAGTCTTAAGATAGCCTTACTGTCCTAATCTCAATCTCATAATGAGGGGGTGAGCTCTGAAGATCTGAACCCGAGGTAGAAGCCACCAGAGATGGAGACAGAATAGAGGACAAAGGCGCAGGTACTTCCGGATCCAATCTCGAAAGCCCCCAGGGAAGAAGGCTCCGGATCCTCTGGATCAAGTGCGGTGAAGCTGTTTCTCGTCTGTGTCCGGGCTTACCTTGGCCGAGGAGGCCCCAGCTGTGTTCGACTTCCACGGCGAGTGACATATCTCTATGGCTAGTTGGTAGGATCGAGAACAGGAACTTCGACCAAGTCCTCCAGGACAGGAGCATCATACTAACTCCATTCTTCAAGGAAGCGGGCGACCCCTTCAGGGAGGGATCCCTGCAGAGACATGGTGGCGACACTTCCATCAGGCCAGAGCGGCGTCCGGCTACTGGGGTAGAAGAGAAAGGAACAAGTGGGCGGGCGTGGATTCCCCAGTAGCTTGTGTAAGTTCGTTACTTGTTTGCTAAGAGTAGCCACTTCGCCTTCCATAGTCCTCTGAAAGCAAACAGTTGCTACATTGAAAGTTCAGACTTTCCACATTGTCCCGAAATAAAGCAAAATAAACAACTCCTGCAGTGTTGGCAATTTCACTTTGAACATATGGGGTAGTGTGTGTGTGGGCCAGTGAAGACATCTCATTTTTAACCAATTTTAAGCTCTGGCTGTAACACATTAAATTGAAAAAATCAGGGAGTGTGAATACTTTCTGAAGGCACTATATCGGGCATTCCTCCAGAAACCACAGAGCGCTGTCCCTTTTCTAGGATTATGACCCTGGCTAACTCTGCAATTAAAGCCCAAGTGGATAACAGCAGGCTCGCCTCACGCTACTATCCTGAACCCAATTTCCCCTGCCTACTTCAGCCCCAGCAAATCCATTCAGGCTCTGCTTAGGGTCCTTTCTGTTGCTCTCAGTGCACCGATGAGACAGACAAATGAACATTTTGTAATGTAAAATCACCCTGAGAATTGATTGTACTTACAGCCAGTGCTCTCTCGAAGCCTGACACATGGTTATAATGGGACTTCGGCTGTGGGTGGATGAGAGATTGGATTGTTGCTCTGGTACCATTTGCACGGTACTAAGCCGGGCCGAGCTCTACTGAGCTGGCCTGGTTACACATTAACCATAGTTGCTGGAACCATGCCCGGAATTGGCAATGTGAAAAAAAAATATCAGAGCCAGCAGAGTATGGTTTGGGTCAAGATGGTACTGTGAAAAGGGTGTGCCTATACGCTAGCCCAGGCTGCAGCCTACGTTCCCCCTCTTCTGAGCTGCTACTTTAGGATAATTTACTCGCTTTTCTTTTTCAGTCTTCCATTTTCTTTTTTATTTAACGAGGCTCGCTACACCTGAAGTGAAAGTTTTGAACACTGTTACGGTTTTAGGATTTGGTGTAAGTCCTGGCAGTGTCTCGTTCCATATTTTCTTATTTCTCCCTCTATCATTTCCATCAGTCTCCTTCTGACATGCCGCATTGTCTTTATTTGAATGGATTACGCAATGTCAACTCATTGACCGCCCAGCCTCAGTTGAAATTAACAAGGACTGACACCAAAATCCCAATGATCCCATTGACCTTACTGTACATAGGCCCAACCCAGATATGGTCTCAGCTCTGAATAGGCTGTTAGTTTCCCTTCCCTCTACTGTCTAACAGACTTCTGATTTAACCTATAAGATGTATTACTAAGATTTCTTTCATCATCAGCTTGGCCTAGTTTTCCCCCAGTCACCCTGTGTGTTGGGCGCAGTGATGTGAAAGTGTTAACAGTGCCATCTCACAAGTTTAAACACATGTTGTGTGCTAACCTGTCATGGCTGATCAGCTCAGGCTTCATGACATGGAGCTATGTCGGGTATGTGAAGATAGGAGTTCACAGCCTACCTGAGACAATGCTCAGTCTAATTGCTTTTCTTCACAAGCTATGGTGTTTTGATTACCTGGTTAATCTAGTTTATGACCACCCGCCTATCAATAACAATTACTTAGATGGATTAGTCATCGACCTGAAAAAAAGCCCCGCTTTGTTTCCATTGATAATTCAGAATTTGATGAAGTTGAATCGTATCAACTAGTCTGGAGAAGATTCCAGGTGAACCATTGTATTTTTCACTGTAATGTAACGGCTGGTCTATTGGGTTTCACTGTAGGGCACTAACAGATACCCTGATCAGCCCACTGGAGCTGAAGATTGAGGAGTGGAAGAAGGTGGCCAGTCAGTTGGACAAGGACCATGCCAAAGGTAGGAGACCGTACATACACAAATAGGCGTACATGCATACAATTATGAAACGTCTGAGTTATCCAACTCATTTCACTGAGACTTTATCCCCTCATGTCTTCCCAATGCAGAATACAAGAAGGCCAGAGCAGACATAAAGAAGAAATCCTCAGATACAATCAAGCTGCAGAAGAAGGTTAAGAAAGGTAAGGGTGTCTGTTTCAAACTCTGTGACACTCTCTGGCCCAGATAAGAGGGAAACACCCGTAGCAATGTGGATGGATTGGACTACACCTAAATAGAAAGTGTGATTCAAAGCAGCGAGCAGCGGAACAGTCATTACCGAGGTTCAAGTTACCTTGACACAGCTGGCTTTGTGAAAGGAGACAATGTGGTTTGTCCACACCCGCAGCTGTTACGGTGCCCCTCTTCGCCAATCCATCTCACCACACCTTCAATGTTCCTCTTCCGTAGACGGTATCGTTTCAGCCAGGTTGTGGTTGTGTAGCTCTAGCTGAGGACTTTTTTCTTAGTCTCCGTAGTGAGAGGCTGTAAAGATAAATACATTTTCCCCCAGATGTAAAATTCGATGACAATAACAACAATCTTACCTTGTTAGTTAGCAAAAAGCTTAAACGTGATAATCCACCTTCCCATTCTGACTTTTAAATGCATGGCCAGTAATGATGTCGTGACTATCGCAGATCTGCAGCTCTGAACTATGAATTGAGCTTCTGTCATCTTTGAGAATTGAAGTCTTTGTTCATTCCGCAAGTGTTGCTCTACGAGACTACACCATGACGACTGAGAAAGTTATTGGTGTCGCAAAGCAGAACTAGCATATGAATATTTGGATACCCAGGGCTCCAGACTGCGACCATTTAGTCACATTTGATTAACCTTGTGACTTGGCTGTGCGAGTAAAATTTGTATTGGTTGCATAGTTACGAGCTGCACATTCTACAAGCTCATCTCACTCCAAACTTCAAAATATTTTTGGCTACTAAAATCATGATTTGGTCAAACTGTATTCTGGGGCCTTAGTGTCAAAAAGTGATGAAACCGTTACGTAGCATATTAAAGCGGCACATTATGTAGTGCTTCTCTTTGTAATGTATTAATTGATATTAGAAGAGGTGCCCAAAAATGGCACACTCATTTTGCTTTTCACATTATCCAATATGGCCGCCGATACTGAATCCGATTTTGGAAAGGTGATGTTACTGTTGAATTTGTTGCCATATATAATACAAATCTTGTCTCTCTATATTCGGAGAGCCTGTTTCTGTCCTGCCCTTGACTTTGGTGCAGGGCATGTGATGTCCATAGCCTCTTTTTCGCAAAACTCCCTGATCTTCTCAAGAAGTTTGCGTTTTTCTAACCGTGTCCAGTCCAGGTGGTGCCTGTACAGGCAGACCATCTATTGGAGGAAGGATGTCAGCGTTGTGCAGCAGCTGAAACCTGGTCCCGACTGAGTTTGAACGCTACTTGGCGACAACAGCTCCAGAGCATAGTTAAACAGGAAATAACAAAAAAAATAAGACATTACAACCTAGCACAACACCAATTCACCTCCCAAGTTTAGATAAGAATAATAACGTCATACAATGCAATGAAAATGATATTCACCTGAAGTGCTGGTACTGCTTGATCTGTGGCAGCGGCCTGAAGTACGGAGTCAGGTGTTGTTGCCAGCCATAGCTTTCCACCAGCACCGTACCATCCTCCACAAGCAATCTCAAAGTGCCAATCATGTTGGAGGTCCATTAAAAAGTCCCCTCTTTCCAACAGCTTTTGTATTTCTTTCTGAGCCCAGGTACAACATATGATAATGAATTCAGTTAGCCTATTGTGTGTGTATAGTCATCATACTGTGTGTGTGTGTGTGTTATGTAATTGGTAAGTGCATGCATGCATATGGAAGGTGTGTTTTGAAGTATTGAGGTGCATGTGTCAGAGAGCGAGAGCCCCCTTCCCTTTCTTCCTGACAGCCAATTGTATGTGGAATCTGTTGTCTTAGCAGCTGGACACAAATGAGTAGGCAGTCACACGCCCCCCTCTAGTCTCTTTTTATAGACCCCTGCATACCACACAGCGTTTGTCAACACACACATCTGTTTTGCTGCTCGCCATTGGCCTTCACTCCGGTTCATCTCGTGCTCCTCGACAGGCCTGCAGCATGCATCTTCCCAGAGAGCACACTGACATAACAGTTGAAGAGGAGAGGAGTGGTATCTTATGTAGTATCCTCTTACGTAGGTGCTTGGGTTGGAGCATGGACTCTACACGGTGTTGAAAGTGTTCCACAGGGATGCTGGACCATGTTGACTCCAATGCTTCCCACAGTTGTGTCAAGTTGGCTGGATGTCCTTTGGGTGGTGGACCAGTCTTGAATCACACTAAACTCTCGTGTGTGGAAAAACCCTGCAGCGTTGCAGTTTTTAACTAGAACCGGTGCACCTGGCAACTACTGCCATACTCCATTCAAATGGCACTTAAATATTTTGTCCAGCCCATTCACCCTCTGAATGGCCCACATGCACAATCCATGTCTCAATTGTCTCCAGGCTTAAAAATCCTTCTTTAACCTGTCTCCTCCCCTTCGTCTACACTGATTTGAAGTGGATTTAACAAGTGACATCAATAAGGGATCATTGCTTTCACTTGGTAGGTCTGTCATGGAAAGAGCAGGTGTTCTCAATGGTTTGTATGCTCAGTGTATAGAAAACACAGGATATTCAAAACAAAGAGATTTTCAAGGTTATACTGCTTTCTTGTGGCAAAAGTATGCAATAGCAGGTACTATGCTTTGGCTATATAAAGCTGTGTATTTTTAGTTTCTCAATCACGGTCTGAATTTCTCTTCAAAGGTTTTGGGATAAATAACAGACACCTCTGACCAGCAATTAGAATGGGATACTAAGAGGAAAGTTGATCTCAAAATATTTCTATATTATTCATTAAATTGATAGATTATACAATGGGTGGGCCTAATCCTGGATGCTGATTGGTTAAAACCGCATTCCAGCCTTTCATGTCAAACAAAATGCAGCTAGTTTGGAGTGATTGTGTTAACTATTGTTGGCTAGCTCCTCTGAACAGCAGTGTCCTGACGAGAGAGCACATTTTCTATGCCAGGTGAAATCGCGCATCATTAGCTCATTGTTAAATGTCACTAGAAAACAGTTTAAACAAATGCAAAAGCAGCTACTTTGTTGTTTTTCTGGCTGCACTGTTTGACGTGACAGTAAGTTAGCCGTAGTTGACTAGCTAGCAAGCATGAGAACGTGGCCAGAAAGTATGGCAATAGAACATTTAGAACGAACGACTGGGTTGCATTCATAGATACAGAACAAAAAGACTGAAATACTGGGTCGCGTCTCTGGAAACAGACCCAATTGAACGAACGACCAGCCGGCTTGGGTAGCAGCCCTAGATTTGTGTCGGGACTATATCTCGTGGAAGAATGAAATCGTATGAATAAATTCATCAAAATAATATTTTTAATTCAAATATGTCAATCATTATTTGAATCTATTGGTAACCGGTTGTATAAAGGTGATAATGCCCTCGAAGCCGTTGTTTGGAGGATATATTGGCACGGTTTCCCTGCCCTCGACTTAGTTTCGGGCCTAGCAACACCCGTGCCAAGATATACTCAACACTGTCTTCTCGTGCATTATCACTTAAATGCACACCCCTCAACAAATGTGTTTCGGGCATCGTTTTCTACCCTGAGTTTTGTTAACTTGCTACAGCAGCCCGCTGGCTTTGTTTGCCTGTTATTTTGCCAGTCTGCTCTGCCTGTCAACTTTGGTTCCCCCCTGTGTTTCTCTAGGAAAGGACGAGGTGCGCGGGCAGCTGGACAACGCCCTGCAGGAGGTGAACGTGCGCTATGCTGTGCTGGAAGAGACTGAGAAGAGGGCAGTGTGCCGGGCGCTCATCGAAGAGAGGGGCCGTTACTGCGCCTTTGTCAGCATGCTCAAACCTGTGCTGGTGAGTAGATTATAATAATAATAATATTATTATCATCTGATCTACAATCAGTCTATGTTCATGACAAATATGTGTTCATGAGTTAGTTAGTCTCATCTGATCCGGAATCGGTCAGTATTCACGTCAAACCTGTGCTGGGGTTATCCTCTCATCTAGAATCAGTATCCATGCCAAATATGTGATTTTGGGGTGGTTATAATTATAATTGCAAAATCAGTCTTTATGATTCATGCCAAAACTGTATGTGTGAGGGCTAATACTCTCATCTGACCCAGACTCAGTCAGTACTACCTAGGCCTAGACTGGCCCAAGGATCTAGTTGGAACGTTCAGCTGCTAAAGTTGATCAATTTTTATATAAAAGGTCTCTGGCTTCTGTTTTAGTGATTGGAACAGGTTGGAGGCCCCAGAACCCCATGATGTAACGCCATGCAAGTTCAACGCTGTTTACACTGTTGACATGAGAGAGAGTCTCTATTGAGTGAATCTGGCAATGTTTGATGGTGATTGGACGGTCAGTGCCTCAAGGCCTCAGTTCCACATAGCGCACTACTTTTGACGAGAGCCCTATGTAGGGAATAGGGTTCCATTTGTGACGTAGACAGTAATATTTTCAGTTTTGACATATGCACACGTACATTGAAATGCGTAACTTGCAAGTCCTTCCCAACAATGCAGTATTCAATATCAAAATAGAAAAATAAGAGGAAAAAGACAAGTGTAAGCTGTCTTAGTGGGTAGAGACCTGGGGATAGACGGTGGGAGAACAGTAGCTGTTAGCCATTTAACAGTCTTATGGCCAGGGGATCAAAGCTGTTTAAGAGTCTGTTCTGAGCCTTGATACACTGGTACCGCCTGCCGGACCAGAGCATGGAGTCTGGCAATTTCTCGGGTGGCTGGAGCCTGGCAGTTTTTGGTGGCCTTTCTCTGACACCGCCTGCCCTGTACGTCCTGGGAACTTACCCCCAGTGATGTGCTGGGCTTCCCGCGACACACTCTGTAGGGCCTTCCGGTCGAGGGCAGTGTAGTTGCCAGACAGTGATACAACCAGTCAGGATGCTCTCGATGGTGCAGCTGTAAAAGGGCTGAGGGGCCATGCCAAAATCCTTTCAACCTCCTGAGGGAGAATGGGTGCTACAATTGAAAGAAATTAAACCAATATCTCAAAATTCTATTGATCACGTCATCTCATTATACGCCGACGATATCTTTATCTCAATCTCTCCCGAATGCTTTGAAGGTTATAGACAAATTCAGCTCCATTTCACGGTTTAAAATAAATCTCACCAAATCTAACCTACTCCCCCTTAAGAACCCGGCACAGGACCCCATCTCTTCTTATGGAATCCCGATCATTTCCCATTTAAAAAATGTAGGAATCTCTATATTTATTTTAGATAAAACCATCGTCCAAAACTTAAACAGAACGCTCTAATCAATTCAATCAGACCACAGTAGATGGCGCAACATTCCAGTCGCTCTAACCGGCTGAATGTCTATTGGGAAAGTTAATATATTGCCACGGTTTCAATTTTGTGAGCTCAATGCTTCCTATGTCTCTCCCTTCCGGCTATTGGGATAAAATCCACAGTGAATTTTCAGAATGGTAATAGAAAGGTAAGATATCACAGATTTTAAATTAACACATGTACAGAGAGGGGAAGATGCTGGAGGGCTATCTGTTCCAAACTCTAAATTCTATTTCCAAGCTTTAGCATTTCGCCGAATGTATAAATTGGTTTAGACATAACTCTTCCGCTCCCTGGCTGAGAATCGAGAAATATGGTGGCTCCCATTGCCCTGGAAGAAGTGATGTTCATTGATCTATCTCAATGTAAATTACGCTTTGGCCCTATTATTGCTCGCACACTATATCTGTTTGGCATAAAATGTAATAACTATGCAACTAGGAAACTTAATCGCAAGCCCAGACTCCAATATTTAACAATAATGCCTTGCGATCTGGAGGACTGCCTTTCACATCGCCCCACTGGTCCCAATGTGGTATCCATGCCCGTGGCGATGTAATGGTATAAGGACATTCCAAGAACTGAAAGAAGCATTTATATTACCGGGTAACTCTTTTTTTTTTTTTTTATCTTTAGCTTAGATCAGCTATGCTGGCCTATGGAGTTCCATGGAAAACCCAGCTGTAGAACCGTCTAATGATACAATTTGTAAACAGATTACCTGGCCCCTCGAAAGGACTAGGGCAGATGAAGATGAGGGAGGAGAAATGTGATGGCCATGCATCATTTTTGTCAAGCAGACCTTGCTTTTTCATTGTAAGCTCATTTACTTGTGTGGCTGCCAGTCAAATAGGGTTGCACTTCTTCTTTTGTCATCTGATCAAAATGAACTATTTTCAGCTGAATGTGTTGCACTAATGTACGTTCTGTGAAGGAAAGCTATAGTTGCACCTCCCTGATTGCTCTATTGAAGCAAAAAAAACTCACTTTCAATATAAGAAAGTCACCCTTGTCGAATCGCAGCTGGACTCACCTGCTCCCGCTTTGTCTCGTTGTCTTATTTACAAACATGTGACTGGCTCAACTGTTCTGGGGAACTATGGGAAGCTTCATAATGTAAAATAATGCGATCTGCTTTATCTCCTAACGTATTGCACAAGTTGACTGCTGGTATTTACTAAATAAATAGCTACAAATATACGCATGTTTTGAAAAACTTCAAATTAATAGTTTTGATGGTATTGAAAAACGAATTACCCTGATATACCGCCCAAGCCTTGTTACTAGGGGCTATTTGTAACTGATCGTTGTGTCTGGGATCTGTGGTTAGGGGCAGCGCTGTGGTTTTTGGTGATTGGTTGTGTGTGTGTGTCTGATCTGTGGTTATGTGTGTGCAGGATCATGAGATCAGCATGCTGGGAGAAGTGACCCACCTGCAGACCATCCTGGAAGACCTGAGCAACCTGACGGCCGAGCCCAGCAAACTGCCCCCTGCCAGCGAACAGGTAAGCTGGATGATTCACACACACACACGCACACACGCACACGCACACACGCACACACACACACACACACACACACACACACACACACTTGTTCGCACCACACACACAGAGACATCAATATACCTTCCCAAATACACTTAACCACATACTCGCACACATATATATACACACACACACACACACACAGTGTTAGATATTCCCACTGTTCCATGTACTCATTCTCACACATTAAAACACTTTTTTCCCCCTCCCTACTCAACAGGTGATCCTGGATCTAAAGGGATCCGAATACAGCTACAGTTACCAGACGCCCCCTGCCTCCCCCAGCAACACGATGTCCCGCAAGAGCAGCATCAGCAGGTAGCTAAACACACACAAACACACACAAACACACACACACACACACACACACACGCGCGCGCATGCAAAAACACAATTCACATGCACGTACTCACACATTCTTACTCATACATAAACTTACCAACACTCTTGTACACACACACTACACTAAGTACTTTAGAGAGCTTACCAAATTGGGGTGGTGCACGAAGAGAAAGTGGATCAAATGGATAGTAGTAGCAGCTAAGTGAAGTTCAGTGTGTCTGCTATCACAGTGGCCAAGTTCCACTGACTGGAGCCAGCTAAGGAAGTGTGCTCCCGTAATAGGGGTTAGTTAAACATTCGATCCTTAAATGGCACCCTATTCCCTATATAGTGCACTACTTTTGGCCAGAGCCAAGTCAAAAGTAGTGCAATATGTAGGGAATATGGTGCCATTTTGAACGCAGCCTTGGAGAGGGATGAAGGAGGGGGAGGGAAGGGAGGGATGATAAAGAGAGCAGGTGACTGAGTAAAGTTCCGAGAGGCCAAGGGAAGGGAAGGGAAGAATAGTGGGGCGTGGCGGCTGCGGACAGTCTGTCACCCATGTGTCCTGTCTGCTTACCATGGAATGGCCTGGGATGACTCACACACACGCATGCATGGAGCACGCACACACACACTTGGCTTCATCGCACTCAGGATGTCTGCTGGTCCCCTGGTGCAGCAAGCCTCTACTGTGTGCAGACACAAACACATGTTCCGGATTTCATCTCACTGTGTATGAAAGGGGAATGTGTGTGTGTGTGTGTGTATCCATCCCATGGTGGAGGAGGGGTGTACTGATCGTGCATGCCGCAGCCAAACACACGTCCCCCAGGAGCTGATTGGGGTAGGGAGGGTGGGTGGATGACTTCCTCATTATAGAGACAGGGTAGAAGGGTGAGCAGGCAAGTGAGAGAATGACTAGGCTTAGATCTCCAGTCTTGATTGGGTACTCCAAATAAAACTCCAAAGTACCTCATCCCAACCTTTGTCCAAAGCACCTAAACACAGCTGTCTAAGTACAATTCAAAGTTTATTTGAATGTGATTATATGTATTGTAATTGATGATGTATGATATTCATTATGCTCTTTGGTCAGCTCAAGGTGACAACAAGACCTCTATAATGTACAGTAAATATCCAAATACAGTATAAAAAATTGCAACAGTTTGAGGTTGAGTTGGTTTAGTGGGTTTCCTGTCAACTTGGCTTTGCAGTCGTCTCTTTGGAACTCATACAAACACACACACACACACACACACACACACACACACACACACACACCACAGCCCTCATTGGTCCAGCCTGTTTGGGATAGTCATTTAGAGCGGTAGTTTCCACTACAGTCTGTTCTGACAACTCTCAACTGGCAGAGCTCAGTTTCCACTTAAGCAGTCAAACGTTTCTCAAAACTACTACTATGCTCAAAACCTGCAGTGTGTTGATGTAGCAGACCATTTACGCATTCAAACCAGGCCTTCTACTTTTAGCTATTGGCATGGGCAGTACACCAAAGTCCATGATTGGATTCACACAGTTTGATTTAGAATGTGTCCCAAATGGCACCCTTCTACCTACATAGTGCAGTAATTTTGACCAGAGCCCCATGGGCTGAAAGTAGTGTACTATATAGGGAATAGTGTCCCATTTGGAACATTACCCAACTGCAAAACTACACCTGACTGCAAAACATGACGAGAGCGTGACTGCAAACCTCCATCAACATGGTATTCAGGGTGCTGCCTTGAGAGCGTGACGATATGCATGGCTACAAAAGAAGAAGAGTCCCCACTATCTTCATCATACTTCTGACTTATGCACTGAGCAAAATATAACGCAACATGTAAAGTGTTGGTTCCATGTTTCATGAGCTGAAATAAAAGATCCTAGAAATGTACATCCCTGTTAGTGCGCATTTCTCCTTGCCAATATAATCCTTCCACCTGACAGGTGTGGCATATCAAGAAGCTGATTAAACAGCATGGTAATTATACAGGTGCACCTTGTGCTGGGGACAAAAGGCGCAGATTTGTCACACAACACAATGACACAGATGTCTCAACTTTTCAGGGAGCGTACAATTGGCATGCTGACTGCAGGTATGTCCACCAGAGCTGTTGCCAGATAATTGAATGTTAATTTCTCTACCATAAGCCGCCTCCAACGTCATTTTTGAGAATCTGGCAGTACGTCCAACCGGATGCTCATCTGTGTGCTCGTTGTCCTCAACTGGGTCTTGACCTGACTGCAGTTAGGCATCGTTACCAACTTCAGTGGGCGAATGCTCACCTTTGATTGCCACTGGCACACTAGAGAAGTGTGCTCTTCGCGGATGAATCCCGGTTTCTAATGTACATGGCAGACTGTGTATAGCATTGTGTGGGAGAGTGGTTTCCTGATGTCAACGTGTGCCCCATGGTGTGGTTATTGTATGGGCAGGCATACCATAGTGCAGCTATTCCCTCCAAGGCAATCACACAAGCAAAGCGTCAGTATAGATACAAAGTAGAGTCGCAATTCAACGGCTCAAACACAAATATGTGGCAGGGTCTACAGTCAATCACAGATTACAAAAAGAATACCAGCCCCGTCGCGGACATCGTCTTGCTTCCAGACAAATTAAACAACTTCTTTGCACGCTTTGAGGACAATGCAGTGCCACTGACACGGCCCGCTACCAAAGCCTGTGCGCTCTCCTTCTCCGTGGCCAACGTGAGTAAAACATTTAAACTTGTTAACCATCGCAAGGCTACAGGCCCAGACGGCATCCCTAGCCACATCCTCACAACATTTGCAGACCAGCTGGCTGGTGTGTTTATGGGCATATTCAGTCTCTCCCTATCCCAGTCTGTTGTCCCCGCATGCTTCGAGATGGCCACCATTGTTCCTGTTCCCAAGAAAGCTAAGGTAACTGAACTAAATGACTATTGCCCCTTAGCACTCACTTCTGTCATCATGAAGTGCTTTGAGAGACTAGTCAAGGATCATATCACCTCCACCCTACCTGATACCCTAGACCCACTCCAATTTGCTTACCGCGCCCACAACCGCAGGGCTCTCCAGAGGGTAGTGCGGTCTGCACAATGCATCCCCGGGGGCAAACTACCTGCCCTCCAGGACACCTACAGCACCCGATGTCACAGGAAAAAAAGATCATCAAGGACAACAACCACCCGAGCCACTTCCTGTTCACCCCGCTATCATCCAGAAGGCGAGGTCAGTACAGTTGCATCAAAGCTGGGACCGAGAGACTGAAAAACAGCTTCTACCTCAAGGCCATCGGACTGTTAAACAGCCATCACTAACATAGATACGCTGCTGCAAACATACAGACTCAAATCTCTGGCCACTTAAATAAATAGACTTAATAAAGGTATCACAAGTCTCTTTAAATAACGCCACTTTAATGTTTACATATCCTACATTACTCATCTCATATGTATAGTGGGGCAAAAAAGTATTTCGTCAGCCACCAATTGTGCAAGTTCTCCCACTTAAAAAGATGAGGCCTGTAATTTTCATCATAGGTACGTACACTTCAACTATGACAGACAAAAATTTGAAAATAAAATCCAGAAAATCACATTGTAGGATTTTTAATGAATTTATTTGCAAATTATGGTGGAAAATAAGTATTTGGTCACCTACAAACAAGCAAGATTTCTGGCTCTCACAGACCTGTAACTTCTTTAAGAGGCTCCTCTGTCCTCCACTGGCACCTGTTTGAACTTGTTATCAGTATAAAAGACACCTGTCCACAACCTCAGTCACACTCCAAACTCCACTATGGCCAAGACCAAAGAGCTGTCAAAGGACACCAGAAACAACAATTGTATGCCGCCATGCTCTGGACACTACGCTGACAGACCCAGCAAACCTTCTTGCCACAGCTCGCATTGATGTGCCATCCTGGATGAGCTGCACTACCTGAGCCACTTGTGTGGGTTGTAGACTCCGTCTCATGCTACCACTAGAGTGAAAGCACCGCCAGCATTCAAAGTGACCAAAACATCAGCCAGGAAGCATAGGAACTGAGAAGTGGTCCGTGGTCACCACCTGCAGAACCACTCCTTTATTGGGGGTGTCTTGCTAATTGCCTATAATTTCCACCTTTTGTCTATTCCATTTGCACAACAGCATGTGAAATTTATTGTCAATCAGTGTTGCTTCCTAAGTTGGCAGTTTGATTTCACAGAAGTGTGATTGACTTACATTGTGTTGTTTAAGTGTTCCCTTTATTTTTTTGAGCAGTGTATATTTTCTTGTGAAACAAACAAGAAATAAGACAAACTGAACTTGAGCGTGCATAACTATTCCCCCCCCCCCCCCCAAAGTCAATACATTGTAGAGCCACCTTTTGCAGCAATTACAGCTGCAAGTCTCTTGGGGTATGTCTCTATAAGCTTGGCACATCTAGACACTGGGATTTTTGCCCATTCTTCAAGGCAAAACTGCTCCAGCTCCTTCGAGTCGGATGGGTTCCACTGGTGTACAGCAATCTTTAAGTCATACCACAGATTCTCAATTGGATTGAGGTCTGGGCTTTAATTAGGCCATTCCAAGACATTTAAATGTTTCCCCTAAACCACTCGAGTGTTGCTTTAGCAGTATGCTTCTTGTCATTGTCCTGCTGGAAGGTAAACCTCCATCGCCGTCTCAAATCTCTGGAAGAGTGAAACAGGTTTCCCTCAAGAATTTCGTAGTATTTGGCGCTGGCCATCATTCCTTCAATTCTGACCAGTTTCCCAGTCCCTGCCGATGATAAACATCCCCACAGCATGATGCTGCCACCACCATGCTTCACTGTGGGGATGGTGTTCCCGGGGTGAAGGGATGTTGGATTTGCGCCAGACATAGCATTTTCTTTTATGTCCAAAATACTAAATTTTAGTCACATCTGACCAGAGTACCTTCTTCCATATGTTTGGGGAGTCCCCCACATGCCTTTTGGCAAATGTGTTCGCTTATTGTTTTCTTTAAGCAATGGCTTTTTTTCTGGCCACTCTTCCATAAAGCCCAGCCATGTGGAGTGTACGGCTTAAAGTGGTCCTATGGACAGATACTCCAGTCTCTGCTGTGGAGCTTTGCAGCTCCTTCAGGGTTATCTTTGGTCTCTTTGTTGCCTCTCTGATTAATGCCCTCCTTGCCTGGTCTGTGAGTTTTGGTGGGCAGCCCTCTCTTGGCAGGTTTGTTGTGGTGCCATATTCTTTACATTTTTTAATAATGGATTTAATGGTGCTCTGTGGGATGTTCAAAGTTTTGGATGTTTTTTTTTATAACCCAACCCTCATCTGTACTTCTCCACAACTTTGGAGAGCTCCTTGGTCTTCATGGTGCCGCTTAATTGGTGATGCCCCTTGCTTAGTGGTGTTGCAGACTCTGGGGCCGTTCGGAACAGGTGTGTGTGTGTGTGTGTATGTATGTATGTATGTATGTATGTATATATATATATATATATATATATATATATATATATATATATATATATATATATATATATATATATATATATATATTATATATATTATATATATATACTGAGATCATGCGACACTTAGATTGCACACAGGTGGACTTTATTTAACTAATTATGTGACTTCTGAATGTAATTGGTTGCACCAGATCTTATTTGAGGGCTTCATAGCAAATACATATGAATGCACAACTTTAATGTTTTTTTTCAAACAAGTCATTTTTTTCACTTCACCAATTTGGCCTATTTTGTGTATGTCCATTGCATGACATCCAAATAAAATTCAATTTAAATTACAGGTTGTAATGCAACAAAATAGGAAAAATGCCCTGTACGTAGCCAACATATCAATTCATACACACAAACTATCTAGGTCAAATAAGGGAGAGGCTTTGTGCTGCGAGGTGTTGCTTTATCAATTTTTTTTTAAACCAGGTTTGCTGTTTATTTGAACAATATGAGATGGAAGGACGTTACATGCATTTAGGGCTACATAATACTGTACGTTTTCTTGAATTTGTTCTGGATTTGGGGACTATGAAAACACCCCTGGTGGCATGTCTGGTGGGATAAGTTTGTGTGTCAGAGCTGTGTGTAATTTGTGATTTTCAACACAGTTTCTTATAAAAAGAAGTGATGCAGTCAGTCTCTCCTCATCTCTTTGCCAAGAGAGACTGGCATGCATAGTATTAATATTAGCCCTCTGATTACAATTAAGAGAAAAACGTGCCGCTTTGTTCTGGTACCAGCTGCAGCTTAACTTGGTCTTTCCTTGCAGCACTGGACCACACAACTGGACAATAATCAAGATTAGACAAAACTAGAACCTGCAGAACTTGCTTTTTGGAGTGTGGTGTCAAACGCAGAGCATCTCTTTTATTACGGACAGACCTCTCCCCATCTTTGCAATCACTGAATCTATATGTTTTGACCATGACAGTTTACAATCGAAGGTAACACCAAGTAATTTAGTCTCAACTTGTTCAACAGCCACACCATTCATTACCAGATTCAGCTGAGGTCTAGCACTTAAGGAATGATTTGTACCAAATACAATGCTCTTAGTTTTAGAGATGTTCAGGACCAGTTTATTACTGGCCACTCATTCCAAAACAGACTGCAACTCTTTGTTAAGGGTTTCAGTGACTTCATTAGCTGTGGTTGCTGATGTGTATATGGTTGAATCATCAGCATACATGGACACACATGCTTTGTTTAATGCCAGTGGCAGGTCATTGGTAAAAATAGGAAAGAGTGGAGGGCCTAGAGAGCTGCCTTGTGTTACATCACACATTTACATGTTTGACATTAGAGAAGCTTCCATTAAAGAAATCCCTTTGAGTTCTATTAGATAGCTCTGAATCCACAATATGTTAGAGGTTGAAAATCCATAGCACAAGTTTTTTTCAACAACAGGTTATGGTCAATAATATCAAAGGCTGCACTAAAATCTAACAGTACAGCTCCCACAATCTTCTTATTATCAATTTCTTTCAACCAGTCATCAGTCATTTGTGTCAGTGCAGTACATGTTGAGTTCCCTTCTCTATAAGCATGCTGAAAGTCTGTTAATTTGTTTACAGAGAAATAGCATTTTTTCCAACAGTTTGCTAAGAGCTGGCAGCAAGCTTATAGGTCTGCTGTTAGATCCAGTAAAGGCCGCTTTACCACTCTCGGGTAGCGGAATGACTTTGGCTTCCCTCCAGGCCTGAGGACAAAGGCTTTCCTCTAGGCTCAGATTAAAGATACAACAGATAGGAGTGGCTATAGTCAGCTACCATCCTCAGTAGCCTTCCATCGAAGTTGTAAATGCCAGGTGTGTCATTATTGATCAATAACAATTGTTTTCCCACCTCTCCCACACTAACAAAATTCCAACTTAATGTGTTTCTTTCATTATTTAAATGTTTTATGCATGAGTACAATGGCTCACTGTTCGTTGTTGGCATTTCTTACCTAAATTTGCCAACTTTGCCAATTAAGTGTTAAAATAATTGGCAACATCAAATGGTTGTGATGAATCAGCCATCTGATTAGATGAGAAGATGGAGTTGAATTTGTCTTTCTGCCCATAATTTCATTTAAAGTGATCTGTTTTTCCATCATTCTTTATATCATTGTTCTTGGCTTCATAATAAAGTTTCTTCTTTTTGTTGAGTTTAAGTCACAAATTCTCAATTTGCAGTAAGCCAGCCAGTCAGATATACAGCCAGACTTGTTAGCCACTCCTTTTTCCCCATCTTTCACAAATACAGTTTTTCAATTCCTCGTCAAGCCATGGAGCTTTAACAGTTCTAACAGGTCGGTTTCTTAACAGGTGCATGTTTATCAATAATTGGAAGAAACAATTTCATAAATTCATCAAGTGCAGCGTCTGGATAATCACATCAGACCAACACATATTTTTTACGTCATCCACATAAGTCACAGCAAAATCTTTTGCATGATCTCTTATACACTATTTTAGGCCCGGCTGTTGGAACTTTGGCTTTCCTGGATATAGCCACAATATTGTGATCAATGCATCCAACGGGGACTGATATAGCTTTAGAACAAAGTTGTACCGTATTAGTACAAATGTGATCGATACATGTGGTTCTTGTTCCTGTAGTGTTTGTAAACACCCTGGTAGGTTGATTAATAATGGATGGAATCTAGAACAGAATAAAATCATGTTCCCCTGCGGCAAAACACATCGAATAGATCGCCATTGTTGGTTAGTGGAAATCCCCATCGACTGAGGATGTGGGGTCACCATTTACTGTAGTGGACAGTAATATTTGACATGTATATATGACATTCTACATACCTCACATGCGACTCGCAATAAGACTAAGCAATTACCCTATTCAAATGTTTATCTGACTTTGCCTATTATTAAATACAAGCAGGCATTAGGCAATGAGTTGACTAGCAAGAATTGGTCTGAGAAGGCAGATATTTAATTAACATTGTACAATGAATGGATTCACATACAAGGCATAAAGCATTACAAAGTATACTTTAGAGATGAAACAGTATGCAAATTTCATATCACGATTAGTGACCACAGTTATCAGTATTATCACGGTATTATTAAAATGTGCTGGAAATGTTCAAAATGTACTGATACACTGAAATCATTTCACCAAGTTATATTGAAAGCCAACAAACAACAAATAAAATTAGCAGCACTCACTTTGTAGTGAGGCACGGCAACCTTCATCAGCCTCAGAAAGCCTGGCCTCTCAAGAATTTGAAATGGCATCATGTCCTTTGCAATGTAATATGAAAGGGCTGCTTGAGCGTTTTTTGATGTGGGTGCATAAGGAGCCTGCCTTTCACTGGGTTTGTCTGCTGCACGCCCACTCTGTAAACAACGGAATAGCAAACTTATTATTATTGGTGTTACATTATAATTATTATTCTCACACAGTCTATCTTCTGTGTTGCATTTGAGTATATGCAATGACCCCATGCACAATTTACATAAATGCAAATGAGTCTTAAGTAGACCGTGATAGTAATTGCAATGATTACAACAATTGACATAAATACAGGAGTCTTGTGTAGGAGTCTATAGTGTTTCTCCTGTTGGAACACTTTTACAACCAAGTCGACGACTGGCGGATTTTAAATGAACAAAATATGTTTGTTGGGTGACTAAACTACATAACATGTTATCGTGTGCAATGGGCGAATAGACTCTGCAGACACACGAGTAGGTTCCACTGAAAGCTTCAGTTTACATTATTGACAAGCTATTGGCAAGTTACAGACAAACCATGACATTTTCCCCCATTCTGAAGTCCCCACATCATGCATTGAGCTAAAAGTTAACTTACCTTGCATTCGCTATAAAGTGGTGGTCACAAAGATGACTCGAGATTGGAAGTGTTGCCCCCTTTCGCAGCGATTTTTTTTTTTGTTGTTGTTGTTGTTGCATTTTCTACATACAAGGTGACCATCTTCGATTAAGTTTCCTTCAGCACTCTTGTAAAACCCAAAAAATGACCACACAAGATTTGGTACTCGTATAAGACTGAAAAATCTCCCGAGCGCTGTCACTGCCTTCCGCCATGTTTTCACACAAAACAAAACCCACGGTGCATGCTGCGCCTGCGTCAGACTGTTGCTAACTTTGGTTGAGTTTTTCTAATCGTGGTAATCAAACACAGTTTTAATGCTAATTAAAATTGGAAACGGTAATACTCATCACCTGGAATTTTACTGTGGTTTATCGTGAAACCGGTAACCCTTTCATCCGTAGTATACTTAAAAACATGAACAAAGAGATGCCTATTAGGCCTAAAAGCCTAGGAAATGAGAATTGATCATGCAACCTACCTCCATGAACTGGATACAGGATGACAGGGAACAAAGGCATTTATTTCCATTTATAACATCTGAAGGTGTAACCTTTCAACTCAAAATCAACCACTATTGATTAATAAAACAATACCAAGTTTACAGAAACCTGAACACTCCCATGCCCAATCACCACATGGTGTCACAGCATCTAAGAGCTTGTGTGTGGGATGAGACCAATGTAAATGAGACGGAATTCCTGAGAGGACCATTAAACCCCCTTGCCTAGAGTAATTCAGAGTTCACCCTGTACAGATCCAAGTTACCACAGAGATAATAAACTCAGCAAAAAAAGAAACGTCCCTTTTTCAGGACCCTGTCTTTCAAAGATAAGTTGTAAAAATCCAAATAACTACACAGATCTTCATTGTAAAGGGTTTAAACACTGTTTCCCATGCTTTCCCATGTTCAATTAACCATAAACAATTAATGAACATGCACCTGTGTAACGGTCGTTAAGACACTAACAGCTTACAGACGGTAGGCAATTAAGATCACAGTTATGAAGCAATTTGCTTTCTACTGACTGAATAACACCATGGTCTGGGGTGGTGTGTCACAGCATCATCGTACTGAGCTTGGTGTCATTGCAGGCAATCTCAACGCTGTGCGTTACAGGGAAGACATCCTCCTCCCTCATGTGGTACCCTTCCTGCAGGCTCATCCTGACCCTCCAGCATGACAATGGCACCAGCCATACTACTCGTGCTCTGTGTGATTTCCTGCAAGATAGGAATGTCAGTGTTCTGCCATGGCCAGCGAAGAGCCCGGATCTCAATCCCACTGAGCATGTCTGGGACCTGTTGGATCGGAGGGTGAGGGCTATGGACATTCCCCCAGAAATGTCCTGGAGCTTGCAGGTGCCTTGGTGGAAGAGTGGGTTAGCATCTCACAGCAAGAACTGGCAAATCTGGTGCAGTCCATGAGGAGGAGATTTTTTTATTTTTTATTTCACCTTTATTTAACCAGGTAGGCTAGTTGAGAACAGGTTCTCATTTGCAACTGCGACCTGGCCAAGATAAAGCATAGCAGTGTGAACAGACAACAACACAGAGTTACACATGGAGTAAACAATAGACAAGTCAATAACATGGTAGAAAAAAGAGAATCTATATACAATGTGTGCAAAAGGCATGAGGTAGGCAATAAATCGAATAATTACAATTTAGCAGATTAACACTGGAGTGATAAATCATCAGACGATCATGTGCAAGAAGAGATACTGGTGTGCAAAAGAGCAGAAAAGTAAATAAATAAAAGCAGTATGGGGGTGAGGTAGGTAAATTGGGTGGGTAGTTTACAGATGGACTATGTACAGCTGCAGCGATCGGTTAGCTGCTCAGATAGCAGATTTTTAAAGTTGTTGAGGGAGATAAAAGTCTCCAACTTCAGAGATTTTTGCAATTCGTTCCAGTCGCAGGCAGCAGAGAACTGGAAGGAAAGGCGTCCAAATGAGGTTTTGGCTTTAGGGATGTTTAGTGAGATGCACCTGCTGGAGCGCGTGCTACGGGTGGGTGTAGCCATCGTGACCAGTGAACTGAGATAAGGCGGCACTTTACCTAGCATAGCCTTGTAGATGACCTGGAGCCAGTGGGTCTGACGACGAACATGTAGCGAGGGCCAGCCGACTAGGACATACAGGTCGCAGTATAAGGTGCTTTAGTAACAAAACGGATGGCACTGTGATAAACTGCATCCAGTTTGCTGAGTAGAGTATTGGAAGCTATTTTGTAGATGACATCTCCGAAGTCGAGGATCGGTAGGATAGTCAGTTTTACTAGGGTAAGTTTGGCGGCGTGAGTGAAGGAGGCTTTGTTCCGGAATAGAAAGCCGACTCTAGATTTGATTTTGGATTGGAGATGTTTGATATGAGTCTGGAAGGAGAGTTTGCAGTCTAGCCAGACACCTAGGTACTTATAGATGTCCACATATTCTAGGTCGGAACCGTCCAGGGTGGTGATGCTAGTCGGGCGTGCGGGTGCAGGCAGCGAACGGTTGAAAAGCATACATTTGGTTTTACTAGCGTTTAAGAGCAGTTGGAGGCCACGGAAGGAGTGTTGTATTGCATTGAAGCTCGTTTGGAGGTTAGAGAGCACAGTGTCCAGGGAAGGGCCGGAAGTATACAGAATGGTGTCGTCTGCGTAGAGGTGGATCAGGGAATCGCCCGCAGCAAGAGCAACATCATTGATGTATACAGAGAAAAGAGTCGGCCCGAGAATTGAACCCTGTGGTACCCCCATAGAGACTGCCAGAGGACCGGACAACATGCCCTCCGATTTGACACACTGAACTCTGTCTGCAAAGTAGTTGGTGAACCAGGCAAGGCAGTCATTAGAAAAACCGAGGCTATTGAGTCTGCCGATAAGAATATGGTGATTGACAGAGTCGAAAGCCTTGGCCAGGTCGATGAAGACGGCTGCACAGTAATGTCTTTTATCGATGGCGGTTATGATATCGTTTAGTACCTTGAGCGTGGCTGAGGTGCACCCGTGACCGGCTCGGAAACCGGATTGCACAGCGGAGAAGGTACGGTGGGATTCGAGATGGTCAGTGATCTGTTGACTTGGCTTTCGAAGACCTTAGCTAGGCAGGGCAGGATGGATATAGGTCTGTAACAGTTTGGGTCCAGGGTGTCTCCCCCTTTGAAGAGGGGGATGACAGCGGCAGCTTTCCAATCCTTGGGGATCTCAGATGATACGAAGGAGAGGTTGAACAGGCTGGTAATAGGGGGTGCGACAATGGCAGCGGACAGTTTCAGAAATAGGGGGCCCAGATTGTCAAGCCCAGCTGATTTGTATGGGTCCAGGTTTTCCAGCTCTTTCAGAACATCTGCTATCTGGATATGGGTAAAGGAGAAGCTGGGGAGGCTTGGGCGAGTAGCAGCGGGGGGGGGCGGGGCTGTTGGCCAAGGTTGGAGTCGCCAGGTGGAAGGCATGGCCAGCCATTGAGAAATGTTTGTTGAAGTTTTCGATTATCACGGACTTAACACGGTCACCACTGATATCTAGCCTCAGTGCAGTGGGAAGTTGGGAGGAGGTGCTCTTGTTTTCCATGGACTTTACAGTATCCCAGAACTTTTTGGAGTTAGAGCTACAGGATGCAAATTTCTGCTTGAAAAAGCTGGCCTTTGCTTTCCTGACTGACTGCGTGTATTGGTTCCTGACTTCCCTGAACAGTTGCATATCACGGGGGCTCTTCGATGCTATTGCAGTTCGCCACAGGATGTTTTTGTGCTGGTCGAGGGCAGTCAGGTCTGGAGTGAACCAAGGGCTATATCTGTTCTTGGTTCTGCATTTTTTGAACGGAGCGTGCTTGTCTAATATGGTGAGGAAGTAACTTTTAAAGAATGACCAGGCATCCTCAACTGACGGGATGAGGTCAATATCCTTCCAGGGTACCCGGGCCAGGTCGATTAGAAAGGCCTGCTCGCAGAAGTGTTTCAGGGAGCGTTTGACAGTGATGAGGGGTGGTCGTTTGACCGTGGACCCGTGGCGGATACAGGCAATGAGGCAGTGATCGCTGAGATCTTGATTGAAGACAGCAGAGGTGTATTTGGAGGGCAAGTTGGTCAGGATAATGTCTATTAGGGTGCCCATGTTTACGGATTTAGGGTTGTACCTGGTGGGTTCCTTGATGATTTGTGTGAGATTGAGGGCATCAAGCTTAGATTGTAGGACTGCCGGGGTGTTAAGCATATCCCAGTTTAGGTCACCTAACAGAACAAACTCTGAAGCTAGATGGGGAGCGATCAATTCACAGATGGTGTCCAGGGCACAGCTGGGAGCTGAGGGGGGGTCGGTAGCAGGCGGCAACAGTGAGAGACTTATTTCTGGAGAGATTAATTTTTAAAATTAGAAGTTCGAACTGTTTGGGCATAGACTTGGAAAGTATGACAGAACTTTGCAGGCTATCTCTGCAGTAGATTGCAACTCCTCCCCCTTTGGCAGTTCTATCTTGACGGAAAGTGTTATAGTTGGGTATGGAAATCTCAGAGTTTTTGGTGGCCTTCCTAAGCCAGGATTCAGACACGGCAAGGACATCAGGGTTGGCAGAGTGTGCTAAAGCGGTGAGTAAGGCAAACTTGGGGAGGAGGCTTCTGATGTTGACATGCATGAGGCCAAGGCTTTTTCGATCACAGAAGTCAACAAATGAGGGTGACTGGGGACATGCAGGGCCTGGGTTTACCTCCACATCACCCGAGGAACAGAGGAGTAGTAGGATGAGGGTGCGGCTAAAGGCTATCAAAACTGGTCGCCTAGAGCGTTGGGGACAAGGAATAAAAGGAGCAGATTTATGGGCGTGGTAGAATAGATTCTGGGCATAATGTGCAGACCAGGGTATGGTGGGGCACGGGTACAGCGGAGGCAAGCCCAGGCACTGGGTGATGATAAGAGAGGTTGTATTTCTGGACATGCTGGTCTCAATGGGTGAGGTCACCGCATGTGTGGGGGTGGGACAAAGGAGGTATCAGAGGTACGGAGAGTGGAACTACGGGGTCCATTGCAAACCAAAACAATGATAACTAGCCTGAACAACAGTATGTAAGGCATATTGATATTAGAGAGAGACATACAATAAGGCATAAAGTGATTGCAGGTCATGATTGGGAGAGCTAGCTAAAACAGCAGGTGAAATAACAGCAGCTAGTCAGCTAACACAGCAACAGAAGGTAAAAATGGCGACGACTGAGCAGAGAGGGTCGGATTAACTACACACAGATCCTGAGTTAAGGCACAGAGCCGACAGATAAAACACAAATAAACAGAATGGAGTACCGTGAATTAATGGACAGTCAAGCAGGCATCAGCTATGTAGCCAAGTGATCATAGTGTCCAGGGAGCAGCCATAGATGGAGTAGTGAGGCCTCCACTAAGCTAGCACGCGTTTAAAGTTAGTAGCCCGGGGGGGTGGTCTGCTCAGACGGAGGGGGTCTGCTCAGACGGAGGCCGGTTGAGGGCACCGGTTGAGGGCACGTCTGCAAACCAGACGTGGTCGTGTCGACAGAGAATCCAAGCCGGATAGCGATGGCGAAAGAGAGGTTGTGAATTGTGTTTGCTAACTGGTGCTAGCTTCCTGGCTACGCTAGCTGCAAGATAAGCTAGCAGTTAGCAGACCGGGGCAGGCAAGTTAGCCTTTGGGGGACGTCGCGATGGGGGGGAAGTCTGTTTTTGCCTCTTCGTGCGGTGACGTCGATAGACCAGTCGTGGAATTAGTAGGGTTCCAGGTAGCTCTAGGTAGCTAACAGGCCTAGTAGGTTAGCAGAATGGGCCTTCAGCGGGCGTCACGCCTGAGGGGCCTGTTGGAGTCCCCGGGCAGATTATGTCGGTATTCCAGTCGTACAAAGTATGCACTTTAATACTTTGTATCTGGTGTGGCCACCAGCTGCATTGACTGTTACTTTTGATTTTGAATCGCCCTTTGTTCAAGGACACATTAATCCATTTCTGTTAGTCAAAGGAATGACTGTGGAACTTGTTCAGTTTATGTCTGTTGAATCTTTTTATGTTCATACAAATATTTACATGTTAAGTTTGCTGAAAATAAACGCAGTTGACAGTTTCTTTTTTTGCTGAGTTTAAATCCATATACATTCCTTCGGAAAGTACGCAGACCCCTTGACTTTTCCCACATTTTGTTACCTTAGTCTTATTCTAAAATTGATTACTTTTTTCCCCCTACGCAATCTACACACACTACCCCATAATGACAAAGTGAAAGCAGTTTTTTATTTTTATTTTTTACAATATATTAAGAATAAAATACTTATTTACATAAATATTCAGATCCTTTACTATTAGACTCGAAATTGAGATCAGGTGCATCCTGTTTCCATTGATCATCCTTGAGATGTTTCTATAAATTGATTTGAGTCCACCTGTGGTAAATTCAATTGATTGGACATGATTTAGAAAGGCACACACCTGTCTATATAAGGTCCCGCAGTTGACAGTGCATGTCAGAGCAAAAACCAAGCCATGTGGTCGAAGGAGTTGTACGTAGAGCTCAGAGACAGGATTGTGTCGAGGCACAGATCTGGGAAAGGGTACCAAAAAATGTCTGCAGCATTAATGGTCCCCAACAACACAGTAGCCTCCATCATTCTTAAATGGAAGAAGTTTGGAACCACAAAGACCTTGCACAAGCATGGTGGTGGCAGCATCATGCTGTGGGGATATTTTTCAGTGGCAGGGACTGAGACTAGTCAGGATGGAGGAAAAGAACGGAGCGAAGTACAGAGAGATCCTTGATGAAAACCTGCTCCAGAGTGCTCAGGACCTCAGATTGGGGTGAGGGACAACGACCCTAAGCCCACAGCCAAGACAACGCAGGAGTAGCTTCGGGACAGGTCTCTGAATGTCCTTGACTGGCCCGGACTTGAACCCGATCAAACATCTCTAGAAAGACCTGAAAATAGCTGTGCATCCATCCAACCTGACAGAGCTTAAATTAGCAAAAATTTCGAAATTCCTGTTTTTACGTTGTCATTGTGGGGTATAATTTGTGGATTGATGAGTGGCGAAAAAGGGGGATGGAATACTTTCCGAAGGCACTAGAGTTATCCTCAGGAAACAAGTTTCAGATGGATACCAAACATGGATACTATAGTATTATTCTGTCACAATAGTCAGTCCTCTGGATACTGTAACAGAGATACATTTTGTCCTCTCAGAGGGAGAAGGGCTGATTATCCTACACTGACCTCAACTACTTACCAAAACTACTGACCACTATGGAGCGCAACTACTAACCACAACTGCTGACCACAACCACACCGCTACTGACCACAACCATACAACTACTGACCACAAAACTAATGAACCACACACCCAATGACTACAACACCACAACTTCTGACCATGAAAATACTTTTAAAGAGCTGTCATCACTAGATTCACCGTCATATTTATCTCCCCAAATAATAGCCGATAACGCTCTAATCATTGCATCATTCAACTAAAAGCAAACTTCATTTACACTGAACGTTTCACAAAAGTAAATTGTGCATCTATTTTTATATATTTTATTTTTATATTTTTATATATATAAATTTATAGATTTGTAAGAAAATGTGCTTTAAAACTGCAACATTATCTTTGCACCCCATGACAAAATGTGTAGAATTGCAGGAAATAAGCTTTAACCCTGCAAAATTCTCTCCACCAACGAGAGGGGTGAACAATTTGTGTCAACCAACGAGAGGTGTGAACTATTTGTGTCATGAACAGTGCTTTGCACATAGAAATAGACGTTGCGCGTGCAGGGGGAGAGGGGGGGGGACACCGAGTGAAAAAGTTTGGGGACCCCTGCTCTAAAACATGAAATGACGAGGAAAACTGATTATGCACTACATTTGATGCACTGCATTTCGAACTTGAACCTTGTGCATTCTACTATTACAACTTTCAAGAGTAAGTTGAAAGCTGGACTGAGTTCCTTAAAAATACATTTTTTTTTATATTTTTTTTATCAGAAGTTTTGTTCACACTGTCGCTTGGCTCCATTTCAGAAGTAATGGTGCCAGTTTGTATGCCTTGTTGTCTTTCTCTCCTTTTTTATTTCTTTTTTTATTTCCTACTCCTTTTCATTAATACGATTTATTTCTCTTCCACAAACTTTCTCGCTCTCTCAGTAACTACAACTCTGTTCGATACGTCCCCTCTCTGGACTCCATCGCCACCTCGATGGACAGCATTCACCTCTGCCTGCCCTCCATGGACCCAGCACAGGTAAGACTGACTGACTTTCTCCATTTTGAAGTGCTCCAAGTGCCCTTTATTCTTTTGGCTGCTGAATGTTTCAAATGCATCAATCATAATCTCACCCCATTGCTGCACTTTTGCCCAGGGGGCGTGATTTCAACTAATTTGAAAGAACTTCAGTCCACTGCAGCATCGTATATTAAATCATTGATTCTTACATTCAAAGTTCAAACTATTGCCCTTAACTTGAGTACTGTTTTATCTAAACCCCAGTAAACCGTTTAAAAGAAAGACGTTGCTCTGTCTGGCCCCCTCCCTCAACCTGAGTTACTCATGTTAGGCAGTACCCTTTACAATTTCCGCTGCTTGAAACACAAAACAATTTTCTCTCTATCCCTCCTCCCGTCGTCCCTTCGTGGGGGTAGCGCCGCTCGCCCAGTCCGTTGGCACGCTTTGAGGGCTGGGACGGCACCGCACGCTCCCTCAGCGAGGGCAACTCGCCAACCACCTCCGCCCGCTCTGGTGCCCACCGCACCCATGTCCGCTCTGCCAGCCAAACCAGCCACAGAGACACCACTGTGAGAACACACACCCCCTTACTGGCCCCCTGTATACCCACTGGCGTAAACCCCCACGCATGGCCCCCATGTAAATGTGTGTGTGCATAATGTGTGTTGTCTGTATTTGTCCAGTTATGTAAAATTAATGTATCCAGTGTCTGTTACTGTGTGGGTATGTGAGAGTACTGTATCTGTGTGAGAGGGAGAAAAACAGCATTGGATAATTTACTATTAGCCCTTAATTTGACCTGCTGCCCACTGGAAAAGTTAAATTATCAACTTGAAGTTCTCTATAACCCAACTAGCCACCTCCTGAAGGCCTAAAAGCTCCTAAAAGCCATTGCTCCTATAACAGTAACAGTTGACTGTATAACAGCTACTGTGCTAATATAGTAATTATATATATATATATTTATATATAAATAAATACAGTTGAAGTCGGAAGTTTACATACACTTGTGATGGCCACTCCAATACCTTGACTTTGTTGTCCTTAAGCCATTTTGCCACAACTTTGGAAGTATGCTTGGGGTCATTGTCCATTTGGAAGACCCATTTGCGACCAAGCTTTAACTTCCTGACTTATGTCTTGAGATGTTGCTTCAAAATATCCACGTAAGTTTCCTCCTCATGGTGCCATCTATTTTGTGAAGTGCACCATTCCCTCCTGCAGCAAAGCACCCCCACAACATGATGCTGCCACCCCCGTGCTTCACGGTTGGGATGGTGTTCGTCGGCTTGCAAGCCTCCCCCTTTTTCCTCCAAACATAACGATGGTCATTATGGCCAAACAGTTATATTTTTGTTTTATCAGACCAGAGGATATTTCTCCAAAAGTACGATCTTTGTCCACGTGTGCAGTTGCAAACCGTAGTCTGGCTTTTTTTATGGGGGTTTTGGAGCAGTGGCTTCTTCCTTGCTGAGCAGCCTTTCAGGTTATGTCAATATAGGACTCGTTTTACTGTGGATATAGATACTTTTGTACCGGTTTCCTCCAGCATCTTCACAAGGTCCTTTGCTTGTTGTTCTGGGATTGATTTGCACTTTTCGCACCAGAGTACGTTCATCTCTAGGAGACAGAAGGCGTCTCCTTCCTGAGCGGTATGACGGCTGCGTGGTCCCATGGTGGTTATACTTGCGTACTATTGTTTGTACAGATGAACGTGGTAACTTCAGGCATTTGGAAATTGCTCCCAATGATGAACCAGACTTGTGGAGGTCTACACTTATTTTTTATTGGCTGATTTCTTTAAATTTTCTCATGTCAAGCAAGGAGGCACTGAGTTTGAAGGTAGGCCTTGAGGTCAGTCAACTTAGTGTATGTAAACTTCTGACCCACTGGAATTGTGATACAGTGAATTATAAGTGAAATAATCTGTCTGGAAAAATTGTTGGGAAAATGACTTGTGTCATGCACAAAGTAGATGTCCTAACCGACTTGCCAAAACTATAGTTTGTTAACAAGAAATGTGTGGAGTGTTTGAAAAACAAGTTATAATGACTACAACGTAAGTGAATGTAAACTTCAACTTTGTATTTGTGTATGTGTACAGTACCAGTCAAAAGACACACCTACTCATTCCATGGTTTTTCTTTATTTTTACTATTTTCTACGTTGTAGAATAATAGTGAAGACATCAACTACTATGTAATAAAACATATGGAATCATGTAGTAACCCAAAAAGTGTTAAACAAATCAACATATATTTGAGATTCTTCAATTAGCCACCCTTTGCCTTGATAACAGCTTTGCACACTCTTGACATTTTCTCAACCAGCTTCATGAGGTAGTCACCGGGAATGCATTTAAATGAACAGGTGTGCCTTGTTCAAAGTTAATTTGTGGCATTGATTTCCTTCTTAATGCAGTTGGACCAATCAGTTGTGTTGTGACAAGGTAGGGGTGGTATACAGAAGATAGCCCTATTTGGTAAAAGACCAAATCCATATTATGGCAAGAACAGCTCAAATAAGCAAAGAGAAACGTCAGTCCATAATTACTTTAAGACATGAAGGTCAGTCATTTCTAGAACTTTGAAAGTTTCTTCAAGTGCAGTCGCAAAAACCATCAAGCGCTATGATGAAACTAGCTCTCATGAGAAATGCCACAGGAAAATCTGCTTCACAGAGTTCAAATTTATTTATTTATTTTATTTTATTTTACCGTTATTTTACCAGGTAAGTTGACTGAGAACACGTTCTCATTTGCAGCAACGACCTGGGGAATAGTTACAGGGGAGAGGAGGGGGATGAATGAGCCAATTGTAAACTGGGGATTATTAGGTGACCATGATGGTTTGAGGGCCAGATTGGGAATTTAGCCAGGACACCGGGGTTAACACCCCTACTCTTACGATAAGTGCCATGGGATCTTTTAATGACCTCAGAGAGTCAGGACACCCGTTTAACGTCCCATCCGAAAGACGGCACCCTACACAGGGCAGTGTCCCCAATCACATCTCAACATCAACTGTTCAGAGGAGAATGCGTGAATCAGGCCTTCATTGTCAAATTGCTGCAAAGAACCCACTACTAAAGGACACCAATAATAAGAAGAGACTTGCTTGGGCCAAGAAACACGAGCAATGGACATTACACTGGTGGAAATCTGTCCTTTTGGTCTGATGAGTCCAAATTTGAGATTTTTGGTTCCAACTGCCGTGTCTTTATGAGACGCAGAATAAGCGAACGATGATCTCTGCATGTGTGGTTCCCACCGTGAAGCATGGAGGAGGATGTGTGATTTGTGTGGGACACTAATGTTGGGGGATTTGGCCTGGCTCGTAGTCTGCGTTCCAATTCATCCCAAAGGTGTTTGGTGGGGTTGAGGTGTTCTGTGCAGGACAGTCAAGTTCTTCATTACCGATCTCGACAAACCATTTCTGTATGGACCTCGCTTTGCGTACAGGGGCGTAGCCATGCTATAACAGGAAAGGGCTTTACCAAACTGTTGCCACAAAGTTGGAAGCACATACTCGTCTAGAATGCTGTAGCTGTATGTTGTAGCTTTAAGATGTCCCTTCACTGGAACTAAGGGGCCCAGCCTGAACTATGAAATCCAGCCCCAGACCATTATTCCTCTTCCACCGAACTTTACAGTTGGCACTATGCATTCGGTCAGGTAGCGTTCTCCTGGCATCCGCCAAACCCAGATTTGTCCGTTGGACTGCCAGATGGTGAAACGTGATTCATCACTCCAGAGAGTGCGTTTCCACTGCTCCAGAGTCCAATGGCTTCGAGCTTTACACCACTCAACCCGACGCGTGGCATTGCTCATGGTGATCTTAGGCTTGTGTGTGGCTGCTCGGCCATGGAAACCTATTTCATGAAGCTCACGACTAATAATTATTGTGCTGACATTGCTTCCAGAGGCAGTTTGGAACTCGGTAGTGAGTGTTTCAACCGAGGACAGGCGATTTTTTTTTACCCGCATCAGCACTCAGCGGTCCCGTCCTGTGAGGTTGTGTAGCCTACCACTTCACGGCTGAGCCGTTGTTGCTCCTAGATATTTCCACTTCACAATAACAGCACTCAATTTTATACACCTGTTAGCAACGGGGGTGGCTGAAATAGCCAAATCCTCTCATTTGAAAGGGTGTCCACATAACTGTCTATATAGTGCTATGTATATATAGTATTTAGTGCCTCTAAATTCCTCCAGTCCCTGTGATAGTCTCGCTGCCCTTCCCAGTGCTCTTCCTTGTGTCTACATCCTGTTCATTCATTGTTAAGTGACCCTGCCCGGATATATTCACCTCTGTTCCATATTATTTATTGTCAAAATGACTTTCACTTCTATCACATCAAACAGGCCACTGCTTGTTTTGTTTTTGCATGAGCCGTCATAAATGTTTATGTATTTATAATAGAATGTGGCTTTTGGGAAGATCTTGACATTGGCAAGTTGTTAAACGGACTACTGTCATCACCACTAAAGATGGCAAACAAATCCAGCAATATTTGGATATAGCCATCTAGTTTATCCGCTGAAAGTTAACTTGTTTTCTAGCAGTGTTGAAGGGATCTGTTATTTGCTAGCTAGCCAATTTGATGTGGTCCATCAGTCAATGTAGCCAATCATGTCTGTCAGCAGCAATCATGGTTAAACCAACGTAGGCTAGATAAGACTGTTGGACTGTTGGCAAAATAAACATCAGCTGACAGTAGATCAGCAAATGCGCCCTTCTGCCGCTTGATTGTCAGAGCCAAGAAATTAACCTAAACCACTCATACTTGTCAGGTATAGTTCACTTTCAATTTCATAACACTCAAATGTGACTAACCGGCTCAAATCGGTTGTATGTAGCAAAATTTGTGTTTTTTACATTTAGATAAATGTAGAGCTACAAACTGGTATATCACACACTGCATTTGAGGAGCAATGGGAAAGTAATTCTGCTTTGAAATTTGAAAAATGTGTAAACTCACTTTTGAGAAAATGGCCTTTTGAATGTTTTGCTACCTAGTGAAGAGCTATTCTTTGTCTACACCCATTCAGCATTGTTCACACCCTCCCTCTTAAAAAGCTTTAGCCCCACCCATCTCGTTTCGCTCTCGGAGCGTTCAAGGCGCACACTTGACGCTCTGGCCGATGATTTGTTTACCTATGGATAACATGAAAACAGCCTAACCAGCTCTGCTGGCAACAATTTCATTAAGTTTTTTCCCAACATTTACTGACACTGGCCATATTCAACGGGTGTTGTGCATTTGTAAATTCTGCACTCTGGCATACTCAGACTGAATTTACAAATGCACCCAAAATGATTACTTGCATAGTGGAGTCTTTTGTTAAGATATGTAGCTAGCTTGCAAGCTAACTAAATAAACAACGTGTAAGATCATACACATCACGTAACGTTAGCTAGCGAGCCAGCTAACGTTAGCTAGGTAAACAACAATGAACATAGTGCCAAATCATGTTGTTACTACCCTGCATGAATCTGCTGGGAGCTAACCAACCAGGTTCAATGTTAGCTAGCGAACATTAGGCTCTAACTAGCCAAGCAAACATCTCTGGGATGCGAATAATAACATCTTACACGTAAAATTAGCTAGGGAGCCAGCCAGCTAACGTTAGCTGGCAGTACACTTTAGCTTGAAATGAAACCACTTTCTGTCAAAATTAGAAATGTGTATTATCTGGAAATGTAGGTAGCTAGACTATTTTACCCGTATACATCATCATGCATGGTGGACAAGTCTCCCTGTCATGAATTCCATGCCATGGTTGCCATAATCTTATGTTCATACAAATATTTACACATGTTAATTTTTCTGAAAATAAACACAGTTGACAGTGAGAGAATGTTTATTTTTTTGCTGAGTTTATATAACATTGTATTGGTTGGTTGCAAGAATTTTGTATAATTTAAATTGAAAAATTCAAAGTTCTGAATCCGGTGTCGAAACAGTTCATAAACCATGTGTCATGAATTGGTACGTCAAATCTCTTCCTAACTATTTTGCAATCTATATGGCACAGCTGTAAATTGTTGGGTCCTTAAATGAAACTGGTATACTTTTTTGTTTATCACAATTTTCTTTAACCAATTATGATCTTTAATACAGGGCTGACAGACAAGTTCCCTACTTTTTCCCCCTTCCACTTTCCTCTTCCATTTTTGCGGTAATGCTGCAATTAGTTGGTTGTAATTTTGGGTATAGAGCGGACATTTCCATATAGTTGTGTTAGCTGCATGTGTGACGTACCTTAAATAGGACTGGTGTAGTTATATATTTTTCCTTCTATTAGTATATTTGAGTTCAACCACAATATTTGTTGTATTCTTTGTTCTGTTTTTTTCTGGTGGATTAAATTGAAATTGCAACCAACTTTCTATGGCTTGTTTTAAAAATAACGATATTTTGGAGATTTCCTTTGAATAAAGGGAAAAAGGCCATTCTTGAACATGGGGTGAGACATTCTTATTAATTTGCTAGAGAACCAGTTAGGATTTAAGGATAGCTTTTGTATGACTGAAGCCTTTAGGGAGAGGTCTAATGCTTTAATATTTAATCATTTCTGCCCTCCAAATTCATATTCATTATAAATAGGCCAGTTTAATTTTGTCTGGCATGCCGTTCCAAAAAAAATGGAATCTTTTTTTTCTCATTTAATTTAAATAACTGTTTTCTAGGTGTAGTCAAGACCATAAGCAAATAGGTAAACTGGGATATGACTAAATAGTTAATCAGGGTGATTTTTCCACAAATAGACAGGTATTTACATGGCAGCAAGATCATATCTATTTTTGCTAACGTTCTATAAAAATGTATTGGTGTGAGTTCATTTATTCATTTCGGGATGTGTATACCGAGTATGTCCACATCACCATCAGACCATTTTATTGATAAACTACACGGTAATGTAAAAGTATTTTTTAGTGATCCAATATGTAATATAGTACACTTTGGTTGTAATCCAGAGGGGTTAGAAAGTTTCTAGATCCTCAGGCTGTGGGGGGGTCCAAATGTAGGATTTTAAAGGAAGAAGCCTACATTCTTGTTAATCTAACTGCACTGTCCAATTTACAGTAGCTATTACTGTGAACTAGTACCATGCTATTGTTTGAGGAGAGTGCACAGTTATGAGCTTGAAAAGTTATTAATAAACCAATTAGGCACTTTTGGGCAGTCTTGATACAACATTTTCAACATCATTGGATCAGTCTAAAACGTTGCACATGCACTGCTGCCATCTAGTGGCCAACATCTGTTGCGCCTGGGCTGAAAAAACATTATGGCCTTTATCTCGCATTTCAAAGATGGTACAAAAAAATATACACTTTTTTATTTCTTACCAGATCTAATGTGTTATATTCTCCTACATTTAATTTAAAATTTCCACAAACTTCAAAGTGTTTCCTTTCAAATGGTATCAAGAATATTCATATCCTTGCTTCAGGTCCTGGGCTACAGGCAGTTAGCTTTGGGTATGTCATTTTAGGTGAAAATTGGGGGGGTGTATCCTTAATTAACCCATTTTCTAAGAGATTCTCCAAAATGTCAATGTTCCAGGCATTTATATATAAACTCCAGTCGTACTTTATCAAAAGCCTTTTCAAAGTCAGCTATGAATAACAGGCCTGGTTTCCCAGATTTTTCATAGTGTTCTATTGTTTCCCATACTTGTCTTTATATTATCTTCAATGTATCATCCATGTAAAAAAAACTGTCTGATTACAATTAATAATATCCAACAATACCTTTTTAATTCTATGCACTATACATTTTGAGCCTCCAATTTTTTTTTTATGGACTGGATCTTTATATTTATTTACCACTTGCATCCTGTTTCGGTAATAATAAAATCAGACCTTATCTACCATAGGAGTTGTTAAAGGTCCTCTGAGTATATAATTTTTTTTTTTTTTTTAAGTGGTATACCTCAACTGGTATGCCATCCAGCTCTGGAGGTTTCTTGTACTTAAAGGCTTTAATTGCATGAAGAAGTTCCTCCTCTGTAATTTCGCCTTCACATGAGTCTTTCTGTACAGCTGTTCATTTTACATTATTAATAGAGAAAAATCCAGGAGATGGAGGAGACAAACTAAAACATGCTTCCTCTTTCAAAATATAATTTGGTTAATCATGGGTGACTCCGTCATTTGTAACAAGTTTCAGTAAATCATTTTTGGTAGCATTTCTATGCATTTTTCCCCATATTCCATCCAATTTGCTTTAATTTTGTAATGTATTACACTTGATCTTTCGTTTTGTTTTTCCTCTAACTTATTCAGAGCCTCTATGGTACAATTTTTATTACTATATATTTGTTCCCTTTGTTAATATGGACTCTTTTGACCTCTTTTGTTTTTAGAGCTGAGAACTGAATTGGCCTCTAAAGGCACGTTTAAAACTGTCCCGTACAATAAGGGGATCTGCTGTACCTATTATGTCGGAAAGATTATTTTATTAATTCCTCTGTCCTAGTAAAAAACAAGTTATCATCCAATAGGCTTTGATTTAAATTTCCTATATCGTCCATCGCCCACGTGGAAATTCATTAAGCGTAATGTATATGCCAATTATCTGATGGTCCAACCGCATTCTGTCCCCTATCAACACTTTTTTTAAACTTTTGGTGCCAACGAAAATGACATTAGAAAGTAGTCAAGACGACTAGCTTGATTGAGCCTCTGCCATGTATCTCTCACTTGGTCAGAATATTTAAGCCTCCATAAATCCACTAGTTCCAATATCCCTGACATTTGTGATTTCCTTAAGAGCATGAGGTTGATAGTTTGTTGTGTGATTTTCTTTACGATCCATTGGGGTATTTAAAACAGTATTATAATCTCCCACCAAAATAATGGATTGCTTGTAGGGTTGATAAATAATTATATATATATATTGTCAAAGAAACGTGGATCATCATTATTTGGTCTGTAAAGGTTAATGAGCCATATCTGTTTATGGTCCAATAACATATTTGTCTGCTAAATGACATCTGCTAAATGACGTAAATGTAAATGATATTTAAAATCATCCATCTACCTTGAGGATCTGTTTGGACAATTTGCTCATCTGGATCAAAATTACAGTTAATTAATATCATCACCCATTTTGAGTTTCTTTACCCATGAGAGAAGTATATTTCACCCCCCCAGTCCTTTTTCCACAACTTCATCTAAAATTGTTGAATGAGTTTCCTGTAAACAGTAGATATTTTATTCCTTCTCTTTAAGCCAGGTAAATATTGTTAGTCTTTTCTTATTATCTGCTAAGCCATTACAATTATAACTGGCTATATTTATTTCACCACTTACCATGATGAGATTCACGTTTCAAATCTATTTAGCATAATTATATGTTTGTAAATTGACCATTAAAAAGTACCATAGTGATTGAGTGTCCATATAGCTGTACCATGATATTTGCCGTGCTACTAAGGTTACTACGGTTAGTCCAATTGTTCTCCACTATTCCACCCGCTAATGCCCCTCACCATCCCAAGTTGGGTTATCATCCCAGTGACTGGCAGGCCACCCCTGTCCCCCGTATCCTTAGGACCCCCCGAGAGGCCAGGACCAATCCTTGGAAAAGAGCACACAGTGCCACCTACAGAACAGAAGCAGATCAACCGTTAAAAGCATTTCCAATGCTCTCACCTCAATTTGCTTTATATATAGCTATTAAAAAAGATATGTTCAGAGATCTTGCGTATCTTAATTTCCATCATTAACAATTAGTATGCGTAATAGTGTCGACAGTTCATGCAAAGGATTGCCATTGCATTACATTTTTGTCAAGCAATAATTATTTGAGCAAACAATTATTGTGATTCATCCAATATTGTCCCGAACAGCCTTACCCCCTAGCATATATTTATATATCTCTCCATATATATATGCGGAGATTTGATTAACCATTGTCAAGTCCTAGATGATGGAGATCAGATACACCCCCTTCCCCTGAAACACACACGGGTCCCCCGTTGTGACCATTTCCCCAAGCATCTCTGTGCAGTCAGACCTTTGATTATTTTGTGCCACCAGGGTCACAATAATATACCCCCTCTCTGAATGTTGGAGTGTGACCCCCTCCCCATGGGTTACAGCAGCTAGTGTTGCCAGCACTGCCACTGCCTGGGTGGGGTTATCCCACCGGGATCCCCACTGGCGAGGTACAAGGTCGTCAAGGTTCTCAATAGCAGTTTGAGAATTTCCTTGTATATTATGCTCTCCCATCAGGGGGCTCTGGCTTTGTAGGACCAACCCTGCCAGGCAGGCTCAGAATATTGAGGGGGCAGGGCTGCTCTCGTAGGTCTCTGTCCACATTCCTCTTTCTGTTTTGGCTGCATATAGGCAACTTACAGTAAGCCATAAAACGGATAAGGACTTTAGTGTATTGGTCGCTCAGATGGGTGTATAGGGTTGGGGACTGTTTCATCATGATAGGACAATAAATAAATAAATTTGATTTCTAATTTATTTTCAAATGTATATCCCTCTGCACAAAATGCGAAGCTCTCTCGCAACCCCTGCTCACAGACACACATTAGTTCTGGGGTATGCAACCGTTTCCTTTTTCACTCACTTAACGCCACACTTTTCCAAACACACACCACACCTTCCATCACAATACATCCACACATACCCACATACTGTGCCTTCTATGTCTTCTGTCTGCTGTGTTTTTATCTCCACCGTGTTGATTGAGTCATTTTGTGTTCCAATTCGTTATATTTGGATATGTATTATTTAGCTAGTTAGCCTTTCTTCTAATGCCGTTTTCTCCATTTATAAAATACTATAAATGGAAAGTTAAATAATTATTTTACAACATTCCCTATCATGAATGGTATTGTTTAATTGTATTGCTTTTCTGTGTATTTTTTAAACATTATTATTACAATCCCTTCCATGGCTAGTATTGGGTGTTCCATTACTCCTCAATGAGGACTGTAATTTTTAGAATAGCCATGGAGTGGTCTTTGTGTCTCGGGAACATTTGGTTGTCAATATACAGTTTATCGATTTACGAGAGCTACACGCTTCCCTTTTAATCTATTCTCCTTGAAGATTGGGTACAGAATTTGGGCGCTCATATCTCTGTCTGAAACGGTGTACACGTTCGAGTCGGATTATATCGACAGCATCGAGTGGGATTTGAAGAAAGAATTCCTTCACTACTCTTTCAGGACCTTCTCTTTCTTGAATTAACAGTACTATATTTTCTCTCATAGATCTAGTCTATGTCAAGTAACGCTTCTCTCAGAAAGATGTTCTCCTTTTTAAGTTCACTAATGTCCGGTTCAATCTTATTGACTATCCTTTGTTTGTTTATTTCTCCGTTGTCGCAGCTTTTTCGTCACTCATCTCGAGGCTCGCCTTCAACTTCTTTATATCCTGACTAATTCAAGTATGCCCAGTTTGTCATTTAACAGATCGCTTTCCACCCTTACCAGTCCCGGTGGTGGAAAAGCATAAATCGTCTTTATCCGTCGAGGAGTCGCTTTTTCTTTTGGAGATTGATTCCCCTTTTTTACTCTCTGTCTTGTTTGAGTGTTGCTTGTTTTTGTAATTTGTCGATACATTTCTCAAGCCTTATGCTTTGTTTTGTTATCCAGATTGAATGTTATTACCCACGAGTATATGAAGTGCTAATATATAGCCTAATTTACAGATATTGAATATTACGCGTTTATCTCGAGGCAATCTGCACTGCTGTGTTCAGTCTGCCATCTTGGAATAGCTAGCAAGGAAAGTTAACGTTCGCCAAAGCTGGAAGCTACCCTTATCTTATTGCATTGTAAAGCGTTCTGGCCTGTATTTCTACCTTCCGTGTTCACATTATTCATGTATGTTAACTCCTGTGCAGCATGAGTTGGGGAGCTAACATGATGCAGCCCAGACTCCCAGTGCAGGAGGCATGGTGCACTGCGCTATAGGGGACATCGGCTGCTCTGATAGACTTGATCTGTCAGACGCATTTCACAGACATACCGAAAGTAACTAAAATGTTCTAGTTTTGAAAAAGTACACTACTTTCGGTATACCGTGGAACAGTGTCTGTATCTAATTGTCCAACAGTGATTATAGAATGTGTCTGTACTTAATGGTGAATATGTATAGAATATATAATCTGTGGCACAATGTGATATTGTTCGTGTTTGTTTCAGGAGTTGAGCAGGCAGTGGTCGGGGCAGATCGGGCCGGGCACAGAGAATGGAACGGCCAAGCCCCCTCCACACAACTCCTACACACAGCACGGAGAGAGAGCTCGCACCATGTCCACATCCGGAAAGGTAGCACATACACACAAACTGACACACATATACTGACACACACACACAGAATGCTTATCAGTTTGTACTTTGATATGTGGTCAATGATTCATTCAAATAAGCACCGGTGCAGTATGTTCCCCCGTTTCTGAATCATTGACAAACAAACCAACCTTTTTGTAATCCATTAATAATTAATTGATTGTACGATAACTTAAGAAATATTTCCACAAGGAAATGATGGCAACACTTTGCATTACATAGGCATTACTCCAGGCTAAATATATAGCAAAAACTTATATAACATTAAATATAGGCAGTAACATTTAGTAGGCCGTCATTGTAAATAAGAATTTGTTCTTAACTGACTTGAAAGAAAACACAAAATTGTTCGAGCTTAAATAAGTGGTAACAGCATAATTGCATGTACCGGTTTTTACTATCATGTTACATTTTCTTGAATCTATACTGAACAAAAATATAAACGCATTATGTAAAGTGTTGGTACCATGTTTCATGAGCTGAAATAAAAGATCCCAGAAATGTATATCCCTGTTAGGGAGCATTTCTTCTTTTCCAAGATAATCCATCCACCTGACAGGTGTGGCATGTCAATGTTATTGTCACCTTGTGCTGGGGACAATAAAAGGCCACTCTAAAATGTGCAGTTTTATCACACAACACAATGCCACAGAGGTCTCAAGTTTTGAGGGAGAGTGCAATTGGCATGCTGACTGCAGGAATGTCCACCAGAGCTGTTGCCAGAGAATGGAATGTTAATTTCTTTACCATAAGCCGCCTCAAGTCATTTTATAGAATTTGGCAGTACTCACAACCGGCCTCACAACCGCAGACCATGTGTAACCACGCCAGCCCAGTACCTACACATCCAGCTGATTGGCTGGGCCTGGCTCCCCAGTGGGTGGGCCTATGCCCTTCGAGGCCCACCTATGGCTGCGCCACTGCCCAGTCATGTGAAATCCATAAATTAGGGCCTAATTCATTTATTTCAATTTACTTATTTCCTTCTATAAACTGTAACTCAGTAAAATCATTTAAATTCTTGCATGTTGTATTTATATTTTTGTTCAGTATAGTTCGAGAGCTATTTCAGGGTGTATTCTTAGTGTTCAGCTGACGGGGGCAGCAGAGGCCAAGAGGTTGAGGAAGGATCCTCTTCCGTTGTACACATCTCAACAACAAAAAAATCTCAACATATCTCTCCCTCCTTCCTTTCCTCCCACCTTCCCCTCACGCTCTCCAATTCTCTCCCTTCCTCACTATCCCTCCCTCCCTTCCGCACTCCATCCCTCTCCATTACACTCCCTCTCATAGCTGGCCCTGACCCTGGGCGTAGGGCTCAACTCGGAGGCCCCCCACACCAGTCGCGACTCTCTCCACTGCTCTAGTGGCTACAGCACGCAGACCACCACGCCCTCCTGTTCCGAGGACACCATTCCCTCCCACGGTTAGTAGTGACTATCACTCACCAACCCCCCCGCCACACCACTCCTAGGATGCGACCAAATTGTCACCCTATTAGCTACCTAGTGCACTACCTTTGACCAGGTAGGGAAGGATGCCATTTGGGACACAAACCTACTATCCCCCCATGGTCACAGCACTGTCTGCTTGTCTGGCTACGTCTCTGTCTCTGGCTCAGCCAGCTCTGTTCTTTAGTGGGTCTCTGTGTCAGGGATCTTATACAGCATGCTTGTCTTATTGGTTGTGTGTTGTGCTTTTGGGTCTGTTTGCTTGTATCTTCCTTATCTGTCTGTCTGTGTCTGTACATCTGTGATTGTCTTGCAGTATGTGGCATGCATCCATCAGTCATTTCACGACCACAACAGAATGACGTCTACACTTCTGCGCAATCCATATGCCTGTTTCAACAGCTTTATCACACCACCAGTTTGTGCAAGTAGCCTGTGGTAGGATAATGTGCTTTTGTCTGCAGTGCTACCTAAAAACCAAGTCTGAATTTGACCTCTCTCCACACATCACCACACACCCCACCTGTTTGTCGGATCAAAAGCCTGTATGCCGAGATGTAACGCCATACATAGCATATCAGCCTGCGACGTGAGAATGTTGTTCTACTCCAGTTTGGTCCCTCCCAAAGCATTATGGTGCTGGACTGTCACTTTGTGAAGCACCACCCCATTCTACATCATGTTTAGATCAAAGAAAATGTGCTCTTTTTTTTATTTGTATACGAGTTAAACACAATCCTATATTCTTTTTCAGCTGTAAAGAAAGAACCTCCTCTTTATGGTAGGTTTCTTATCCATTACTGTTTAGATTTTCCCCTCTCTGATCCTCACAAGTCAAACTAGAGACCATTCACAGGGATTTAGTGTGACATCTGTGCTGTGTGAATTCGCCATCACATCAATGGCCTTTTTGCTAGTAAAAGGAGAGCATTAGCGCCGAGTGTTTGTTGTGTGTGCGTGGGTGTGAGAACCTTTGTGTAATCGGATGAGCGGATTCTTGCGTTATTCCGAGATCAATTGAGTGCGTGCGTGAGTGATTGGGTATACAAGCACACGCTCCTTTGTCTTCGTTTGTGCAACCGGCAGGTATTTGCGTGTTTACCATCATCAGCTGATAACAGGTCTCCGCTCCGTGCTGACTCACTCCATTAACACACACACCCTAATCATTTCTTCCTCCTCAGATAAGTCTGTTTTTTTGGTTATTTTCTCAACTGAGCCGTGATTCAGCATTGAGACACAGCCTGTGTACCAAATGTCACCCTATTCCCTACATAGTGCCCTACTTTTGACTAGAGCCCGGGAAATAGAGTGCCATTTGGGACACAGACATAATTAGGTTATTATGTTTGAGGCAAATCTGGAGTCTTAGAGTTTCTGGGGTTCTCTGATACGTTTTCCATGTCTGATTCTCACCGAATACACCCAAGTATTCAATGCAGTCTGACATACTAAAAAGAAAAACTTTATTATAGAGAAACTTTGTGCCACGGAACGTTCTTGCTTTTGGTTTTAACGGAATGTATCATGTCAGATTTTCCACCACAGGCAAAGCTTCTGCTTTCCTACCATGTTTTATTTCAGTTAGGAAAGAAATGTGTTGTGTTCCTCAGCTCTAAGTAACCACAGACTTACTCTTGTCCCTCACCCCATCCCTCTCTCCCTCTCTCCCCCCTCCTCCACCCACCAGACTACGACTACATCTCCCTGCACGGGGGCGAGGAGTTGCACCGCAGCCCGCCCGACTTCGACAAGTCCTCCACCATCCCTCGCAACAGCGACCTCAGCCTGCAGTACCGCAAGATGTTCCAGAGCAAGCGGCCCGCCTCGACCGTCAGCCTGCTCGCTGAGCCCGAGCCGCTGGGCCTGCGCCAGACGCACACTGCCACCATCCGCCGCAAGCCCTCATCCAAGCCCACCTACCGCCGTGGCACCATCAGTGGCGGCGTACCTATCCCTATCTGCACCCCCCAGGTTCCCTTCAAAGCCTTGGGCGGAGGTGGAGGTGGAGGTAACGGTGGTGGAGGGGGGAAGAGCGGGAGCGACGAGAACGTGGGGCCTCCAGAGAGCAGTGTGGGGAAGGGCGTGATTGGCATGAGCAGAACGGTGGACCACGAGTTGGTCCTCGACAAGCACAGTCTGTGCACTTCCACCCAGAGCCTGAGCGCCATGCCCTCGCACCACTCATCATCCACGTCGCCCTACTACTCTCTGATCCCGGGCCAGGCGCCAGTGCCCATGGGCAGCTCAGAGCAGCTGTACCAGCTGGGCAAGCAGCAGCAGTATGCCCTGCACCAGCAGCAGCAGAAGCAGTACCAGCATCAGCACCTACAGTACAACCAGCAGCAGCAGCAGTTCCAGCCACCCCAGACACAACAGTTGCAGCCAGCAGCCCAGACGCAACAGCAATTTCAACTACAGCAACAGTTCCAGCAACAACAACAACTACAGCAACAGTTACAACAGCAGCAGATGCAACAACAGCAGTACCAGCAGACACAACAACCGCAACAGCAGAAGCTCCAATATCAAAAGCAGCTGCAGCAACAGCAGCTCCTACAACAACAACAGCAGCAGCAACAGTTTCAGCGGCAGTCTCATCTCCCACAACAGTACCACGCGTCTGGGACTGCCAACCAGCTGGTGGAAAGCGGCCACTGCCCTCCCCCCCAGCAGCCCCCTGCCGCCCCAGACACCCAGGACGCAGATGAGCCCTCGGGTGGTGGAGGTCACATGGTCACCATGATCCGGGGAGTGAAACTGCGTCGGACCCTGACCAATGACCGCTCTGCCCCCTTCATCCTCCTGCCCAACCATTTCAAATGAGCCCTTCCCTACCAGTGTAGGTTGTCATCGTTTTGTTTTACGGTTCTCGCTTTCCTTTTAGCCCCGTTTTGATTACATTTCTCCTTAGAAAATAAAGGGTGTTGCCTTTTTGGGCGTTTTGTCTCGGTCAAGGTTTCCCTCTCTCCAATCAAATGTCCAGTAGCACTGTGTTTTAAACAGATTGTTATGATATCCCTCAGAGGGACTCGAAGGTAAATGCGGCCTCTTTATCGCTCTGTAATTTAAGATTTTTATACATACTGTACAAGGATACGTGTTGGCTATATATACAAGAATTTGAGTGCATAAATGATAAGTCTTATGTTTATATATTGTTGAGGGGGGAAAAAATGCCTTGCTTGCTTATTAGTCTTATCACCTGTATGGTTGGAACCAATAAAAACCCACACATATGTATATATTAGCGTGATATGCGGAAATCTTTATTGTATTTTTTATTATTATCCGTGTCAATGACAAAGACTGAAACAGTGGATGTGTAATGAATGATCCCCTAGAGGAAATTAAAGACACATAACTAGACCTATATACCTATCTAGTCTGCATCTCATTCAAGATGTGATCAAGTGAGCTCAATCCCTCTCCATATAGTGTAGGGCCACAGTGGCTTTAAATGCTTCGAGCTTGACTTTGCTATTTTCCAACACACATACTTCACCTTTGTGGCGAAGGTGACAGGCTTCTCGCGATGGAGGTTGACTGTACCAGTGTTTGAGCCAAGGGTCAACAAAAGGCTTTGTGGGGCTTTTGATAGCAGGGGTCAGGACCACTGTACTGTAACCTTGAGCTGGATAGTAAAGCCGCCATTGTGTGGGGGGGGCAAGGAGGACTGCAACGCTCTTAATCCCTGCTCTCATGTACGTCTTAAGACTTTCTTCACATTGCCAAGCACATTGATTTAGTGATGTATGCGGGGTCGTTTTTCAACTGATCGCCCTGTTACCCATAAGTGATAGCTATCCTCCCTCTATCAAGTCTTCCTTCCTGAGGTTGGAGTTCTGGTTAATGGTCAAGTTTTTTTTTATGCATTATTTCAGGGAAATCGTCTCTTTTTATTATGAACATATGGTGCTATTGTGACATATCAATCCCAGCCTGCACTGCCGCCTCTCCCCCGGACTTACTGCACATACACATGATGCACTCACTGGCCATATTAGGGATTTTATAATAACCGTTACCGACCATGCAAGCTGTCGGATCAACTAACGGACAGACCATAGAAGTCGTGAGGAGACTCGCCGTTTCTGCTTTGGCAATAGTTTTGCGGCTTCAGGATAGGTGCTGTGGGTTATAGTGGTTTTGGGATCCTTCTGGAATGTGAGCCCTATTATAAATTATTATTTGACCAGGCAAGTCGGTTAAGAACAAATTCTTATTTACAATGAACGGACTACCCTCACCCGGACCACACTGGGCCAGTTGTGCACCGCCCTATGGGACTCCCAATCACGACCGGTTGTGATACATCCTGGAATTAAACCAGGGTCTGTAGTGACATCTCTTGCACTGATGTAGTGCCTTAGACCGCTGCGCCACTCGTGAGCCCTGTTAATCACAGCTTTGGGGGGGGGGGGTAATTTGATAAAAGACAAATGAGTGAAATGGCATTGTATTTAGAATTTGTTTACCATTGTCTTTTTCTTAACTGAACCACTTTAAATGTATGGAGTTTTGGGAGCTTTGGGCCTTCTAGCCATTACACATAGCTACTCGTTCTTAAAAATATCCCCTTAGTCGTACTGTATAGAGAGGGCGATGAAACCACAGAAACTACTGTATAATAATGACGACTTCCTTTAAGTGCATTTCCCTTTTCCCCGATATTAAACGGGACTCCGCACCCAGCTGGACTGGGTTATTCTCTCCTCTGTCTCACATTCCCTCCCAGTTTGTGTAGGAGGCCCCTTTACCTGACACCACGCATCGAATGACCCCATTGGCCGGTTTAGCCATTGTGTGCACTCCCACCTCTTCTCTGGCCTCTTCATGTTGCCGGGGGTAACCCCCGTCCCCCAGAGAAACTACAATGGCCTCTAATCGAGGACTTTGTTACAGGATAGGCTTATACAACAACACAACTCCTGACTCGAGCAAATTTAAAGCAATATCAGACTACATTTGAGCCACAGCTTTTAAGTTCAAGGTTCCAAATGGTAATTACAGTACAGCGTGCATATCTCCCTAACCCCAAAGTAGGTCTGGCATAGTCAAATTATGGGGCAGCTGAGCTGACTGTTCCCTTTCTCCGTTGGGTTAATTATATGTAATCCGATAAGGTTTGTGTTCCACTAGAAGAACTCAGATTTATTTTGTTTGAGTGAAATAAATGATCCAAATGATGTTTATATAGACTACGGAGATTAAATTAAGTTCTCAGACACTGCTACAGTCCCACTCCAAACCCTGCCAATCATCAAGAGTGAAGGGCAGAATCCTGTTCTAAAAAGCAGTTTCCAATTCCTTTCTTTGACCTTGGCTTTGTCCCAAATGGCACCCTATTCCCTATTTGGTGCACTACTATGGGCCCTGGTCAAAACTAGTGCACTATATCGGGAGTAGGGTTCCATTTGGGACATTGGCCAACAGTCTGCAGACTCTCACCGGCAGTGTGTGATTGTGTGTGAGAGACTGAGACTTGGTGAGTGTTGACTAGAAGCTTTGACCCCCAAAACTGTCCCATAGAGCTCCAACTGACCAACCCTCCTCCTGTCCATCCTGGTTCTGTAAAGGGAGTTGATCTCTTATTGTAAAAGCGTTCAATGTAAATTGCTAAGTGTCACAATTGCATCTGTGTAGTGACGCTGAAGCCTTAAATTAAAATAAATGTGGGTTTTAAAATATAAATGCGCTCATTGGCTTGTTTGTTTATCTCAAAGGTGGAAGAACTTCTGTTTGTTTACAGAAGTGGTATATACAGTAAACAAACCTCTGATGGCTTTCTTAAGATCTGAGAAAGCGAGAGAAAAAAAATGATCAAATAGATTTGCTTATACTGCATATACAGTACTCTAGGTGTGTGAGAGAGTGTGGATTTATTTAGTTATTGTTTTTGATATTTATATATTGGTCCGGACAATCTATACACCAAAAATGAATATGTGAACATGTTTAAGATCTGAGAAAGAGGGAAAATGCAATAAAATTACTCTATCCAGTCTCCATTGGATTTGCTTATACTCCATGTGATCTAGGGGTGTGTGTGGATTTCTTTAGATACAGGATACAAAACATTAACAACACCTGCTCTTTCCATGACGTAGACTGACCAGGTGAAAGCAATGATCCCTTATTGATGTCACTTGTTAAATCCATTTCAATCAGTGTAGATGAAGAGGAGGAGACGGGTTAAAGAAGGATTTTTAAGTCCTGAGACAATTGAGACATGGATTGCGTATGTGTGTCATTCAGAGCGTGAGTGGGCAATGCTGCTGGGTTTTACGCACTCAACAGTTTCCCGTGTGTATCAAGAATGGTCCACCACCCAAAGGACATCCAGCCAACTTGACACAACTGTGGGAAGCATTGGAGTCCACATGGGCCAGCATCTCTGTGGAACACTTTCAACATCCCTGGGGTGGAGGTGTTTTTAATGTTGGGTGTACTCAGGGTATATATTGGTCTGGACAATGTACATTATATACCAACATTTATTAAGATCTGATCATGTATTCACAGGACTTGATTCATGAAATGTGTGAGAGACATTGTAGACCAACAATTTGAAAATATTTTTTCAGAGTTGTCATTAAGAGCAGAGAACAAGTGTACTAAAGTAAATGATACATTGAATTTGTTAAGGTAATGAATCATCCTCGTCACACACTCATTGATTCATACACACCGACTCACTCTTCTGTGCTCTCACACACACATTCTCCCACACTGACACACACTAGATAATAATAGTGACTAAGCAGAAGACGCTGCACAGTGACTGCAGGTAATAAGAGTGGGATTGCACAGCTATTGCAGGATTGCACGGCTATTGCACGGCTGCATGACTCATGAGTGTTCTTACTCTGGCCACTGGGGGGCACCACACCACCATTGGCAACATGTAAACTAGCACAGTATATGGAATTACTTTGGTGCTATTAATATTAAGCAAAACTTCTGAAGTCGAGAACAACATTAGTACTACGAACAAAAGTAATGCATGTAAAAGGAAATAATTCTGAAATGCGATACATGAATGTAAATTAAAGCAAAAAATAGATAGGTAGCTAGACTAAGAGCTGTTGGTACTGTGTAGCTCAGTTGGTGGAGATTGGATCTTGCAACGCCAGGGTTGTGGGTTGGATTCCCACATGGGACCAGTACAAAAAATGTATGCACTCACTACTCACTACAGTCGTGGCCAAAAGTTTTGAGAATGACACAAATATTAATTTTCACAGTCCGCTGCCTCAGTTTGTATGATGGCAATTTGCATATACTCCAGAATGTTATGAAGAGTGATCAGATGAATTGCAATGAATTGCCAAGTCCCTCTTTACCATGCAAATTAACTAAATCCCCCAAAAAACAGTTCCACTGTATTTCAGCCCTGCCACAAAAGGACCAGCTGACATCATGTCAGTGATTCTCTCGTTAACACAGGTGTGAGTGTTGACGAGGACAAGGCTGGAGATCACTCTGTCATGCTGATTGAGTTCGAATAACAGACTGGAAGCTTCAAAAGGAGGTTGGTGCTTAGAATCATTGTTCTTCATCTGTCAACCATGGTTACCTGCAAGGAAACACGTGCCGTCATCATTGCTTTGCACAAAAAGGGCTTCACAGGCAAGGATACTGCTGCCAGTAAGATTGCACCTAAATCAACTATTTATCAGATCAAGAACTTCAAGAAGAGCGGTTCAATTGTTGTGAAGAAGGCTTCAAGGCGCCCAAGAAAGTCCAGCAAGCGCCAGGACCGTCTCCTAAAGTTGATTCAGCTGTGGGATCGGGGCACCACCAGTACAGAGCTTGCTCAGGAATGGCAGCAGGCAGGTGTGAAGTGCATCTGCACGCACAGTGAGGCAAAGATTTTTGGGGGGTGGCCTGGTGTCAAGAAGGGCAGCAAAGAAGCCATTTATCTCCAGGAAAAACATCAGGGACAGACTGATATTCTGCAAAAGGTACTGGGATTGGACTGCTGAGGACTGGGGTAAAGTCATTTTCTCTGATGAATCCCCTTTCCGATTGTTTGGGGTATCCGGAAAAATGCTTGTCCGGAGAAGACGAGGTGAGTGCAACCATCAGTCCTGTGTCATGCCAGCAGTAAAGCATCCTGAGACCATTCATGTGTGGGGTTTCTTCTCAGCCAAGGGAGTGGGCTTACTAACAATTTTGCCTAAGAACACAGCCATGAATAAAGAATGGTACCAACACATCCTCCGAGAGCAACTTCTCCGAACCATCCGGGAACAGTTTGGTGACGAACAATGCCTTTTCCAGCATGATGGAGCACCTTGCCATAAGGCAAAAGTAATAACTAAGTGGCTCGGGGAACGAACATCTATATTTTGGGTCCATGGCCTGGAAACTCTCAGGACCTTAATCCCATTGAGAACTTGTGGTCAATCCTCAAGAGGCAGGTGGACAACCAAAAACACACAAATTCTGACAAACTCCAAGCATTGATTATGCAAGAATGGGCTAGGTCGCCTGATAAGAGCGTCTGCTAAATTTTCAAAACTTAAATGTCAAATGTTTATCAATTCCCACACCCAATTCGTGAATATAAATACTGAAGAAAAATCTAAAAGCGGCATGCAGTGTTGGTTCCATGTTTCATAAGCTGAAAAAATATATATAATTTCCGTAAGCACAAAAAGTATGTGGTGTGACATATCAAGAAGCTGATTAAACAGCATGATAATTACACCGGTGCACCTTGTGCTGGGGACAATACAAGGCTACTCAAAAATGTGCAGTTTTCACATAACACAATGCCACAGATGTCTCAAATTGTGGGAGAGCGCAATTGGCATGCTGACTGCAGGAATGTCCACCAGAGCTGTTGCTAGAGAATTGAATGTTAATTTCTCTACCATAAGCCGCCTCATCGTCATTTTATAGAATTTGGCAGTACATCCAACTGGCCTCACAAACACAGATCACGTGTAATCATGCCAGCCCAGGACCTCCACATCCAGCTTCTTCACCTGCGATATCGTCTGAGACCAGTCACCCGGACAGCTGATGAAACTGTGGATTTGCACAACAGAAGAATTTCTACACAAACTGTCAGAGACCGTCTCAGGGAAGCTCATCTGCATTCTCGTCGGCCTCACCAAGGTCTTGACCTGACTGCAGTTCGGTGTCGTAACCAACTTCAGTGTGCAAATGCTCACCTTCGATGGCCACTGGCAGGCTGGAAAAGTGTGCTCTTCGGATGAATCCCGATTTCATCCGTACCGGCCAGGTGGCAGACAGCATTGGGGAACATCTCGCGCTCCCCATCTATTTCTATGGGCACAAGCACTGTTCATAACACAAACTGTTCACACCCCTCTTGTTGGCGGAGAGAACATTTTGCAGGTTTAATCCAATTCTACATTCGACCCCCGCGCCCCTGCTGCCTACCCCAGGGGTGCACCCAACAGTTTTGGAACCACTGTTTTAAAGGGTATCAGTTTGTCAAATCTGAGCGAAATCACTGCAGATCGTTCTCTTCCTCTCCCTCCACCCACTCGGAAGTCAGTTTCTGTTTGATGATAACTGATCGCTTGCCACGTACATTCCTCCCTTTCCCTGCAGTGTAAAAGTGGGAATGTAGTGCTCTCACTGCCTGCTACTCCTGGAGCTGCTGTATAACAGAGGTGACTCAGTGTGTGGTCACTCCCTTGATGTGGGCCTGTGTATGTCAACTCCGACCCAGAGTGAGTCAACTCTGACACCCTTGGTTTCTGATCTGTACTCTCTCCCCAGTCCCTCTGCTGTCCTAACCACAGGCACGCAGAGAAAGCTACAGGCTCTGAACTTTCCTCCAGATCCCCAGCAGGACCGGGAATGCAACGCATTTCCCTTCTCTCTCAAACTCCGATTTGTGTTACTCCAACAACAATAGTCCTTTTTTGTTTGACTCATGATTCAGCTCTCTCTGAGCACCAGTCAATGTACTGTATTATGCTATGACTAAATGTGGTGTGTGTGTGTGTCATTGTATTGTCAGTGGGTAGTGTTGTATTGGCAGCATATTGAGTTTCTTGTGGCCAGTGCGTCTGTTAATGTATTGTGGCTGATGTCTCAGAAATCCTCACAGTAGCTGATTTACTCTCAACATTATTGTACAGTATGTTTTCCATCTCCCAATCAAGTATGTGATGCTCCATACCATAACAAATTAGCCAATGGAAAGCCTCGCAAGGATTTTTTAGGGTAACCGGTTCTTGGCTATACTTTCTTCGTTCTCGATTAGGTGAAGTGTGTCTTAGAAATGTCTTGTGTCCAGCTGCAGGTGGGTCTCCAAAAACCATAGAATATTCTGAAAGATATTACATCCACATTTTGTATCGAGTGAGAAAGGGCTCTTATATGTGTGTAGATCTTTGTTTTGGCTGCACTGTGTGATGCGCTGTCTACTTCTACACTCATCGAAACTACTAGATCCTGCAAAGATGTTGGGAAATGCAGCTAAAATGTCGAGGGAACTCCTCAGTGCAAAATGTGGATTTAATATATTTCTGAATATTCTATGGTTTTTGGAAAGATTACCTGGATTGCAGAATGGCACCTACGACCGTGTAATCTGAGGTCAGACTAAATATCATCATTTCTGTCACAGCTGAACATAACTTCATTATGAATGGAGGTGTCAAAGTTCCCACCTAAAAGCCTTTATGGTTTTTAAAGGACACAATATTGTCTCCTATCAGGAGATGTGATTTTCTGAAAGCTCTTTGCATAATGTCAAGCAAAAACCTCTGCACTCTGTTTTCAAAATGGCAATTGAATCTTGACAGTGAGACCATATATGACCAAGACGGTTAATCCATAATTTCCTGCTTTACTGTACATACCACCCTGCATCCCACTGCTGGCTTGCCTCTGAAGTTTAACAGGGTTGGTAGCTGAATGGGAGACCAGATGCTGCTGGAAGTTGTGTTGGAGGGCCAGAAGAATATGATCAAAAATAATATTCCAATGCCCCAGTGCAGTGATTAGGGACATTGCCCTGTGTAGGGTGCTGTCTTTCGGATGGGACGTTAAACGGGTGTCATGACTGTGGTCAGTAAATATCCCATGGCACTTATCATAAGAGTGTTAACCCTGGGGTCCTGGCTAATTTCCCAATCTGGCCCTCATACCATCATGGCCACCTAATTTAACATTTTAGTCATTTAGCAGACACTCTTATCCAGAGCGACCTACAGGCGCAATTAGGAGAAGTGCCTTGTTCAAGAGCACGTTGACAGATTTTTCACGTAGCTCAAGACTCTTAACCGCGAGGCTACCTGCCGCCCGGTCATCCCAGCTTCCAATTGGCTCATTGATCCCCCCCCTCTGCCCTGTACCTATTGCCCAGGTCGTTCCTGTAAATGAGAATGTGTTCTCAGTCAATTTAGCTGGAAAATAAGGGATAAATAGTAATAGTTAAGGGAACATTTAAGATGTTTTGGAGTTAATGTTAGGAGAACATTCCCTTAATGTCAAGCAGAAACGATCTAGAACGTGGTTACAATGTTCTCAGAATGTACAGTGATGTTCTAGACACGTTTTATGGGACGTTGCGAGAACATTCATGTGTCCATTTTTCAGAGGTTTATGAGGACGTTTTGTCAACGTTCCCGCAAAACATACACAGAAAGAACATGTTCTCAGACACATTTCATGAACTTTGGAAGAACATTCCTGTGTCCAGTTTTCTGAGGGTTAATACAATATTCCATCCTCACATCAAACATACACAGACATGGTTGCCGTGTTCTCAGAATGTATATATCTCAGAAGATATTTATGTTCTAGACACGTTTCGTGGGAACGTTGCAAGAACATTTCTGTGTAACATGTCTACAACATTACTGTATATTCTGTTGTCAGGACGTCGCCTGATGTTCTCCCAAAAAGTAATGTTTCATTACACATCACACCTTGTTACTGTTGCCAAGCCCATCAAGGCCTTGACTGGTGATCCTCTGATTCATTCACAGCTCTATTTGTCTGTTGGCAAGGTTAGAGATACTCAGTGTTTTTAACTTACATATTTGAGGTACATGATTACATTGTGCATGTTCATTTATACAGTAAATATTCAACTTGTGTCACTCGGGATTTGAACTCACAACTTCTTGGTTCACGTCATTTAGATCAGCACCGGCCTGTACCCTACCTGCCCTAAGCACTCTCCTGGCCCCTTACACTTAGTCTGAATTTGTCCTGCTTGGTGACCTAAACTGGGACATGCTTAAAACACCTGACCAAGTCCTAAAGCAATGTGACTTCCTTATTCTTTCTCAGATTATTACCAATCCCACAAGGTATGACTCCAAACACCCAGAGAAGGCTACTCCCCTCGATGTTATCCTCACCAATAATCCTGAACCAGGCATCAGTCTGGTGTTTTCTGTAATGACCTTCGGGATCACTGTTTTACAGCCTGTGTTCGTAATGGCTGCCCAGTGAAACGACCTGTCCTGATTTGTCATAGACGCTTGTTAAAAAACTTTAATGAGCAAGCCTTTCTTCATGAACTGACCTCTGTAAAATGGTATAGAATCAGCTTGATCCCCCTCTGTCGAAGATGCTTTGACCTTCTTTTTTGATATTTTCAGTGGTATTGTTAACAAACACACCCCTATAAAGAGAATTAAAAACAGGTTCAGCCCCTGGTTTGAACGTGATCTTGCAGAGTTTTTCCACCTCAAGAATTGCATTTGGCGAAAGGCTCGGCATACGCATACTCAGGCTGACTGGCTATCTTTCAGGCAAATGAGAAATAAGTGCGCTCAGACTATCCGGAAGGCCAAAGTTAGTTACTTCACATTTCCTCATCTTCCACCCCTTCTAATGTGACTATCCCCGATGCTTCTCACTCTTTTTTTCCCTGCCCTGCTACAAAGTTTCTTCCTGCAGGCAGTCACTGAGTCCGAGCTGCTGAAGGAGCTCCTGAAACTTGACCCCGAAAAACCATCTGGGTCGGATGGTTTAGACCCTTTCTTCTTTAAGGTTGCAGCCCCCATCGCCAAGCCTATCTCTAACCTTTTTAACCTGTCTCTCCTTTCTGGGGAGGTTCCCATTGCTTGGAAGGCAGCCACAGTTCGTCCTTTATCAAGCTGATCCTAACTGTTATAGGTCTATTTCTATTTTGCCCTGTTTATCAAAAGTGTTGGAAAAACTTGTCTAATCAACTGACTGGCTCTCTTGATGTATATAGTATTATCTCTGTTTTGCAGTCTGGTTTCTGCTCAGGTTATGGATGTGTCACTGCAACCTTAAAGGTCTTCAATGATGTCACCATTGCCCTTGATTCTAAGCAATATTGTGCTGCTATAGTTATTGACTTGGCCAAAGCTTTTGATACGGTAGACCATTCCATTCTTGTGGGCCGGCTAAGGAGTATTGGTGTCTCTGAGGGGTATTTGGCCTGGTTTGCTAACTACCTCTCTCAGAATGCAGTTTATAAAGTCAGAAAATCTGCTGTCTCAGCCACTGCCTGTCACCAAGGGAGTACCCCAAGGCCCGATCCTAGGCCCCACGCTCTTCTCAATTTACGACAAAAGCATAGCTCAGGCAGTAGGAAGTTCTCTCGTCCATTTATATGCAGATGATACTGTCTTCTACTCAGCTGGCCCCTCCCTGGATTTTGTGTTAAATACTCTACAACAAAGCTTTCTCTACCCTTAACCTTGTTTTGAACACCTTCAAAACAAAGGTCATGTGGTTTGGTAAGAAGAATGGCCCTCCTCCCACAGGTGTTATTACTACCTCTGAGGGATTAGAGCTTGAGGTAGTCACCTCATACAAGTACTTGGGAGTATGGCTAAACGGTGTACTGTCCTTCTCTCAGCACATATCAAAGCTGCAGGCTAAACTTACATCTAGAATTGTTATCCTTTATCGTAATCGCTCCTCTTTCACCCCAGCTGCCAAACTAACCCTTATTCAGATGATTACGGAGACATCATTTATAGATCGGCAGTTAAGGGTGCTCTCGAGCGGCTAGATGTTCTTTACCATTCGGCCATCAGATTTGCCACCAATACTCCTTATAGGACACATCACTGCACTCTATACTCCTCTGTAAACTGGTCATCTCTGTATACCCGTCGCAAGACCCACTGGTTGATGCTTATTTATAAAACCCTCTTAGACCTCACTCCCCCCTCTCTGAGATATCTACTGCAGCCCTCATTCTCCACATACAACACCCATTCTGCCAGTCACATTCTGTTAAATGTCCCCAAAGCACGCACATCCCTGGGTCGCTACTCTTTTCAGTTCGCTCCAGCTAGCAACTGAAACGAGCTGCAACAAACACTCAAACTGGACAATTTTATCCCAATCTCTTCATTCAGAGACTCAATCATGGACACTCTTACTGACAGTTGTGGCTGCTTTGTGGGATGTATTATTGTCTCTACCTTCTTGCCCTTTGTGCTGTTGTCTGTGCCCAATAATGTTTCTACCATGTTGTGCTGCTGCCATGTGTTGCTACCATGCTAACACAGCTTCATTCATGAAGTACTTTTTCTAATTCAATTTTTAATATTTAACAAAAGGGGTAAAAAAATAAATAATAATAATAACTTGAGCAATTATGTTGTGTTGCTGTGTTGTCATGTGTTGCTGGCTTGCTATGTTGTTGTCTTAGGTGTCTCTTTACAAAGTGTTGGGTTTTCTCTCTTGTTGTGATGTGTGTTTTGTCCTATATTTATATTGTATTTTATGTATTTATTTTAATCCCAGATTTGGTGGGAAGTGTCCTTCTTGTAACAAACCCAATAGTTGTGACTTGTGAGGCGTCTGTTTCTTAAACTAGACACACTAATGTACTTGTCCTCTTGCTCTGTTGTGCACCGTGGCCTCCCACTCCTCTTTCTATTCCGGTTCTGGTTATTTTTTGCAATTTCTCTATTATACTAATCTATAATGAGCCTTTGGCTGATCATTATCTGATAGGCTGATCTGGTTCTCTGATAGGCTGAGATGAGGTCACGCAAACTCACATTCAAAGAGACCTGCTCCGACTTTGTCATCAGTTAGAGAGCCAAGATCATGGATCGTTAAAAAAAAAAAAAGGAAAGGGTGCCTATAAACTTAGAAAGATACCATTCTAAATTGTTACCTCAGTCAAAACGTCCTATTTCTTGGATGGCTCAAACCATGATTTGGTCAAACCGTAAAGTGCATTGTCCTCATGATTCCTGTAATTAAAGTGTCTGCCCCTGTGCCTATGCCCTCGCTGGGGCCTGCTGCTGTGATGAGCGAGCCAGTGTCCTATACCCACATGCGCTCGAGAAAATTCTGATCATATAATATTTAAAAATGCGATTGCGGGAAAAACACCGCTTTGGAAGCTTAATCCCCTTGTCACTGTCCAAGAGAGGATGGTCTCAACATTCTGTAGGTATTATTGTTATTTCCCAACTCTCGATTTTCAGCTAAATAGCAACTATTTTACAACCAATATATTTGATATGGCTTTGAGATATGGAGCGGCGTGCAGGCAAAATGTGCACCAGACATTGCGAGAGCATAGGCCTATAGGTCTCATGGGTAGTGGCCTACAACTGCAACGTTTTTAAGGACATTCAATTTACTGTTGGATGAATACATGGCTACTAGCAGTGGGTATTATACAGTGGCGACCCGTCATTCAGGGCAGGGTTTTGATCCCCACATATTTAGATAAAAATAATAATAGATATATACAGTTCCAGTCAAAGGTTTGGACACATCTACTCATTCCAGGGTTTCTTTATTTTACTATTTTCTACATTGTATAATAATAGTGAAGACATCAAAACTATGAAATAACACATATGGAATCATGTAGTAACCAAAAAAGTCTTAAAACAAATCTAAATATATGTTAAATTTGAGATTCTTCAAAGTAGCCACCCTTTGCCTTGATGACAGCTTTGCACACTCTTGGCATTCTCTCAACTGTTACGCAATGAGTGGTTTGGTTGGAAGCAGTGGCTAACTGCAAGCATTGCAAAACAATCACTAGCCTGCTAATCAGTGGATTGGGTGTGTGGTCCAAATTCTGGGTTTAAGGGTCTCTTTTCCAAGCTTAAAATGATAATCATTCAACATTGGCCATGCTGTCAATCCAGCATGGTTTATGCCGCGGTCAAAACAACTTTCACTCGGAACTGAGAAATCTGACCTCAGTGAGTTCAAGACAACTGGGAACTTGGGAAAAAACTAGCTCCGACTGAGAATTGTAAGTGGTGAACTCAGGCCTCTTTCTAGAACTACGACCTGAAAATCACGGACGTCATCATGATTCAACCTTGTTTTGGTTGAGTTCCCAGTTGTCTTGAAAGCAACATAAATCCAGAGAATATTTGATGACAAAATTTGCCCACGATGGACTGCTGCGCCACCTTCCTATTCAAGTGAGCACAGCACAACAAGGTGTGTCCAAAAATGTGTTGTACGCTGCTGCGTAAATTATGTAATATGCCAGGGAGATATGTATACTGTAGCTAAGAAAGTAATACTAAGTGTATGTTGTGTAGTAAGCTGTTAGTAGCCCATGTGCCTCACCCTAATCATTTGGTATATTTTCCCATCTTAATTTCGCCTACTGTTCTGACTTGATGGTGCACATATAGCCTATAATCTGTTTTAGAGAAATGTTATTGAATATTGTAAGAGCTTTCACTGTCTGCTTATATGCCCCCTTTATTTATCCTACGGTTCTGACTTGGTGTACAGTGAGAACACTGTAAGAATGGCCCATGTTCTAAATTCTGTCGCTATACATTTCAAAACTGCTGAACAAATAGTTATATTGACTATGTCCATCCTAGCTCGCTCATTAATGTTTTAATCGAAATTACGGATTGCCTCTTTTCTGCTTGTTCCCTTTTGCCATAGTTTGTACATCTCAATTGTCAGCAGAAACCACATCTGTTTAAGAAAGTCAGCCGTGTTTTTACAAGGCATTAAAGTTCCAAGATGGCGTAGCAGTCGGACGTGTGTTTTGTCTTGTCCCCTCTTAATATCGTTTTCTTCGTATATATTTTAATCTCACTTTATATCCACGGACTGAATATACTCTCCTGCAACCCACCTCACCCTTTACTGCCGACACGGAGCCCCGCCGATCCATTAACACTGGTCTGCTGACGTAATCGTCCGAGGTGGTTTCAACAGACTCTTCTGTTGTGACGTCGCCGGAGGCCCATCTGCTTTCCCTGGCCGGCTAGCTGTCTGAATTGCCGTGTCTCCAGCTCGCGTAGCGTAGTAGTGACTACTGAATCGGCTCCCTGACTCATCTATTGCTACTCATTGGACCCTATGATCACTCAGCTACACATGCCTCTCCCCAATGTCAATATGCCTGGTCTATTGCTGTTTTGGTTAGTGATTGTCTTATTTCACTGTAGAGCCCCCAGCCCTGCCCAATATGCCTTAGATAGCCCTTTTGTTCCACTGAACACACATGCGGTGACCTCACCTGGCTTAACTGGTGCCTATAGAGACAAAACTTCTCATCGTCACTCAATGCCTAGGTTTACCTCCACTGTACTCACATCCTACCATACCCTTGTCTGTACGTTATGCCTTGAATCTATTCTTCTTGTTCCTCTGGTGATGTAGAGGTTAACCCAGGCCCTGCAGCCCCCAGCACCACTCCCATTTCCCAGGCGCTCTCATTTGTTTACTTCTGTAACGGTAAAAGCCGTTTCATGCATGTTAACATTTGAAGCCTCCTCCCTAAGTTTGTTTTATTCACTGCTTTAGCACACTCCGCCAACCCGGATGTCCTAGCCGTGTCTGAATCCTGGCTTAGGAAGGCCCCCAAAAATCCTGAAATGTCAATCCACAAATAAAACATTTTCCCGACAAGATAGAACTGCCAAAAAGGGTGGTGATGCAATCTACTGCAGAGACAGCCTGCAGAGTTCTGTCATACTATCCAGGTCTGTGCCCAAACAATTCGAGCTTCTACATTTAAAAATCCACCTTTCCAGAAACAAGTCTCTCACTGTTGCCCCTTTTTTATAGACCCCCCTCAGCCCCTAGCTGTGCCCTGGACACCATATGTGAATTGATTGCCCCCCATCTATCTTCAAAGTTCGTACTGTTAGGTGACCTAAACTGGGATATGCTTAACACCCCGGCTGTCCTACAATCTAAAATAGATGCCCTCAATCTCACACAAATTATCAAGGAACCTACCAGGTACAACCCTAAATCCGTAACCATGGGCACCCTCTTAGATAGCATCCTGACCAATTTGCCCTCTAAATACACCTCTGCTGTCTTCAACCAGGATCTCAGCCATCATTGCCTGCATCCGTAATGGGTCCGCGGACAAACGACCACCCCTGATCACTGTCGAATGCTCCCTGAAACACTTCAGCAAGCAGGCCTTTCTAATCGGACCTGGCCTGGGTATCCTGGAAGGATATTGACCTTATCCAATCAGTAGAGGATGCCTGGATGCTCTATAAAGGTGCTTTCCTCACCATCTTAAATAAGCATGCTCCGTTCAAAAAATGTAGAACTAAGAACAGATATAGCCCCTGGTTCACTCCAGACCTGTCTGCCCTTGACCAGCACAAAAACATCCTCTGGCGTACTGCATTAGCATCGAATAGCCCCCGCGATATGCAACTTTTCAGGGAAGTCAGGAAACAATATACACAGTCAGTTAAGAAAGGTAAGGCTAGCTTTTTCAAACAAATGTGCATTTACATTTACATTTACATTTAAGTCATTTAGCAGACGCTCTTATCCAGAGCGACTTACAAATTGGTGCATTCACCTTATGATATCCAGTGGAACAACCACTTTACAATAGTGCATCTAACTCTTTTAAGGGGGGGGGGGGGGGTTAGAAGGATTACTTTATCCTATCCTAGGTATTCCTTAAAGAGGTGGAGTTTCAGGTGTCTCCGGAAGGTGGTGATTGACTCCGCTGACCTGGCGTCATGAGGGAGTTTGTTCCACCATTGGGGTGCCAGAGCAGCGAACAGTTTTGACTGGGCTGAGCGGGAACTGTACTTCCTCAGAGGTAGGGAGGCGAGCAGGCCAGAGGTGGATGAACGCAGTGCCCTTGTTTGGGTGTAGGGCCTGATCAGAGCCTGAAGGTACGGAGGTGCCGTTCCCCTCACAGCTCCGTAGGCAAGCACCATGGTCTTGTAGCGGATGCGAGCTTCAACTGGAAGCCAGTGGAGAGAGCGGAGGAGCGGGATGACGTGAGAGAACTTGGGAAAGTTGAACACCAGACGGCTGCGGCGTTCTGAATGAGTTGTAGGGGTTTAATGGCACAGGCAGGGAGCCCAGCCAACAGCGAGTTGCAGTAATCCAGACGGGAGATGACAAGTGCCTGGATTAGGACCTGCGCCGCTTCCTGCGTGAGGCAGGGTCGTACTCTGCGAATGTTGTAGAGCATGAACCTACAGGAACGGGTCACCGCCTTGATGTTAGTTGAGAACGACAGGGTGTTGTCCAGGATCACGCCAAGGTTCTTAGCACTCTGGGAGGAGGACACAATGGAGTTGTCAACCGTGATGGCGAGATCATGGAACGGGCAGTCCTTCCCCGGGAGGAAGAGCAGCTCCGTCTTGCCGAGGTTCAGCTTGAGGTGGTGATCCGTCATCCACACTGATATGTCTGCCAGACATGCAGAGATGCGATTCACCACCTGGTTATCAGAGGGGGGAAAGGAGAAGATTAATTGTGTGTCGTCTGCATAGCAATGATAGGAGAGACCATGTGAGGATATGACAGAGCCAAGTGACTTGGTGTATAGCGAGAATAGGAGAGGGCCTAGAACAGAGCCCTGGGGGACACCAGTGGTGAGAGCACGTGGTACGGAGACAGATTCTCGCCACGCCACCTGGTAGGAGCGACCTGTCAGGTAGGACGCAATCCAAGCGTGGGCCGCGCCGGAGATGCCCAGCTCGGAGAGGGTGGAGAGGAGGATCTGATGGTTCACAGTATCAAAGGCAGCCGATAGGTCTAGAAGGATGAGAGCAGAGGAGAGAGAGTTAGCTTTAGCAGTGCGGAGCGCCTCCGTGACACAGAGAAGAGCAGTCTCAGTTGAATGACTAGTCTTGAAACCTGACTGATTTGGATCAAGAAGGTCATTCTGAGAGAGATAGCAGGAGAGCTGGCCAAGGACGGCACGTTCAAGAGTTTTGGAGAGAAAAGAAAGAAGGGATACTGGTCTGTAGTTGTTGACATCGGAGGGATCGAGTGTAGGTTTTTTCAGAAGGGGTGCAACTCTCGCTCTCTTGAAGACGGAAGGGACGTAGCCAGCGGTCAAGGATGAGTTGATGAGCGAGATGAGGTAAGGGAGAAGGTCTCCGGAAATGGTCTGGAGAAGAGAGGAGGGGATAGGGTCAAGCGGGCAAGTTGTTCGGCGGCCGGCCGTCACAAGACGCGAGATTTCATCTGGAGAGAGAGGGGAGAAAGAGGTCAAAGCACAGGGTAGGGCAGTGTGAGCAGAACCAGCGGTGTCGTTTGACTTAGCAAACGAGGATCGGATGTCGTCGACCTTCTTTTCAAAATGGTTGACGAAGTCATCAGCAGAGAGGGAGGAGGGGGGAGGAGGGGGAGGAGGATTCAGGAGGGAGGAGAAGGTGGCAAAGAGCTTCCTAGGGTTAGAGGCAGATGCTTGGAATTTAGAGTGGTAGAAATTGGCTTTAGCAGCAGAGACAGAAGAGGAGAAGGTAGAGAGGAGGGAGTGAAAGGATGCCAGGTCCGCAGGGAGGCGAGTTTTCCTCCATTTCCGCTCGGCTGCCCGGAGCCCTGTTCTGTGAGCTCGCAATGAGTCGTCGAGCCACGGAGCAGAAGGGGAGGACCGAGCCGGCCTGGAGGATAGGGGACATAGAGAGTTAAAGGATGCAGAAAGGGAGGAGAGGAGGGTTGAGGAGGCAGAATCAGGAGATAGGTTGGAGAAGGTTTGAGCAGAGGGAAGAGATGATAGGATGGAAGAGGAGAGAGTAGCGGGGGAGAGAGATCCTGTAGCACTAATTCCACTGTAAAGTCCATGGAGAATAAGAGCACCTCCTCCAAGCTTCCCACTGCACTGAGGCAAGGAAACACTGTCACCACCGATAAATCTATGATAATCGATCATTTCAATAAGCATTTTTCTACAGCTGGCCATGCTTTCCAACTGGCTACCCCTACCCTGGCCAACAGCTCTGCACCCCCTGCAGCAACTTGCCCAAGCCCCCCCCCCCGCTTCTCCTTCACCCAAATCCAGACAGAATATATTCTGAAAGAGCTGCAAAATCTGGACCCTACAAACCAAATGGACTAGACAATCTGGATCTTCTCTTTCTAAAATTTTCCGCTGATATTGTTGTTACCCATTTTACTAGCCTGTTCAGCCTCTCTTTCGTATCATCTGAGATCCCCAAAGATTGTAAAGCTGCCGCGGTCATCCCCCTCTTCTAAGGGGGAGACACTCTAGACCCAAACTGTTATAGACCAATATCCATCCTGCCCTGCCTTTTCTACAATCTTTGAAAGCCAAGTTAACAAACAAATCACCGACCGTTTCGAATCCCACCGTACCTTCTCCACTATGCAATCTGGTTTCCGAGCTGGTCATGGGTGCACCTCAGCCACGCTCAAGGACCTAAACAATATCATAACCGCCATCGATAAAAGACAGTACTGTGCAGTCGTCTTCATCGACCTGGCCAAGGCTTTCGACTCTGTCAATCACCGAATTCTAATCGGCAGTCAATAGCCTTGGTTTCTCAAATGACTGCCTCGCCTGGTTCACCAACTACCATCTCAGACAGAGTTCAGTGTGTCTAATCAGAGGGCCTGTTGTCCAGACCTCTGGTAGTCTCTATGGGGGTGCCACAGGGTTCAATTCTCGGGCTGACTCTTTTCTCTGTATACATCAATGATGTCGCTCTTGCTGCTGGTGATTCTCTGATCCACCTCTAGGCAGACGACACCATTCTGTATACATCTGGCCCTTCTTTGGACACTGTGTTAACACATCTCCAAACGAGCTTCAATGCCATACAACACTCCTTCCATGGCCTCCAACTGATTGTAAATGCTAGTAAAACTAAATGCATGCTTTTCAATTGATTGCTGCCCGCACCCGCCCGCCCGACTAGCATCACTACTCTGGACGGTTCTGACTTAGAATATGTGGACAACTACAAATACATAGGTGTCTGGTTAGACTGAAAACTCTCCTTCCAGACTAATTAAGCATCCAGACACATTAAGCATCTCCAATCCAAAATTAAATCTAGAATCGGCTTCCTATTTCGTAAACAAAGCCTCCTTCACTCATGCTGCCAAACATACCCTCGTAAAACTGACTATTCTACCTATCCTTGACTTCGGCGATATCATTTACAAAATAGCCTCCAACACTCTACTCAGCAAACTGGATTTAGGTTATCACATTAACATCCGTTTTGTCACCAAATACACATATACTACCCAAAACTGCGACCTGTATGCTCTCGTTGGCTGGCCCTCGCTACAGATTCGTCGCCAAACCCACTGGCTTCAGGTCATCTATAAGTCTTTGCTAGGTAAAGCCCCGCCTTATCTCAGCTCACTGGTCACCATAGCAACACCCACCCGTAGCACGCGCTCCAGCAGATATATTTCGCTGGTCATCCCCAAAGCCAACACCGCCTTTCCTTCCGTTCTCTGCTGCCAATGACTGGAACGAATTGCAAAAATCCCTGAAGCTGGAGTCTTATATCTCCCTCACTAACTTTAAGCATCAGCTGTCAGAGCAGCTTACCGATCACTGTACCTGTACACAGCCAATCTGTAAATAGCACATAGTTAGCTATCTAGTTAATGTGTTTTGTGTTTCCACTTCCTCAGTTGTTGAACCCCAAATGAATTAGCCTATGATATTATTTAGTGCGCATAAAGATGTATATAATCCATCTCTATTGAACAAAAAACCATTGGTGTTGGTAACGTACAGTGATGTGGATAAAATGCCAGGGCCAAATGTTCCAGTCCTCCCCTGGTGAATAGTCAGATTAACTGATACCGGACATGGTGTCGTAGCATGAAGATCAGGGTACAGTGAACCAAGAGGTTTTTAGTTCAAATCCCAGGTGAGGACATGTTGAATAATGATTACTGTATAAAGGAACATGCACAATGTATGGAAAATATGTCATTTGAAAACACAATGCTAAAAGCACTGTGTGTGTATCCCTTGCCAACAGACAAAGAGCTATGAAAAAATCAGTGGTTCACCAATCAGTGTTTCGGCAACAAGACGCGATGTGTAATGCATTTTTCTTTAGACACAAATGTTCTTGCAGAGTCCCCATGAAACATGTCTAGAACAATATCTTATGTTCTGATAACATGGCAACCATGATCTGTGTATGTTTCTGGTGCGAAGTTGATGGAATATTCTCCTAACCCACAAAGAACTGGACACATTCATGTTTTTGCCACGTTCCCATGAAACGTATCTTCAACAATGTCTTATGTTCTGAGAACATGGCAACCGTTGAGGGACATTGATGGAATATTCTCCTAAGCCACAGAAAACTGGACACAATGTTCTAATTGAATATGTCTCGAACATTAATATCTGAGAACATGGCAACTGTGTTCTGTGTATGTTTGGTAGGACGTTAATGGAATATCCTCCTAACCGACAGAAAACAAGACACATTACTGTTCTTGCAACGTTCCCATGAAATGTGTGTCTAGGACATTAATATCTTAAATTCTAAGTTCTATTTGACATTAAGGGAATGGTCTCTTGGAAACATCCTTGCACATCACAGGAACATTCCTATAGAAACGTTAATTACCTAATGAGACCCTTAATGGAACGTTCTCTATAGTTGTGTGAACATTTGTTAGCTGGGTCGGGAGGTGAAACACTCTCACAAGGGCACAAGCCCCCCCCCCCCCCCCCCCCTCTCCGTGTGTGATAAGTCAGACAGGCAGGGTCTGAAAACCACAGTCGTCAAATTCTTCTGTTGTGACTCTTTATTGTCTAAATGACCCCCCCACCTCCCCTTATTACTCTGTGTAGACCTGTTTGTGATATGAGCTGATGTTTTATTGTGAGTATATTGCAGTAGATTTTAAAGTCAATGTTTATTTTACTTCTGAATTAACTTAACTGGGACAGGGAAGCAACGGATGAGGGTATTTTGGCTTCTGTTGTCATCCTTGTCTTTGTCATGGCACAGTCACTAGCAACCTCAGATCGGATGGAACAGATGAGCAAGCTAACCCTCTTACTGGAAGAAGCCTTGGCAGCGGTACACACTGTGAGCCATAATTGATGATAGAGTGACTGTGGCCCAGATTGGATCAGTTAAGATGTTGGGAAAGAGAGAGCAGAGAGAGCCCAAGAATCTGAACTTATGTTAGCTAGAAACATTGCCTCCAATTTACTATGCAGTACAATTCAGCAGCCCCTTTGTCTCCAACAGTGGGTTGTCAGGCTTTTACAAGAAACAAGAGACCGTGTCAGATCATGATTAATTTTACCTGCGGGGTAGTTGGTATTTTAAGTCAATGAAAAGATCTCTTCCAATTTTGACTTTTCAAGGGCAACTGGCTGACCCGAGCAGTATTTTGGCTTTATTAGTCTGAACATTTATGTTCTCAAAGTGTTTACAGCACTTATCAGGATCTGATTGCATTGAAGTCGGTCCAAAGCACATATCATTTGCTTTATTTCTTTTGAGTACCCCGCTGTTTGTTTTTCGCTGTTGTATGCACATTTCCCATTTGTAAAATGTTTTGTTCTGATATGATATGTGAGTCATTCTTGATATGTTTGACTGATAGGGAGTTAGTCTGTCTTGGACTTTATCCAGTGTGACAAAGGAGGAGTTCGTGAAGTTTGCTTGTCAATGTATTTCTCTCTAGGTTTGCCTAGGACCGCCAGATAAAACAAGATGAACCGTTTCAAGAGTTGTTCACTTCGTGACACACAATGGCGCAGTAAAAAAAAAAATCCCCAGCGCTATAATGACACTCAAGGCTTAACGAAAAGGGATTTATGCTATAAAATGATTGAGGGCGGGCAACGTCTCCTCAACCAGATAAAACAGTGTTATGTTCAGTGGACTGAACAAACCAGGACGGAAACCGTTCTGGGCTCTTCCAGTCCAAAAACAAAACAAAGGCAACACTTTGTGCTGGCACTTTCCCGCCAAATCTCTGCCAGTCTGTTCACCCTCTCACCATGGTAACTGGCCACCTTGTGTTGCTCCAAGCCATCTGAGGGGTCTTCCTCTTGGAACAGAGCTGAAAATATGCTCTGGCATGTCCCCTGCATAAAATAGCGGCAATGTGTGCCCATTGAAATGTCTGTTTTCTTAGATTTTAGGGAGACTCTAAAAAGAGTGGACAAAGCACAGTAAAAGTCTGTTTATAAAGGAATGTGTGGTTTTGGTGTCATGTCTTGTCTTAGCCACTAGATGCCGTCAATGTTAGTCTGGGGGTGTTTTGTACTTCTGTCTGCATTATTTTGTGGAACAGGTCACTGATATACAGCCGGCGCATTCGCATAGCCTAAATAGCTGTCAGCTTACTACTGGGACTGTCCGGCTGAAAAGTGACCATTTAAGGCTGCTAATTGGGTCACAGATCCTGCTGTACCTGCTTTTCTCTGACTGTCAAACATCCATGACTCATAGGGCTATAACTGCCACGGTTGACTCTAATTAATGTGGACCAAAAAGCAAAGAGACACCCGATTTGTTAAAAACAAAGAATTGGCCATTGAAAGGACTCTATATTATGCTGCCAGCCTTTTCGGTTAAATTCCAGACTGGGCATCTCTTTGTCTTTCTTTGTTTCTGTCCCAGTGCTTGCGTAATCTTGCAAGGGTTTTCAACTGTAACAGAGCGTTTACACTATACAAACGGCACTCGCCTAGCCAGGTTAGCCTCTCCCTCATGTGGGTGCTAACAAGCTAACACTACATATCAACAGCGATTGTCAGCAAATCCAGTAGGGGCTGGAAGCTATGGTAAGCTTTGATTGGTCAATCGTTTTGCGATATCGCGGAGGATTCGCATGAAGCTCAGCCTTCCCCAACTTTAGTCCCAACCTGTTGATCTCCCTCGTCCATGCTCGCATTGATTGATGGTCCCCTGCCCACTCTACTTGTTTCTTCCATTGAAAGTGAATGTTTCACTGCGCGATGCTGATTCCTATTCTATATGCACTGTAAGATTGAGGAGGGTTGCAGTGGCCTTGCTGACCTTTTTGTACTTTACTGTGCCAGTCTTGTCCAGGAGAAAGCCCGCGAAGACGTAGCCAATACGAGGCCAGCACTGGGGGGAACTAGCAGCTGGGCAAGAATTCCTGCAGGCCGTACAGTTCTGACAAAGGGAGGGACTGTTTCCCGCCAGCTTTATGCAAATCCCTGGAGCGCTGCCAGAGACATTCTTTCAAGCAGCTCCCTCTTCCTCCGAACCGGGAGGGAGGGGGGGGGGAGCAGGAAGCCCAAAGCCATTTTAGTCATTTAGCAGATGCTCTTATCCAAAGTGATTTACAATCCGATTATAAGAGACTATAGTTCATTGTAATCATGACGCTTCATGACACTTTATTAACGGTTTTCCACATTGTTCTGTATCATTGATGATTCAACACCGCCATTAGTTTACAGTGCATTCGGAAAGTTTTCAGACCCCTTGACTTTTTCCACATTTTGTTAAATTAAAGCTTTATTCTGGAATTGATTAACCTCTCTGGGATATGTGGGACGCTAGCGTCCCGCATGGCCAACATCCAGTGAAAATGCAGAGCGCCAAATTCAAATAAATTACTATAAAAATGTTACTTTCATGAAATCACACATGCAATACACCAAATTAAAGCTACACTTGTGAATCCAGCCTAAGTGTCAGATTTCATGAAGGCTTTACGACAAAAGCACACCAAACGATTATGTTAGGTCAGTACATAGCCACAGAAAAGCTCAGCCATTTTTCCAGCCAAAGAGAGGAGTCACAAAAAGCATAAAAATAGATCAAATTAATCACTAACCTTTGATGATCTTCATCAGATGACACTCATAGGACTTCATGTTACACAATACATGTATGTTTTGTTCGATAAAGTTCATATTTATATCCAAAAATCTGTTTACATTGGCGCATTACGTTCAGTAATGTTTTGCTTCCAAAACATCCGGTGATTTTGCAGAGAGCCACATCAATTTACAGAAATACTCATTGTAAATGTTGATGAAAATACATGTGTTATGCATGGAACTTTAGATACACTTCTCCTTAATGCAACCGCTGTCAGATTTCAAAAAAGCTTTACCGAAAAAGCTCACCATGCAATCATCTGAGTACAGCGCTCAGAGCCTGAACAAGCCAAAGATATATCCGCCATGTTGTGGAGTCAACATAGTCAGAAATAAAGTTATAAATATTCACTTACCTTGAAACACTATAAACCTCAGATTTCCCACTTCCTGGTTAGATTTTTTCTCAGGTTTTTGCCTGCCATATGAGTTCTGTTATACTCACAGACATCATTCAAACAGTTTTAGAAACTGAAGAGTGTTTTCTATCCAAATCTTCTAATTATATGCAATTTCTAGCTTTTAGGACAGAGTAGCAGGCAGTTTACTCTGGTCACCTTTTTATCCAAGCTACTCAATACTGTCCCCCTGTCCCAAAGAAGTTACAGTTTTTTCCCCTCATCACACGGTACCCCATAATGACAAAGCAAAAACATGTTTGCATTAAAAATAAAAAACTATCACATTGACATAAGTATTCAGACCCTTTACTCAGTACTTTGTTGAAGCGTCTCTGGCAGCGATTACAGCTTCGAGACTTATTGGGTATGACGCTCCAAGCTTGGCACACCTGTATTTGGGGAGTTTCTCTCATTCTTCTCTGCAGATCCTCTCCAGCTCTGTCAGGTTGGATGAGCTTCGCTGCACACCTATTTTCAGTTCTCTCCAGACATGTTCGATGGGTTTAAGTCTGGGAAATTACTGACAACTGATAAATTGTCAATTATAATTGGCAATTGTCAAGGCCTGAATTGAATGCAGATCAATTTAATGGGGATTTAAATAGAATTGACCACATCCCTGGCTCTCTGTGTTTACATAAGACGAAAATATTTCTGGTTGTGGTTTCACCACTGTACCGACTCTGGATAGAGTTAAAGTGAAGTTACACTCCAAAATTTGTCAGATGTTTTTATACCTTTTAAAAGTCGTATTCTGTTGAGAGAAATCCATGACCCAACCCATCTGTTTTGTAGACCCAGCTACTGTATATGCCACAATCCACAAAAATGGTAAAGATGAGCACCATGTCATTTCCAGATTTGCTGTGCTTATCTTCTCAATTAATTTGGGGTTGAGATCTAAAAAACTGATGACATGGTTTATGGACTCATCTTGACTTAAGACTACTTTGGAGATCTGAAAACGATCGTTTGATTGTGGTTTTTTAAAGTCCCTTTAACCCTACCCGACGAGACGGAAAGAGCCTGCAAGTGACACTGTTCTCTCCATAGACACGGTGAACTCCATATAGCCGCTCTCCTCTTTTCAACTCTTTTTCTCTCCTCTCCTTCCGCTCTGCCTCCCTATCGCTACATAGATACTGTTATAATCTTGTTTCTGTTAAGGGTTAAAAAGACACTAACGACATGGCTATGAGCAGGGCAGCCCTTTACCAGGAATTGGAAACCTCAGTCACCCTCCAGGACTCCGCTGGCGCTATACCGAGTGGAGGAGGAGGAAGAGGGGGGAGCCAGGCAGAACGGCCCCGTCATTACACACTACTTACTTACTGTGCTCTGCTTTCCCTGCTCCAGAGGGGTGGCAGAGGTTGAACATATGGAGACACTCACACATACTGTACATGCAGTATGTACACGCAAGCAGGCACCCCAACACACACACACACACACAGGAGTTTAAAGAGAACCAGTACAGGGCTGGCGGAAGCTTTTTTTGTCTTCCTTTTGAGTGCCTTTCTTTCAACTCACGCTGACACTGTATTTGAATCCTCTGTCATAATGCCAACATAAGGCTGTCATGAGATTAAGATTACACGTGTCCTTAGGGGTCGTAACAGACTTGCCTTTTATTAGAGAAAGAATTATATCCAGCGATGTTGGTTTGTGCAGCTCATCCTGAGGTCATTTTGACTAATCTAATTCGGCAGAACCCATTTGATCCTTTCCACTGAGCTCAAACCCCAACGCAGTGCTGAGTCACATTTATGGCAAGGTCAAACATGACGTTGCAATGGATCAGAGAAAACAAACAGAATGATTGACTAACTATCTCTCTGATGTCATGTCAGAGTGGCCAGTGAATCACCCATGTGCCTCTGACCACTTGGCGCTTGCTCTGCCACTCCAGTTAGACGCTGTACCCAGGAACCCCAGGGAAGGTGAACAGACAATGTTTGTTCACCCCCATGATGCCAGCGAACAGGGCTCTCTAATCTCTATTCACAACCGCTGGCATTCCCCCCCCCCCCCCCCCCCCCTTTCCGTGGAACCAGAGGAGCTGATAGTGTTTGAAGTGTGATAAGGCGGATTTAAACAATGGGTTAATCATTAACGCTTCTTCAGAGGACCGCAGGTCTAACGTGACCCACTCGACCCCCACCCCCTCATTCCGCTTAGCCTTGGAGTAGCTTCTTGATCCAACTGCACATTTTGGCTGTTGGTGACAAAGTTATCTTTTACTAATCTGGTCAACCAGATTGACCGCTGTGCTCACCATTGTTTCACTTCAAGTCTTGAATTGTTAGTCTGGTTCACAAGTGTTTACGGGTTTTCTTTAGCTATTTAAAATTATATTTAAAAAACGATCTGCTCCTCTTATCGACACTGGTTCTAGGTTAGGTATGCAGGGCCCAGCCGGTGAACAAGGTGTGGGATAAACGTGACAATCAGGTTGCGGGATTTTACAGAGAAAAACCATCCATCCTCTAGCACTTTCTATGTTATCAAGTTCAAACAGTTCAGTTTAAACAGCAGGTTAATGGCACAACCCATTGGATTGCAGAACTAATTACAATTATGTCGAAATGAGAATTGTCATTTCTGCCCCTGAATATTTTGTAATTACAGTATATCACAAAAGTGAGTACACCCCTCACATTTTTGTAAATTTTTGAGTATATCTTTTCATGTGACAACACTGAAGAAATGACACTCTGCTACAATGTAAAGTAGTGAGTGTACAGCTTGTATAACAGTGTAAATTTGCTGTCCCCTCAAAATAACTCAATACACAGCCATTAATGTCTAAACCGCTGGCAACAAAAGTGAGTACACCCCTAAGTGAAAATGTCCAAATTGGGCCCAAAGTGTCAATATTTTGTGTGGCCACCATCATTTTCCAGCACTGCCCTTAACCCTCTTGGGCATGGAGTTCACCAGAGCTTCACAGGTTGCCACTGGAGTCCTCTTCCACTCCTCCATGACGACATCATGGAGCTGGTGGATGTTAGAGACCTTGCACTCCTCCACCTTCCGTTTGAGGATGCCCCACAGATGCTCAATAGGGTTTAGGTCTGGAGACATGCTTGGCCAGTCCATCACCTTTACCTCAGCTTCTTTAGCAAGGCAGTGGTCGTCTTGGAGGTGTGTTTGGGGCCGTTATCATGTTGGAATACTACCCTGCGGCCCAGTCTCCGAAGGGAGGGGATCATGCTCTGCTTCTGTATGTCACAGTACATGTTGGCATTCATGGTTCCCTCAATGAACTGTAGCTCCCCAGTGCCGGCAGCACTCTTGCAGCCCCAGACCATGACACTCCCACCACCATGCTTGACTGTAGGCAAGACACACTTGTCTTTGTACTCCTCACCTGGTTGCCGCCACACACGCTTAACACCATCTGAACCAAATAAGTTTATCTTGGTCTCATCAGACCACAGGACATGGTTCCAATAATCCATGTCCTTAGTCTGCTTGTCTTCAGCAAACTGTTTGCGGGCTTTCTTGTGCATCATCTTTAGAAGAGGCTTCCTTCTGGGACGACAGCCATGCATATCAATTTGATGCAGTGTACGGCGTATGGTCTGAGCACTGACAGGCTGACCCCCCACCCCTTCAACCTCTGCAGCAATGCTGGCAGCACTCATACGTCTATTTCCCAAAGACAACCTCTGGATATGACGCTGAGCACGTGCACTCAACTTCTTTGGTCGACCATGGCGAGGCCTGTTCTGAGTGGAACCTGTCCAGTTAAACCACTGTATGGTCTTGGCCACCGTACTGCAGCTCAGTTTCAGGGTCTTGGCAATCTTCTTATAGCCCAGGCCATCTTTATGTAGAGCAACAAAAAACATTTTCAGATCCTCAGAGAGTTCTTTGCCATGAGGTGCCATGTTGAACTTCCAGTGACCAGTCAGTATGAGGGAGTGTGAGAGCGATAACACCAAATTTAATACACCTGCTCCCCATTCACACCTGAGACCTTGTAACACTAACGAGTCACATGACACCGGGGAGGGAAAATGGCTAATTGGGCCCAATTTGGACATTTTCACTTAGGGGTGTACTCACTTTTGTTGCCAGCGGTTTAGACATTAATGGCTGTGTGTTGAGTTATTTTGAGGGGACAGCAAATTTACACTGTTATACAAGCTGTACACTCACTACTTTACATTGTAGCAGAGTGTCATTTCTTCAGTGTTGTCACATGAAAAGATATACTCAAAAATTTACAAAAATGTGAGGGGTGTACTCACTTTTGTGATATACTGTATGTCCTGAATATCAAGCGGAATGGGATTGTCTGCCACCTAAATGAGTCTGAGAGACTGTAATAATCACTCAGCCCCATGGCAAACTACCAGGTAAACATCGCTACATTTCCCAACTTGTGTCTATGAGCGTTCTGGACATGTTCTGCGTACCAGATGTCATAAAAGGCGACCTCTGTGGGCACAAATGATCATGTACACTACCGTTCAAAAGTTTGGGGTCAATGAGTTTATTAGCCAGCCGGTTTTAGCCAGCCGGCTAATTTTCAACCGCAGTCCCTGGGCAGGTTATTAAAAACAATTACAATATAAAAATCATTGAGCAGTGAGCACACACAGAGCAACATAGGACAAGCAAGACATAGCATACAGACAGAGCAACATAGAACAAAAAGCAGTAAGACAAAATTCATAAAAGCAACAAAGTGTTTCCACACCTCACAAGCTACAGACAACATGGAAAGCGGCAATACACAGCTAGGGATTATGTTCACAAATCTGATTGACCTTTAGCCATGTCTTCATGCATTTTGTGAAAGTGTGATATGTGGTGCAGTTATGTGTGTCTGATAGCAGTGTATTCCAGACATGGGAAGCTCTCACAGAAAAAGCGGATTTACTAAAGGTGCTTTTCCTTAAGGGAACTATACAAACACCTCTCATGGCAGACCTTGTGGATCTGCTGCCATATGTTTGGGTTTTCTGTTTAACAAAAATACTGAGTGGAGGGGGAGCCAGGTCATTTAGGATCTTGAATACAAGACGTGTGTATTGCACAAGATTTTCCCAACTCAGGAGCTCATGCTTTCTGAGGATGTAACAGTGGTGATGGCTATTGGGCTTCCTATCAAGCACTTTGAGAGCCTGTTTCTAGACAGACTGAATAGGTTTTAATGTTGTACAGCAAGCTTGGGCCCAACTAGTCAAGCAGTATGTTAAGTGGGGGAGTATCATAGATTTGAAGTACAGTTTTGCTACCTCTGTAGTCAAACAATTTTGTATAAATTGGAAATTAGCTAGGTTGAATTTGGTTATCTGAATTACCTTTATCACGTGCTTTTTAAAAGAGGTTGGAATCAAGTATGATGCCAAGGTACTTAAAATCAGATACCACCTGGAGCTTCTCCCCTGACACATAGACATCTGGCTCAGTAGCATCTGTTGCCCTCTTTGTGAAGAACATGCAAACAGTTTTTTTCACATTGAGATGCAAACACGAGTCACTGAGCCACTTAGAAATGTCCTTGTTTTTGAAAGAAAAGCATTTTTTTTGTCCATTAATATTACATCAAATTGATCAGAAATACAGTGTAGACATTGTTAATGTTGTAAATGACTATTGTAGCTGGAAACGGCAGATTTCTTTATGGAATATCTACATAGGCGTACAGAGGCCCATTATCAGCAACCATCACTCCTGTGTTCCAATGGCACGGTGTGTTAGCTAATCCAAGTTTATCATTTTAAAAGGCTAATTGATCATTAGAAAACCCTTTTGCAATTGTGTTAGCACAGCTGAAAACTGTTGATATGATTAAAGATCAATACAACTGGCCTTTAGACTAATTGAATATCTGGAGAATCAGCATTTGGGGGTTTGAATACAGGCTCAAAATGGCCTGAAACAAATACTTTTTCTGAAACTCATCAGTCTATTCTTGTTCTGAGAAATGAAGGCTATTCCATGTGAGAAATTGCCAAGAAACTGAAGATCTCATACAACGCTGTGTACTACTTCCTCCACAGAACAGCACAAACTGTCTCTAACCATAATAGAAAGCGGAGTGGGAGGCCCCGGTGCACAACTGAGCAAGAGGACAAGTACATTAGAGTGTCTAGTTCCAGAAACGGACACCTCACATGTCCTCATCTTCAAATGTGTTATTTGTTTTAACCATTTTCATGTAGACTTGATTGTGTGTTTTGTATCATTGTCTTGCTGCATGACTCAGCTGCGCTTCAGCTCACAGATGGATGGCCTGACATTCTCCTGTAAAATTCTCTGATACAGAGCAGAATTCATTCCTTCTATTAAGGCAAGTCATCCAGGTCCTGAGGCAGCAAAGCATGCTTGACCATTGTTATGAGTTTCTTACTGTGGAATGCAGTGTTTGGTTTTCGCCAGGCATAATGGGACCCATCTTGTCTAAAAAGTCAACTCAAGTTTGACAAAAAGCACCTGGAAGCACCTGGATGATCATCAAGACTCTTGGAATAATGTTCTATGGACAGATGAGTCAAAAGTATAACTTTTAGGACATGGGTCCCATATGTATGTATATTTATACAACAGGTGGGTCCAATCCTGAATGCTGATTGGTTAAAACCGCTTTACAGCCGGTGTCTATTCCACAAGTTACCACTGGCTAAATCTATGACATTAAATAGCCTATTTACTCTGTTCTATCTGACTAAGCAATCCACTGTCTAATCAGCCCAGCCAGGCAATTTATAAACTTGATTTTCACTAAAAAAGTATCAAAATATTATCTCACATTATTTTTATAAACCTCGCTGTCTATCTCTCTGACATTTGCAACATTGTTTCAATGTTGGCCTGAATCTGGAGGAAACCTGGCACCATCCTTATGGTGAAGCATGGTGGTGGCATTATCATGCTGTGGGGATTTTTCAGTGGCAGGGCCTGGGAGACTAGTCAGAATCAAGGGAAAGATGAAAGGAGCAAAGTACAGAGAGATCCTTGATGAAGACCTGCTCCAGAGTGCATTTTTCAGCGGCAGGGACTGGGAGACTAGTCAGAATCGAGGGAAAGATGAAAGGAGCAGAGTACAGAGATCCTTGATGAAGACCTGCTCCAGAGTGCTCAGGACCTCAGACTGGCGCGAAGGTACACCTTCCAACAGGACAACAACCGTAAGCACACAGCCAAGACAATGCATGAGTGTCTTCTTGACCAGTCTCTGAAGGTCCATCAGTGGCCCAGCCAGAGCCTGGACTTCAACCCGATTGAACATCTCTGGAGAGACCTGACAATAGCTGTGCAGCGACACTACCCATCCAACCTGACAGAGCTTGAGAGGATCTGCAGGCAACAATGGGAGAAATTCCCGAAATACAGGTGTGCCAAGCTTGTAGCATCATACCCAAGAAGACTCGAGACTGTAATTGCTTGCAAAAGTGCTTCATCAATGTAAAGGGAATGAATACTTACAGGACCAGTCAAAGGTTTGGACACACCTACTCGTTGAAGGGTTTTTCGTTATTTTACAATTTTCTACATTGTAGAATAATATGAAGACTTCAAAACTATGAAATAACACAAATGGAAACATGTAGTAACCAAAAAAGTTTTAAACAAATCAAAATATATTTGAGATTCTTCAAAGTAGCCACCCTTTGCTTTTAAATTCTCTCAACCAGCTTCACCTGGAATGCTTTTCCAACAGACTTGAAGGAGTTCCCACATATGCTGAGCACTTGATTGCAGCTTTTTCTTCGTTCTGTGGTCAAACTCATCCAAAATCATCTCAATTGGTTTGAGGTCGGGTGATTGTGGAGGCCAGGTCATCTGATGCAGCACTCCATCACTCTCCTTGGTCAAATAGCCCTTACACAGCCTGGAGGTGTGTTTTGGGTCATTGTCCTGTTGAAAAATAAATAATAGTCCCACTAAGCGCAAACCAGATGGGATGGCATATCGCTGCATAATGCTGTGGTAGCCATGCTGGTTACGTGTGCCTTGAATTCTAAATAAATCAGTGTCACCAGCAAAGCACCATCACACCTCATCCACCATGCTTCACGGTGGGAACCACACATGCGGAAATCATCCATTCACCTACTCTGCGTCTCACAAAGACACGGGGGTTGGAACCAAAAATCTCAAATTTGTACTCATCAGACTGAAGGACATATTACCACCAGTATAATGTTCACTACTCGTGTTTCTTGGCCCAAGCAAGTCTCTTCTTATTATTGGTGTCCTTTAGTATTGGTTTCTTTGCAGCAATTTGCTTGTAGTCTCCTCTGAACAGTTGATGTTGAGTGTGTCTGTTACTTGAACTCTGTGATGCATTTATTTGGGCTGCAATCTGAGGTGTAGTTAACTCTAATGAACTTATCTTCTGCGGCAGCGGTAACTCTGGGTCTTCCTTTCCTGTGGCGGTCCTCATGAGAGACTGTTTCATCATAGCGCTGGATGGTTTTTGCGACTGCACTTGAAGAAACAAGTTCTTGAATTTTCCATATTGACTGACCTTTATGTCTTAAAGTAATGATGTTCTTGCCATAAAATGGACTTGGTCTTTTACCAAATAGGGCTATCTTCTGTATACTACCTCTACCTTGTCACAACACAACTGATTGGCTCAAACGCATTAAGAAATTCCACAAATTTACTTTTAAAACAAGGCACATCCGTTAATTGAAATGCATTCCAGGTGACTACCTCATGAATTTGGTTGAGAGAATGCCAACAGCGTGCAACCCTTGAATGAGTATGTGTGTCTAAACTTCTGACTAGTACTGTATGTACGGAAAAAGTGAAGGGGTGTGAATACATTCTGAAGACACTGTAGCTACTGTATATTAACTTTGATTATGAACACAAAAGCTCTACAGATAATGTTGCATGTAGGTCTAGATTATTTATGGGTTGATAATATAGAAATATCAAATCATTCTTTCAACAACTTTGATCCAAGATGGCGGAGCAGTCGGACGTGTGCGTTTGTCTTGGTCTTATCCCGTGCCTTATCCCGTGTAAATAGCTGGGCTTTTTCGTATATGTGTCTTTATCTCACTTTCTATCTACGAACTAAATATACTTTCCTGCAACCCGCCTCACCCAATGTGGTACGGATCTGCTATTTTTATTCCTTATAACTGGAACTTCCATCAGGAGCTAGCCAGCTAACTAGCTAACGGCTAATGGTCTTCACCTTTTTCTCGGTCACCAGCCAGCCTTAGCTCGGACAATACCTGCCAATCTGCACAGCGCGTATAAAAACAGAGCATATCGGACTGCTTCTCTCTACCACATCACCGGATTCCTGCCGCTCTGGATCATTACACCGGATCATCGCAGCTAGCTAGCTGCAAACGAGTGGCTACTGTTAGCTAACGTCTCTGTTCCGAAGAAAACACCAGCTAGCCTTGAGCTAGCCTCGTGCTAGGCCCATATACCAGCTAATTCTAGTGCTACAATACCTCATTTGCCAATTGCCCTGGACCCTTTATTGTCGACACGGAGCCCTGCCGATCCATCACGACTGGACTGCCGATGTGGTCTCAACAGGCTATTCTGCTACGATGTCGCCGAAGAACCATCTACTAGCCCCGGCCCGCTAGCTTTTCTGAACGCTGTGTCCCCTGCTTGCCTAGCGTAGTAGGCAAGCCCCGGCCCGCTAGCTTTTCTACCATGTTATTGACTTGTTTATTGTTTACTCCATGTGTAACTCTGTGTTGTTGTCTGGTCACACTGCTATGCTTTATCTTGGCCAGGTCGCAGTTGCAAATGAGAACTTGTTCTCAACTAGCCTACCTGGTTAAATAAAGGTGAAATAAATAAAATAAATAAAAAGTAGCGACTACCAAACGGTACCCTGTCTCACCTATTGCTGCTCTTTTGACCCTATGATCACTCAGCTACACAGCTGATGCCCCCTGGACTGTTTCAATAACACGGTACCTCATTTTGTTTACCTGTCGTCCCAAGCCTCGAACTCAGGTCCGGTATGACCCACTAACTGTATGACCCACTAACTGACCCACTCTGCCCCTCCATCGCCATTTACCCATTTTTGTCCTAGCTCTCCTGATCAACACCTGTGATTGCTTTATGCCTCTCTCTATTGTCAATGTGCCTTGTCTACTGCTGTCTTGGGTAGTTCTTATTGTTTTATTTCACTGCAGAGGCCTCAGTCCTGCTCAACATGCATTAGTTAGCTCTTTTGTCCCACCCCACACACATGCAGAGACCTCACCTGGCTTAACTGGTGCCTCCAGAGACGAAACCTCTCATCATCACTCAACGCCTAGGTTTAGCTCCACTGAACTCACATCCTACCATACCATTGTCTTGTACATTAAGCCCTGAATCTATTCTACCACGCCCAGAAATCTGCTCCTTTTAGTCTCTGTTCCCAATGAACTAGACGATCAATTCTTATAGCCTTTAGCCGTACGCTTATCCCACTCCTCTGTTCCTCTGGTGATGTACCTCTTTAAGGAATATCTAGGATAGGATAAAGCAATCCTTCAGACCCCCCCCCCCCCCCTTAAAAGATTTAGATGCACTATTGTAAAGTGGCTGTTCCACTGGATGTCATAAGGTGAATGCACCAATTTGTAAGTCGCTCTGGATAAGAGCGTCTGCTAAATGACTTAAATGTAAATGTAGAGGTTAACCCAGGCCCTGTAGCCCCCAGTTCCACTCCTATTCCCCAGGTGCTATCATTTGTTGACTTTTGTAACTGTAAAAGCCTTGGTTTCATGCATGTTGACATCAGAAGCCTCCTTCCTAAGTTTGTTTTTTTATTCTTTAAAAGTGCTTTCCTCACCATCTTAAATAAGCATGCCGCATTCAAAAAATGTTGAACTAAGAACAGATATAGCCCTTGGTTCACTCCAGACTTGACTGCCCTTGACTAGCACAAAAACATCCTGTGGCGTACTGCATTAGCATCGAATAGGCAACTTTTCAGGGAAGTTAGGGACCAATATATGCAGGCAGTTAGGAATGAAAAGGCTAGCTTTTTCAAACAGAAATTTGCATCATGTAGCACAAACTCTAAAATGTTCTGGGACACTAAAGTCCACGGAGAATAAGAGCACCGCCTCCCAGCTGCCCACTGCACTGAGGCAAGGAAACACTGTCACCACCAATAAATCTGTGATAATCGAGAATTTCAAAAAGCCCTTTACTATGGCAGGCCATGCTTTCCACCTGGCTACCCCCATATTCGTCGCCAAACCCACTGGCTCCAGGTCATCTAAGTCTTTGCCAGGTAAAGCCCCGCCTTATCTCAGCTCACTGGTCACCATAGCAGCACCCACCCATAGCACGCGCTCCAGCAGGTATATTTCTCTGGTCATCTCAAAAGCCAATTCTTCCTTTGGCCGCCTTTCCTTCCAGTTCTCTGCTGCCAATGACTGGAACGAATTGCAAAAATCACTGAAGCTGGAGTCTTATATCGCCCTCACTAACTTTAAGCATCAGCTCTCTGAGCAGCTTACCGACCATTGCACCTGTACACAGCCCATCTGTAAATAGCCCACCCAACTACTTCATCCCCCATATTGTTTTTTATGTTTTGCTCCTTTGTACCCCAGTATCTCTACTTGCACATTCATCTTCTACACATCTATCACTCCAGTGTTAATGCTCAATTGTAATTATTTCGACCACTATGTCCTATTTATTGCCCTACCTCCATAATCTTACTAATTTGGACACACTGTGTATAGATTTTTCTATTGTGTTATTGACTGTACGTTTGTTTATCCCATGTGTAACTCTGTGTTGTTTGTGTCACACTGCGTTGCTTTATCTTGGCCAGGTCGCAGTTGTAAATGGCCTACCTGGTTAAATAAAGGTGAAATACTTTTTTTTTTTTTAAGAACTCCAAAGCAATTGCTTGTGGCATGGGAGCAACTGACTAGCTGCCTTGTTCTATTATCAGGACATCTGTTGGTAACTCAACTGGTTAGGACAGCTCATGAGTTGTTCTAAATATCTGTTGACTAGGTGGAACTCTATTAAAGTCCTGAAGAGGCTTCATGCACAGCTTTTAGTTTCAGCCGAAAGAGTAGGAGTAAAATGTCTCTATTCTAAGCAGTTACGACCAATTTTCTACTCTGAGACGCTTTGTGGATATGACCCCTGATCTCAGATCAGTTTATGCTGTATAGCCAACTCCTATGGATACAGCGCAAGCAGATCTGGGACCAGGCCATAGAGGTCGTGGTGAGACGTTTTATTGTAGAAGTGTCATGAATGGATGATGTTGGGAAGCATCTGTTTGTAATACCCACGTAAGGATGTACAGTTAATGTCTTGTATTGACTGTAGGTTGTATTCTGTAGAATGTGTAACTACATGCACGATAGATGTTGCTGGGTATACATTGATAACACATCTAACTTGCCCTTGCAACGTGTGTGAAGGTGCGGATTTTTGGGGATTAGACTGGAATTAAGATGTATAGTATAGGCCTAGGTAATATAAATAATGAATGAATTCTGTATCGCTGAAGTGTAACTAACTGCGCCTGGTCCAGTCCGCGGGTCCACAATGGGCTAACACATCCATTCAGTTGTACAACTCTTAGTTTCATTTCATCAATGCAGACAGGTCAGATTAGTAATTACTTGAAGGAAAGAGGAGAGAAGGAAGGAAAGAGGAGAGAAGGAAGGAAAGAGGAGAGAAGGAAGGAAAGAGGAGAGAAGGAAGGAAAGAGGAGAGAAGGAAGGAAAGAGGAGAGAAGGAAGGAAAGAGGAGAGAAGGAAGGAAAGAGGAGAGAAGGAAGGAAAGAGGAGAGAAGGAAGGAAAGAGGAGAGAAGGAAGGTAAGAGGAGAGAAGGAAGGTAAGAGGAGAGGAGGGAAAGAAGGAGAGAAGGAAGGAAGGAAGTAAAGATTTTCAAAGTATTCCAACAGGACCCAGGTCAGGTCCTGAAGTGTGTTTCTCCTCAGGTCTATAACCATAAATTATTTATATTGACCTGGGGGCCTTTCTGTCTTCCTGTCCTGGGCAGGTGTAAAGTACTTCTTATCTCCCTATGCAAATATTGGCAGCTGGGAGTTTAACTGACTACTGGCAAATTAAAAACCCTTAAGCCAGTGAGTGACTCACCCTGTTAAAAAGAACGTTACCGCACCTACACCTCCAAAATATAATACTCACCCCTGCTCCTAGGTCACATATCACGCAGTAAAACTTGATCAACATTTTATGGGAATAGCATGGCATATGTTAGTGTTTCTAATACGTCTTTAGACTACATGCTATATGGTTAGTCCTACAGTAAGTCACAGTCATGATAAGCATGAATTACATATTGGTTCATGATAGCTCATTAGTATTGACTTATGTTTCTGCTCATGATCTAGGGCCATATGTATCAAGTGTCTCAGAGTAGTTAATGTTGATCTAGGGTAAGGTGCCCCCTGTCTATGTAATCTCATCAGCAACGCTCTCTAAATTGTTACAAAGTTTTTAAAACAATTCTAATAAATGCAAGAGTTGGACAATGGATAAAGATATTCCAAACTTTTAGCATTTTTATAATCCATCAGATATTGACTGAATTATAAGATATAAAACATTTTACTGGCAAGCACAAATTAATGGAGTTCAGGGGTTTTGGTGGGAATTCAGGTATTGAATTTATTGTAAAAAAATATATATAAATATCTTAGAATGCACTCATATACATTTTCTTATTGTATCAGGCATTTCTTTATGTATTTTCTGTTAAAATAAAGACAATTATATGTGCCTCATTTGCACAATACACTGGGTATATTTGCATGCAGGAAGCCTGGCAAATAGGAGCATTGGGCCAGTAACCCGAAAGGTTGCTGGATCAAATCCTCAAGCCGACAAGGTAAACATCTGTTGTTCTGCCCTGAGCAAGCCAGTTAATCCCCAACAACAACTGCTCCCCGGACGTAGATGACGGTTAAGGCAGCCCCCCGTACCTCTTTGATTTAGTGGGGTTGAGTTAAATGCGGAAGACACATTTCAGTTGAATGCATTTAGTTGAACAACTGATTAAATATCCCCCTTTTCCATATACAAATACATTAACATAAAGGGGTTGAACAAGGCTGCGACCACCAAACACTAGCTCTGTCTAGACTTTCTCATTAATTATTGTTGTCACGTTCTGTTGCATAATTCAATAAGTGCCACTAGCAGGATACCCTCGGATAAAAAAAATCAACATGCTTGGCTCTAGATTACACTTATCTAAACATACTTCTGTATATATAGTGTATGTAGAAACCCGTTCAAATGAGTGTGATTATGTTATTTCAGCCACAAGTGTCTAGACAGTGCATTAAATCCCCAACAAAGCTTTAGCGTTCTTATAGATTCAACGAAAATACAATGTATTCCATTGAGCCCATATCTGGCATTACCGGGATGTGTTTGACAGGTCACTACAAACATTTCCGTTTGTAATGTAATTAAAGCAATCCAGCGAGATTTAAGTGCCAAGTGGATTGTGCACCCCTCAAACACAGGAAATACAGGACTAAGATTGAATCCTACTACACCGGCTCTGACACTCGTCGGATGTGGCAGGGCTTGGAAACTATTACGGACAACAAAATAAACCCAGCCGCGAGCTGCCCAGTTACGCAAGCCCACCAGACGAGCTAAATGCCTTTTATGCTCGCTTCGAGGCAAGAAACACTGAAGCATGCACGAGGGCACCAGCTGTTCCAGACAACTGTGTGATCACGCTCTCTGTAGCCGATGTGAGCAAGACCTTCAAACAGGTCAACATTCCAGGACGTTTACTCAAAGTATAAGCGGACCACCTGGTAAGTGTCTTCACTGACATCTTCAACCTCTCTCTGACTGAGTCTGTAATAGCTACATGTTTCAAGCAGACCACCATAGTCCCTGTGCCCAAGATTGTGAAGGTAACCTGCCTAAATGATTACCGACCCATAGCACTCACGTCGGTAGCCATGAAGTGCTTTGAAAGACTGGTCATGGCTCCCATCAACACCATCATGCCAGAAACCTTAGACCCACTCCAATTCGCATACCACCCCAACAGATCCACAGATGAAGCAATCTCAATTGCACTCAACACTGCCCTTTCCCACCTGGAAAAAAGGAACACCTATGTGAGAATGCTGTTTATTGACTACAGCTCAGCGTTCAACACCATAGTGACTAAACATCTCCCTCTGCATCTGGATTATGGACTTCCTGACGGACCACACCCAGGTGGTAAAGGTAGGCAACAACACATCTGCCACGCTGATCCTCAACACTGGGGCCCCTCAGGGATGCATGCTTAGTCCCCTCCTGTACTCCCTGTTCACTGACTGTGTGGCCAAGCAAAACTCCAACACCATCATTAAGATGCTGACAACACAACAATGGTAGGCCTGATCACCAACAACGATTAAACAGCCGATAGGGAGGAGGTCAGAGACCTGGCTGTGTGGTGCCAGGACAAAAACCTTTCTCTTAATGTGAGCAAGACAAAGGAGCTGATCGTGGAATATAGGTAAAGGAGGGCCAAACAGGCCCCCATTAACATCGACAGGACTGAAGTGGTGCAGGTCGAGAGTTTCAAGTTTCTTGGTGTCCACATCACCAACAAACTATCATAGTCCAAACACACCAAGACAATTGTGAAGAGGGCACAACAACACCTTTTCCCCCTCAGGAGAATGAAAAGATTTTTTATGGGTCCCCAGATCCTCAAAAAATTATACAGCTGCACCATCGAGAGCATCCTGACCGGTTGCATTACCGCCTCGTATGGCAACTGCTCAGCTTCTGACCGGAAGGCGCTAAAGAGGGTAGTGCGTACGGCCTAGGGCATAACTGGTGCCAAGCTTCCTGACATCTAGGACCTATATACTAGGCAGCATCAGAGGAAGGCCCTAAAAATGTTCAAAGACTCCAGCCACCCAAGTCATAGACTGTTCTCTCTACTACCGCACGGTAAGCGGTACCAGAGCGCCAAAGTCTAAGGCTAAGAGGCTCCATAATTAACAGCTTCTACCCCCAAGCCATAAGACTGCTGAACAACTAATCAAATGGCCACCATGTCTATTTACATTGAACTCCCCTTTTGTTTTTACACTGCTGCTACTCACTGTTTATTATCTATGCATGGCCACTTTACTTGAGTATATTTAGTAAATATTTTATTAAGCCTAATTCTTGAACCGCGTTGTTGGTTAAGGGCTTGTAAGTAAGCCTTTCAGGGTATTCGGAGCATGTGACAAATACGATTTGATTTGATAGATGGCTGAAAAAAGATTCCTCAGGTGGGCAGGGCATACATATTGCTAATTTTATTCATTGGGAGATGCTTGATACATACCGCCCCTGTTTGTTATTTTGCATTGGGACATCTTCATCAACAAAGGCTTCATCAATAAATACATTTACATTTACATTTACATTTAAGTCATTTAGCAGACGCTCTTATCCAGAGCGACTTACAAATTGGTGCATTCACCTTATGATATCCAGTGGAACAACCACTTTACAATAGTGCATCTAACTCTTTTAAGGGGGGGGGTTAGAAGGATTACTTTATCCTATCCTAGGTATTCCTTAAAGAGGTGGGGTTTCAGGTGTCTCCGGAAGGTGGTGATTGACTCCGCTGACCTGGCGTCGTGAGGGAGTTTATTCCACCATTGGGGTGCCAGAGCAGCGAACAGTTTTGACTGGGCTGAGCGGGAACTGTACTTCCTCAGAGGTAGGGAGGCGAGCAGGCCAGAGGTGGATGAACGCAGTGCCCTTGTTTGGGTGTAGGGCCTGATCAGAGCCTGAAGGTACGGAGGTGCCGTTCCCCTCACAGCTCCGTAGGCAAGCACCATGGTCTTGTAGCGGATGCGAGCTTCAACTGGAAGCCAGTGGAGAGAGCGGAGGAGCGGGGTGACGTGAGAGAACTTGGGAAAGTTGAACACCAGACGGGCTGCGGCGTTCTGGATGAGTTGTAGGGGTTTAATGGCACAGGCAGGGAGCCCAGCCAACAGCGAGTTGCAGTAATCCAGACGGGAGATGACAAGTGCCTGGATTAGGACCTGCGCCGCTTCCTGCGTGAGGCAGGGTCGTACTCTGCGAATGTTGTAGAGCATGAACCTACAGGAACGGGTCACCGCCTTGATGTTAGTTGAGAACGACAGGGTGTTGTCCAGGATCACGCCAAGGTTCTTAGCACTCTGGGAGGAGGACACAATGGAGTTGTCAACCGTGATGGCGAGATCATGGAACTGGCAGTCCTTCCCCGGGAGGAAGAGCAGCTCCGTCTTGCCGAGGTTCAGCTTGAGGTGGTGATCCGTCATCCACACTGATATGTCTGCCAGACATGCAGAGATGCGATTCACCACCTGGTTATCAGAGGGGGGAAAGGAGAAGATTAATTGTGTGTCGTCTGCATAGCAATGATAGGAGAGACCATGTGAGGATATGACAGAGCCAAGTGACTTGGTGTATAGCGAGAATAGGAGAGGGCCTAGAACAGAGCCCTGGGGGACACCAGTGGTGAGAGCACGTGGTGCGGAGACAGATTCTCGCCACGCCACCTGGTAGGAGCGACCTGTCAGGTAGGACGCAATCCAAGCGTGGGCCGCGCCGGAGATGCCCAGCTCGGAGAGGGTGGAGAGGAGGATCTGATGGTTCACAGTATCAAAGGCAGCCGATAGGTCTAGAAGGATGAGAGCAGAGGAGAGAGAGTTAGCTTTAGCAGTGCGGAGCGCCTCCGTGACACAGAGAAGAGCAGTCTCAGTTGAATGACTAGTCTTGAAACCTGACTGATTTGGATCAAGAAGGTCATTCTGAGAGAGATAGCAGGAGAGCTGGCCAAGGACGGCACGTTCAAGAGTTTTGGAGAGAAAAGAAAGAAGGGATACTGGTCTGTAGTTGTTGACATCGGAGGGATCGAGTGTAGGTTTTTTCAGAAGGGGTGCAACTCTCGCTCTCTTGAAGACGGAAGGGACGTAGCCAGCGGTCAAGGATGAGTTGATGAGCGAGATGAGGTAAGGGAGAAGGTCTCCGGAAATGGTCTGGAGAAGAGAGGAGGGGATAGGGTCAAGCGGGCAGGTTGTTGGGCGGCCGGCCGTCACAAGACGCGAGATTTCATCTGGAGAGAGAGGGGAGAAAGAGGTCAAAGCACGGGGTAGGGCAGTGTGAGCAGAACCAGCGGTGTCGTTTGACTTAGCAAACGAGGATCGGATGTCGTCGACCTTCTTTTCAAAATGGTTGACGAAGTCATCAGCAGAGAGGGAGGAGGGGGGAGGAGGATTCAGGAGGGAGGAGAAGGTGGCAAAGAGCTTCCTAGGGTTAGAGGCAGATGCTTGGAATTTAGAGTGGTAGAAATTGGCTTTAGCAGCAGAGACAGAAGAGGAGAATGTAGAGAGGAGGGAGTGAAAGGATGCCAGGTCCGCAGGGAGGCGAGTTTTCCTCCATTTCCGCTCGGCTGCCCGGAGCCCTGTTCTGTGAGCTCGCAATGAGTCGTCGAGCCACGGAGCAGGAGGGGAGGACCGAGCCGGCCTGGAGGATAGGGGACATAGAGAGTCAAAGGATGCAGAAAGGGAGGAGAGGAGGGTTGAGGAGGCAGAATCAGGAGATAGGTTGGAGAAGGTTTGAGCAGAGGGAAGAGATGATAGGATGGAAGAGGAGAGAGTAGCGGGGGAGAGAGAGCGAAGGTTGGGACGGCGCGATACCATCCGAGTAGGGGCAGTGTGGGAAGTGTTGGATGAGAGCGAGAGGGAAAAGGATACAAGGTAGTGGTCGGAGACTTGGAGGGGAGTTGCAATGAGATTAGTGGAAGAACAGCATTTGGTAAAGATGAGGTCAAGCGTATTGCCTGCCTTGTGAGTAGGGGGGGAAGGTGAGAGGGTGAGGTCAAAAGAGGAGAGGAGTGGAAAGAAGGAGGCAGAGAGGAATGAGTCAAAGGTAGACATGGGGAGGTTAAAGTCACCCAGAACTGTGAGAGGTGAGCCATCCTCAGGAAAGGAACTTATCAGGGCGTCAAGCTCATTGATGAACTCTCCAAGGGAACCTGGAGGGCGATAAATGATAAGGATGTTAAGCTTGAAAGGGCTGGTAACTGTGACAGCATGGAATTCAAAGGAGGCGATAGACAGATGGGTCAGGGGAGAAAGAGAGAATGTCCACTTGGGAGAGATGAGGATCCCAGTGCCACCACCCCGCTGACCAGAAGCTCTCGGGGTGTGCGAGAACACGTGGGCAGACGAGGAGAGAGCAGTAGGAGTAGCAGTGTTATCAGTGGTAATCCATGTTTCCGTCAGTGCCAAGAAGTCGAGGGACTGGAGGGAAGCATAGGCTGAGATGAACTCTGCCTTGTTGGCCGCAGATCGGCAGTTCCAGAGGCTGCCTGAGACCTGGAACTCCACGTGGGTCGTGCACGCTGGGACCACCAGGTTAGAGTAGCAGCGGCCACGCGGTGTGAAGCGTTTGTATGGTCTGTGCAGAGAGGAGAGAACAGGGATAGACAGACACATAGTTAACAGGCTACAGAAGAGGCTACGCTAATGCAAAGGAGATTGGAATGACAAGTGGACTACACGTCTCGAATGTTCAGAAAGTTACGCTTACGTTGCAAAAAATCTTATTGACTAAAATGATATAGTACTGCTGGCTGGTGAAATAGGCTAGCTAGGAGTGGCTGCGTTGTTGACTTTGTTTGAAAGTGTAGCTGGCTAGGTAACCTCTAACTGGCTAGGTAACCTCGACAATTACTCTAGACTACACAATTATCTTGGATACAAAGACGGCTATGTAGCCAGCTAAGATCAAACAAATCAAACTGTTGTACTATAATGAAATTAAATGTTATACTACCTGTGGAGCAAAGCGGAATGCAACTACTCGCTCCAACCCGGAAGTGCGTATCGTAGAGGGAGAGGCAATAGAAGTGTTGTTTCTTGTATTATTGTCTTTTGTGTCTTTAGAGGACTGCTTCACCTTAATGTCCCTTTTCCCCCCTTTCCCTTTTCTTCTGTCCTTATTTTGTCCCACTTTGTCCCTTCTTTGTCCCTTCTTCTCTTCTGCCAACTAGACACTCCTTGTTAGCTAGCTAGCTTCTTCCAGGAATGTCCCTAGCAACTGCCTAGCAGCAGGTAAACAACTTAGCTAGCTAAGAAAACAATATAATTTTATGAAAAAATTGTTACTTTTTCAAAAGCCTTTCTTCTTTGTTTGCTGCTTGTTTGGTCTCCTATTCAGTTTGCAGTTTTCTTTTGATTTTTTTCGATGTACTTTACTCTAAAAAAACATTTAAATTTCAATATTTGTAGGAGCTCATCTTTTCAGCTGCTGCTGCTTAATTTGGAACTACAATATAAAATACATAAGGCCATTGGAAAGGATGGGTCTCCACTTTCTCCTTTCTATACTACAGTGCCTGTATGATGCTTAGCATAGGCATTCCTGTGATATGGTACAGAAAACAAACACTGAATTGATTGTGTTCACTGTGGTGACGTTTGAATTCTCTTGCTTGTTTAAACGTTCAAATTTATATTTCCACTGCTTCCTACTGCCGTTGTGCCCTTGAGCAAGGCAATTAACACCTAACCTTCTCTAGGTGGGCTCAGCAGCTGGCTCGGCTTATATTGCGAAGTATATTCCCGGCCTTAAGGAGGGGATGAGTGATGCTGTAAGAGACATGTCTGCATTGTGCTGGTACAGACTGAAGGGCCGTTCCTCTCGCTGATGCTAAAGGCATGAATCAGCCTGCTAACTGCGTGGGTCTACTGGCACCTAGCCCACTAGCAGCCGGCTCCCACGGGATCTCACCCATTACCGCTAACTCCACCTGGCCTGTGGCTCTCAATCGCGTTCGCCAGTTAGCTATTATATAATTTAGAAGATCGCGCTGACTGATTGAGTACCCGTATTAACCCTGGCACTGCCCGGCCCTGAGGGGACCGCTTTTAACGAGTATCGAGTGAGCCCACGATGAGAGGGAGAATCCTGGCATGTAACTGTTTCATTTGGAGGGGAGGGGGGGATTAAGTGCATGGGAGAGAGTTCAAGCGTGACAGCTCTGGCAGGATTGAATGGAGGTGTAAGGACTTTAAAAAAGCCACACCCTGACATTTCTGAGCCACAGTTTACACAGCAGCGGCCTACCCTGCATGGTTTTCTCTCTCTGTATTGAGAAATGCAACGGCACCAAAGGCGTTGCACAATCCCTCAACCTCTCTCTCTCCGACTCCCGTGGGAAAATATTTAAGGATTTCAAAAGGCTCCAAAGGTTGCTCCCTACTTAAACAATTTACTGGATCCATTAGATAATGCTCAAATCAAATAAGATTATTTCCTCAATGAGTTATTTAGTGGCTGACCTTGAGAGTCAACCACAATTTGTACGGCCCTGCTAAATACACACAGCCAACGCTCTGAGTTGAATATCTTTCTATGTCAGTGGACAGGGTCAGGTTTGAGTTGCATTGTGTTCTATTGGTTCTACTTGGTTCTATTTCCTCTGATGTAAGAGATGCATAAATGGTTAAAGTCTCCAGATTATGGGAGCGCTTTCTAATGTTTTAATGAACCACATTATAAATATCTCACGCCAAAGTCATATTTCCGGTTTGGCAGACCTAAAAGTCAACAAGTATGTCGAGCAAAGGTGCACTTGATGCACTTCAAATAGCAGTTTACATAAACGAAATGAAATTCTCCTAGAAAGAACAAAGGATGATGAAACAGGTGGCTTGTGTTCCTCTTGCAGGATGTGGTCACAACTATTTCAGAGACTTGTGAAGACGTTGGCAGAACAGCCTGCTGTCTGAGAAAGTTCTACTTCAACATGCTGTATAACACCAACAAAAAAAACAAGTGACAGAATATTTAATCTTGACTCTCTTGTATCACCATTAGGGGAGAGTGGGGTAAGTTGAGACAAAGGGGTAAGTTGAGACACCCTTGTTTCAAGAAACCATACACAAACTTAACAATTTGACCAAATATTTAGGAAGAGGTCATAATTTCATGCAAGACTGGACTTTCAAAAATGTGCAGTTTTTTCATGCTGTTCTACACATTTTGTCAAGAGGCAAATTAAAAATGTTGCAGTTTTAAGTTAGGGCTCCCGAGTGGCGCAGAGGTCTAAAGCACTGCATCTCAGTCCTTGAGGCGTCTCTACAGACACCCTGGTTCGATTCCAGGGTGTCTGTAGATCACAGCCGGCCGTGATTGGGAGTCCCGTAGGGCGGCAATTGGCCGTACAGCGTCGTCCGGGTTTGGCCGGTGTAGGCTGTCATTGTAAATAAGAATTAGTTCTTAACTGTCTTGCCTATTTAAATAAATAAAAATAAAAGCCGAGCCGAGCGGTGAATAGAGCAAGACATTTGTACAACGCACCTCTAGGCGCTTTAGCTCTGACAAGAAAGGGACATGTGATTTTTCCTGTGTTACCCTTACACTACTCTTTCTCTCTCTGGGTTGTTTTGCCACACCACTGAAAGCCACTATTGTTGGCATGTTTCCTTGTCTCCCTCTCGTTCAGCACAGGAGGTGAATCGCCAAGCGAAGTCTCAGACCGGGCTCCTTCCAGGACAGGGAGCTTTGCGGATCTGGATAACGCCAGACAGATGTTTACCATTTTATTTTTGGGGATATGGCTCTTGTCGGGCCCTAGAAATGGAAAACCCACCCTCTCTATGTTGTCTGTCTTTCCCCCTCCCTATTTTGTCTCATAGCAGTAGAGTCCTTGGCAGAGTAGAGCAAGGCCAAGGGTGGGTCCCATATTGTGTGCAGCACCAGTGTGAGTTTGTAGTGCCTTTCACCATATCGTTTGCAGTGCCTTCCCTTAGAATAACTATCTTGTTGCTGTGCCATATCAGAATAATTCAGTGTGGAGTGACATTTGTAGCGCCGTTCACCATATTGTTGCAGTGCCATATCAGAATGATGCAGTGTGTCACTTTGGCATGCCCGATATTTACCCGGGGGAGTAAGGGGGAGAGTAACCTTGGGATATGAGGTAACAGGGCCTGGCCTATGTACAAAGTGTTTGGTGTTAAGAGAAAAAAAAGGTGATTCTGTTGACTTGTGTTTGGGAAATAAAGAGACATGGGTTTTAAAGGTAGTATTAAAATTAATACAGTACTAAAATGTGTAAGCAGCTTAACTTGCCCTGTCTCGTGGCTCAACTTGTCTTACCCAATTCCTGGGTTAAAATCTGCCGAGAGGCCACTTTTTTTGGACAGCTATGTTTTCAAAACTAATGTTACATTAATTCTGATTCTTTCCAAGGATACACAAAATCCTGAAATATATGTAGATATCCCACAAGGGTGCGTGCTCAGCCCCCTCCTGTTCACCCATGACTGCATGCCCAAGCACGCCTCCATCTCAATCATCAAGTTTGCAGATGACACAACAGTAGTAGGCTTGATTACCAACGATGATGAGACTACAGTCTACAGGGAGGAGGTGAGGGCTCTGGGAGTGTGGTGCCTGGAAAACAACCTCTCACTCAACGTCAACAAAACAAAGTAGATGGCCGTGGACTTCAGGAAACAGCAGAGGGTGCACCCCCCTATCTACATCGACAGGACCGCAGTGGAGAAGGTGAAAAGCTTCAAGTTCCTTGGCGTACACATCACTGGCAAACTGAAATGGACCAACCACACAGACAGTGTGGTGAAGAAGGCGCAACAGAGCCTATTCAACCTCAGGAGGCTAAAGAAATGTGGCTTGTCACCTAAATTCCTGACAAATTTTTACAGATGCACAATTGAAAGCATCCTGTCGGGCTCTATCACCACCTGGTACAGCAACTGCACCGCCCGCAACCAGAGGGTGGTTTGGTCTGCCCAACGCATTACCGGGTGAAAACTACCCGCCCTCCAGGACACCTACAGCACCCGATGTCACAGGAAGGCCAAAAAGGACATCAATCACCTGAGCCACTGCCTGTTCACCCTCATATGTTTACATATCTTGCATTACTCATCTCATATGTGTGTATATAGTGTATTCTATACTATTCTTCGGTATCTTAGTCACTTAATGTTTACATATCTGGCATTACTCATCTCATGTGTATATACTGTTTTTTCTATACTATTCTACTGTATCTTAGTCCATTCTGCTTCACTCGTCCATATGTTCATAGTCTTCATTCATTCCTAGTTAGATTTGTGTGTATTGGCTATGTGTTGTGTAATTTGTTAGATATTACATGTTAGATATTGCTGCACTGTCGGAGCTAGAAGCACAAGCATTTCGACTATACCCGCAATAACATCTGCTAATCACATGTATGTGACCAATAAAATTGGATTTGATTTAAGTTCATTAGTTACCAGCCTCAAAATTTGCAGCCCATAAAAATGCCTCACAAAGTTCAAGTAACAGACACATCTCAACATCAACTGTTCAGAGGAGACTGCGTGAATGATGCCTTCATGGTCAATTTGCTGCAATAAAAACACTACTAAAGGAGACCAATAAGAAGAAGATACTTGCTTGGGCCAAGAAACACGAGCAAAGGACATTAGACCAGTGGAAATCTGTCCTTTGGTCTGATGAGTACAAATTTGAGATTTTTGGTTCCAACCGCAGTGTCTTTGTGAGATGCTGAGTAGGTGAACGGATGATCTCTGCATGTGTGGTTCCCACCATGAAGCATGGAGGAGGTCTGATGGTGCTTTGCTGGTGACACTGTCAGTGCATTCTGCAGCGATACGCCATCCCATCTGGTTTGCACTTAGTGCGACTATCGTTTGTTTTTCAACAGAAAAATGACCCAACACATCTCCAAGATGCGTAAGGGCTATTTGACCAAGAAGAAGAGTGATGGAGTGCTGCATCAGATGACCTGGCCTCCACAATCACCTGACCTCAACCCAATTGAGTTGGTTTGGGATGAGTTAGACCACAGAGTGAATGGAAAAGCAGCCAACAAGTGCTCAGCATATGTGTGAACTCCTTCAAGACTGTTGGGAAAAGCATTTCAGGTGAAGCTGGTTGAGAGAATGCCAAGAGAGTGCAAAGTTGTCATCAAGGCAAAGGGTGGCTACTAAAATCTAAAATATATTTTGATTTGTTTAACACTTTTTTGGTTACAACATGATTCCATGTGTGTTATTTCATAGTATTGATGTCTTCACTATTATTCTACAATTTAGAAAAAAGTTTTAAAAATAAAGAAACTCATGAATGAGTAGGTGTGTCCAAGATTTTGACTGGTTACTGTATATACAAAAGTATGTGGACCCTTCAAAATAGTGGATTCGGCTATTTCAGACACACCCGTTTCTGACAGGTGTATAAAATTGAGCGTACAGCCATACAATCTCCATAGACAAACATTGGCAGTAGAATGGTCCTACTGAAGACCTCCGTGACTTTCAACGTGGAGCCAAAATAGGATGCCACCTTTCCAACAAGTCAGTTCGTCAAACTTCTTCCCTGCTGGAGTTGCACTGGTCAACTGTAAGTGCTGTTATTGTGAAGTGTAAACATCTAGGAGCAACAGCGGCTCCGCCGAGAAGTGGTAGGCCACACAAGGTCACAGAACGGGATTGGCGACTGCTGAAGCTCGTTGCGAGTAAAAATCATTCCGAGTAAACACTCACTACCAAGTTCAAAACTGCCTCTGGAAGCAACGCACAAGAAATGTTCATCGGGAGCTTCATGAAATGGTTTTCCATGGTCGAGCAGCCACACAAAAGTCTAAGATCACCATGCACTGGAGTGGTGTAAAGCTCGCAACCATTGGACTCTGGAGCATGGAAACGTGTTCTCTGGAGTGATGAATCGCGCTTCACCATCCGGCAGTCCTGGCGGATGCCAGGTGAATGCTATGTACCCCAATGCATAGTGCCAAATGTAAAGTTTAGTGGAAGAGGAATAATGGTCTGGGGCTGTTTTTCATGGTTCGGTCTAGGCCCCTTAGTTCCAGTGATTGGTAATCTTAACTGTACAGCATATAATGACAATCTAGATGATTCTGTGCTTCCAAGTTTGTGGCAACAGTTTGGGAAAGGCCCTTTCCTGTTTCAGCATGACAATGCCCCCGTGCACAAACCGAGGTCCATGCAGAAAGGTTTTGGCGAGATCGTTGTGGAAGAACTTGACTGTTCAGCACAGAGCCTTGACCTCAAGCCCATCGAACACCTTTGGGATGAATTGGAATTGCAACCGAGAGCCAGAGCCTAAATGCCCAACATCAGTGCCCGACCTCACGAATGCTCTTGTGGCTGAATGGAAGCAAGTCCCTGCAGCAATGTTCCAACATCTAGTAGAAAGCCTTCCCAGAAGAGTGGAGGCTGTTATAGCAGCAAACGAGGGACCAACTCCATATTAATGCCCATGATTTTGGAATGAGTTCGACGAGCAGGTGCCAACATACTTTTGGTCAGGTACTGTATTTTGTGTCTCTGCGACAATAACAGAGCATCTGTGTCCTGAGGTATTGCCACAAGGTTTGAATAATATAAATATTATTTTATCAAATAGAGCTATCTTCTGTATACCACCCCTACCTTGTCACAATACCACTGATTTGCTCAAACGCATTGAGATGGAAAGAAATTCCACAAGGCACACCTTTTAATTGAAATGCATTCCAGGTGACTACCTCATGAAGCTGGTTGAGAGAATGCCAAGAGTGTGCAAAGCTGTCATCAAGGCAAATGGTGGCTACTTTGAAGAATCTCAAATATAAAATATATTTTGATTGAACTCTTTTTTTTTTGTTGCTTACTACATAATTCCGTGTGTTATTTCATAGTTTTGATGTCTTCACTATTATTCTACAATGTAGAAAATAGTGTAAATAAAGAAAAACCCTTGAATGAGTAGGTGTGTCCAAACTTTTGACTGGTACTGTACACAAAACATACTCCAAATGACTCATATATTTGCAGCTGTGGCATGACCAGGCCATAACGTATTTGTAGTTGTAGTGAGATGCTGTAAATGAAAAAAGCGTTTCAGCACAGTTAGCATGAGTCTGAACTAGTTCTTGAAGCATTCAGCTAATTATAGGACTGGTTACCCCTAACGAGGCTTCGCCCAGGGCCCAGTTGTTGGTGGCGTTGAAATGCCAGACGCGTTTCTACGTGAAAGATGGCTTTCAGTCATGTCCTGATAGGGGAGATGGTCGAGCCATGTGTACAACAACAGTGTGTGTTTTGTTTCTGTCATCCCTACAAGACATCCTCAAACTTACAACTTGAGGTGTCTCTTCTGTCCCATACCCCCCTCTTTCTCTCTCTCTCAATGCAATTCCATTTTTCAATTTAAGGCCTTTATTGGCATGGGAGGCGTATGTTTACATTGCCAAAGCAAGTGAAATAGATAAACAATAAAAAATGAACAGTAAACATTACATTTAAGTTTCAAAAGAATAAAGACATTTGAAATGTACTATTATGTGTATATATATACAATGTTGTAATGATGTACAAATAGTTAAAGTATGAAAGGGAAAATAAATCAACATAAATATGTTGTATTTACAATGATGTTTATTCTTCACTGGTTGCCCTTTTCTTGTGGCAACAGGTCACAAATCTTGCTGCTGTGATTGCACACTGTGGTATTTCACCAAATAGATATGGGAGTTTGTCAAAATTGGATTTGTTTACAAAATATTTGTGGGTCTGTGTAACCTGAGGGAAATATGTGTCTCTAATATGGTCATACATTTGGCAGGCGGTTAGGAAGTGAAGCTCAGTTTCCACCTCATTTTGTGGGCAGTGTGCACATATGCCGATCTTGTCTTGAGAGACAGGTCTGCCTTCGGCGGCCTTTCTCAATAGCAAGGCTATGCTCACTTGAATCTGTACATATTTTTGTGTCAGTCACAGTGCTCAGGTATTCTGCCACTGTGTACTCTCTGTTTAGGGCCAAATAGCATTCTAGTTTGCTGTTTTTTGGTAAATTCTTTCCAATGTGTCAAGTAATTATCTTTTTGTTTTCTCATTATTTGGTTTGGTCTAATTGTGTTGCTGTCCTGGGTCTCTCTGGGGTCTGTTTGTGTTTGTGAACAGTTCCCCATGACCAGCTTGCTTAGGGGCTCTTCTCCAGGTTTGTTTCTCTGTAGGTGATGGCTTTGTTATGGAAGGTTTGGGAATTGCTTCCTTTTAGGCTCTTTTCTGGATTTTTCTAATTAGCGGGTATCGGCCTAATTCTGCTCTGCATGCATTAATTGATGTTTTACATTGTACACGGGGGATATTTTTTCAGAGTTCTGCATGCAGTCTTAATTTGGTGTTTGTCCATTTTGTGAATTCTTGGTTGGTGAGTGGACCCCAGACTTCACAACCATAAAGGGCAATGGGTTCTATAACTGATTCAAGTATTTTTTAGACAGATCCTAACTGGTATGGTGAATTTGATGTTCCTTTTGATGGCATAGAAGGCCCTTCTTGCCTTGTCTCTCAGATCGTTCACAGCTTTGTGGAAGTTACCTGTGGTGCTGATGTTTAGGCCGAGGTATGTATAGTTGTTTTTGTGCTCTAGGGCAACGGTGTCTAGATGGAATTTGTATTCGTGATCCTGGGAACTGGATCTTTTTTGGAAAACCATTATTTTTGTCTTACTGAGATTTACTGTTAGGGCCCAGGTCTGACAGAATCTGTGCAGAGATCTAGGTGCTGCTGTAGGCCCACCTTGGTTGGGGACAGAAGCACCAGATCATCAGCAAACAGTAGACATTTGACTTCAGATTCTCGAAGTGTGAGGCCGGGTGTTGCATACTGTTCTAGTGCCCTCGCCAATTTGTTGATATAGATGTTGAAGAGGGTGGGACTTAAGCTGCATCCCTGTCTCACCCCCCAGCTCTGTGGAAAGAAATGTGTGTTTTTTGCCAATTTTAACCACACACTTGTTGTTTGTGTACATGGACTTTATAATGTTGTATGTTTTTCCCCCAACACCACTTTCCATCAATTTGTATAGTAGGCCCATGTGCCAAATTGACTAGAAAGCTTTTTTGAAATCAACCAATCATGAGAAGACTTTGCCTTTCCTTTGATTTGTTAGTCAATTAAGGTGTGCAGGGTGAATACGTGTTTTGTTGTACGGTAATTTGGTATTTGATATTTGCTCAGTACATTGTTTTCTCTGAGGAAATGTGCGAGTCTGCTGATAATGACAATTCAGAAGATTTTCCCAAGGTTGCTGTTGACGCAATATCCCACGGTAGTTATTAGAGTCAAATTTGTCTCTACTTTTGTGGATTGGGGTGATAAGTCCTTGGTTGCAAATATTGGGGAAGATGTCAGAGCTGAGGATGATGTTAAAGAATTTAAGTATAGCCAATTTATCATTTCATTTAGGATACCATGAACAACACAGGCCTTTTGGGTTGGAGAGTTTGTATTTTGTTCTGTAGTTCACTCAATGTAATTTGAGAATCCAGTGGGCTCTGGTAATCTTTATTAGTTGATTCTGAGATTTGTATTTGATCATGTATATGTTTTTGCTGTTTGTTCTTTGTACAGTAAGATGGCGACGAGGAGGATGGCTAACGTTTTACATGCTCCTGACCAATTGTGCTATTTTGTTAGTTTTTTGCGTTATTTTTTTTACTTATTTTGTGCATAATGTTGCTGCTAGCGTCTCTTATGACAGAAAATAACATCTGGACATCAGAACAGCGATTACTCACCACGAACTGGACGGCTTGTAAGTAAGCATTTCACGGTAAGGTCTACACTTGTACTCAGCGCATGTGACAGTTGATTTGTTTGATTTAATTAAAAAAATTGGAGCATTCGTTTATCCATACATCTTCATTTTGGATAATGATTTATTCGTGTTTGTTTAGATTTTTCCAATTTTCCCAGTAGTGGTTAGATTCTATGGATTCTTCAATTACATTGAGCTGATTTCTGACGTGCTGTTCCTTCTTTTTCCGTAGTGTATTTCTGTATTGTTTTAGTGATTCACCATAGTGAAGCTGTAGGCTCAGGTTTTCTGGGTCTCTATGTTTTTGGTTGGATAGGTTTATCAATTTCTTTCTTAGGTTGTTGCATTCTTCATCAAACCATTTGTCATTGTTGTTCATTTTCTTAGGTTGTCTATTACAGTGAAACTTTTTGTCCAGGAAATTGTCTAGAAGGGATTGAATTTGTTTTTGCCTAATTGTTTTTTGGTAGATTTCCACACTACTCTTCTTCCATCTATAGTATTTCTTGATATTATTCAGCTCTTTTGGCTTTGATGCCTCATGATTGAGCAAAGCTCTGTTCAAGTATATTTTGCTGTGATCTGATCGGGGTGTCAGTGGACTGACTGTGAACGCTCTAAGAGACTCTGGGTTGAGGTCAGTGATAAAGTAGTCTATAGTACTACCGCCAAGAGATGAGCTATATGTGTACCTACCATAGGAGTCCCCTCGAAGCCTACCATTGACTATGTACATACCCAGCGACCGACAGAGCTGCAGGAGTTGTCGTAGTTGTGTCTAGGGGGGCATATGGGGGAGGGAATGCTGTCACCTCCAGGTAGGTGTTTGTCCCCCTGTGTGCTGAGGGTATCGGGTTCTTGTCCAGTTCTGGCATTTAGGTCGCCACAGGCTAGTACATGTCCCTGGGTCTGGAAATGGTTGATCTCCCCCTCTAGAATGGAGAAGCTGTCATCGTTAAAGTATGGGGATTCTATTGGGGGGATATAGGTAGAACACATGATGACATTTTTCTCTGTTGAGATAAATTAATAAGGAAATTATCTCAATGAATTTCAAGGGGCTTTATTGGCTTAGGAAACATATGTTAACGTTGCCAAAGCAAGTGAAGTAGATAATATACTACATCTCTCTCCCCGTCTCTATGGTTGGTGATGGGCAGCAGTAAGCACCATATCCCCCTCCTCCCCCTCCCCGTTTGGTTATGAGCCGTGTTATTCCTCTTACCCAGCGTTTCACTCTGCTCACAATAGTCCCATTCTCTCGTTCTGAGAGGCCCAGGGAATTTTTCAAAACCCATTTCCACTGGCTGCTTCCCCTGTGATGTGTTAAAGTAGGACAAATGGGGAAGAGAGCTTGTGTCCCTACCTCTGACCCCTCCGAGGTAGGGTACAGGCACACGGGGTGGGAGCTTAGAGAAATACTACTAAAATACACTCACGTGTCGACCTACTCTTAACACCGGAATAACCATATATTGGCAACATTGCAAAATAATTATAACATTGAAGCTGAAATATTTTGCAATGTTGTGGAGATTGGAAAAATTGAAATGCAATATATTCCAAAGCTTTCCTTCTCCTAAAGATGCATATTGGATTATGCAGAATATAAGTACATTTTAGTGTTTTATTGTCATGAGAAAATGTATTTCTCTCTGTACTGTGTATGTGAGTGCAAAGTATTTTTATGTGCGGTTCTGTGCGTGTGTGCGCACACGTGTGTTTGTGCTCCTGTGCAAACGTGGGTGTGCATATATGTGAAAACAAAGGCCACTTTAGCGGGGAAATGTGATCGCAGGGTTACTCACTCTGTAACATGAGGAACATGAATGTGGCAGTGTGGGTCCGGGATGGGCCTGGCGTTCCCAAGTGGGTTGTGGGACATGTCGACACTGGCGGCTCCCTCCCACGCCAAAGCCTTTAAAGTGATACCTCTATCCCTGTGGAGTTAACACTATCCAGCTCCGTGTCATACCCCCCCCCCCCCCCCCCCCCCCACCCCCCACCCCCGCCGCCACACACACAGAAACACTGCTAAGACCCGGGGAGTTGAAATTGGGATTGACAGCAAAAAAAATCACATGAAGGACAATGAAAGAAAAAAAAAGCAGTGAGGAAAGGTGGAGAGATTTGGCAACGTGTCCAGACTTGGCTGGGATCCTCTGGTTTTCAGGAATCTGAGGCTGTTAGAAAGCGCATGGTACGGACTTGCTCTGTAACTGACATCACCAACGATTTCATGCCTTGGAGATAAAGCTTGGGATTGAGAAATCCCAAATTAATGTAGGAGTAATATCTTACAATGTATAAAGTGACCTGATCTGCACTCTCTCCGGAAGTCGATGCTCACACACACTATTGCATCTTAGCCACTCTGTCACTGCTCATCCATATATTTTTTACTTATATATTCTTATCCCATTCCTTTACTAGATTGTGTGAATTAGGTTTTGTTGTGGAATTGTTAGATATTACCTGTTAGATATTGCTGCACTGTCGGATCTAGAAGCATAAGCATTTCGCTACACTCACAATAACATCTGCTAAACATGTGTATGTGACCAAACAAATTTGATTTAATTACAAGCCTGCAAGGTGTTTGGAGCCCGCTGTCCTACAGTATACGAGTTAATGGGGAAGAGATTCCTATGGGAATTCCCAGCGACAGCTTTGACTCGGCTCCCTACAGTCACAGTGCCATCTGTTTCTGGTGGCACTACGAGAGAGAAGGGATGAAATCGACACCTACGTCAAAACACAGACACAATCTGTGGTTGGCAATCACCCTGCATAGGGGTTGGGTTGGATATCCTCCTCGAACCGTGTTTCCTCCGACACATTGGTGCGGCTGGCTTCCGGGTTAAGCTGGCGGGTGTTAAGGAGTGCAGTTAGGCGGGTCATGTTTCGGAGGACGCATGACTCCACCTTCGACTCTGCCGAGCCCGTTGAGGATTTGAAGTGATGAGACAAGATCGAAATTTGGGGAGAAAAAGGGGGGTAAAATGCATAAAAGTAATAAAAAATAAAATAAAAAGTAAATAGGACCGCCTTTTCGTTCAACCACCATCCTCAACAACACTGCTCATCTGCCTTTGCAAATTCTCCTCGGCCAACTGCAAGTCAACTGTCAAGGTTCTAATCTAGATTCAGAACCGGAGATGCTGATATGTTATCGTCTGATAACATCCTGGTCTTGTGTACAATGCAGTCAAGCAAATCAAAAGCTACGCCATGTTTCCTATGGGATGTTTTTTCTCTCCTTAATCAGACCATTTTGCTGGTGCTCTGTTTGGGTACAAGAGCATATCCGCAATGACTCAAAGAGTAAATACCATTGATTCAGTATGTTCTAATGTAGTATGGGCAAATAAGCTTAGCAACCATGCCTCTATTTGTACTATTAGGAGTGTTGTTGCATAATAGGATTACTGGCACTGACTGCCACTGTAGAAAATAACTGGAAAAGTCCTCAGTTCTTTTTTGTTAGTTTACTGTGAAGACCCAAAAACCTAGAAGTTGTTTTTTGCTAAGTCTTCAGCTATTGTCTTGACAGCCACGCTAGAAATTGCCTACAGGTTAAACAGGCCCACTCTGTGAGTTTGAAAGGATTTTCCATAAGCCACCATGCTACGTAAGGGGTGCAATGCTTTAGTTGTTGCTTTGAAGCTGGGCCTCCTACTTGACCATTCACAGCAGAAGTTGTTCTCAAAGGTGTGTGTGTGTGACAGAGAGAGAGGTTAGAATAGATCTCTCTCTAACGTAATGGTAAATCTAAGTGCTGGTGGTAGCGCTATAGGTTCAGGTGGCGTGAAAGGGCTGTGTTTTGACGTAGTTGTGAAGGGCGTGGCCACTCACTGGCCAATCAAGGCGTTCCATGGCTTAATACTACATGCGTTTGTCTCACGTTCTGTAGGTTATTGACAATCTTTGCGTTGTCATCAACTCCAATACGGCTGGGGACACAGAGGGTCACCGGATTATCTCGTCTATTGTTCTATGATGGGCATATAGCCTATGCTGAGTTTTTAGAGCAACCTGGCTAAAATAATTGAATAGCCTACATAGATGAACAGGGGATGTCCGCTCACTGTTGTGCTGCTGCCAAACATATTTTAATACAGCCTCGGTGAGTAAGATTGATTTCAAAGCGGTCTCACGAGCCAAACCCTTTATCGATAGTCTTGACTACTTGGCGAATGCAATGGGCAGGATAGAAACAAACAAAAACACAGCCTTCATTGAGAGGAGGCTATGCTTGGTTTTTAATATAATTAAACTAAATGGGCAAAAAAATGTAAAATAATCTAAATACAAGGTTTACGGGCACAAAAAGCACATCTCTCTTGTTCTATGTGCATATGGACACTGAGCTTCACGGCTGGAATAGGCTATCCTTTCGTCGTCAAAATCCATGCCTTAAATATCCCCAACAGCTCACACATACTGAAACTGGCCCTTTGGCACATGATTTAAGGACACACCTCAGATACTGCCACCCCTCCCACCTCAGTGCAAGCCAGCTCATATAAGACAGGTAAATTACCAATCCCGGGGCTAGGGTTTGACAAATAGAAGAGCGCCGCCTTTAAAAGGTTGAAATTGCAAACAAGTATGCGTTTGACAATTGAGCTGGCTTCATGCCAGACGGGAAATGGAGCCCACAGAGAGGAAGCAAGGTCATGAAGGTGAGACCACCTCAGAATTCATGTGAAGTAAACCTCAAGAGCCTCATGAACAACAGGAAATAGAGCAGGAAGCATTGTTCGTCGTCAACACACCTCCGAACGCAAAATACCACAACACCCCTGTGTCTATCTGTTGACTATTTAAACATTTAGATAACCTTTCCTAGTTGCTCTTTAAAGCCCTGCTTATTATCCACATTCTGATTGTCCCCACATTTGTCAACAGGTGTAGACAATCACAAGATCCATTGTGAACCAATTGTGATTGGATCTTCCTGACCAACTCCGGAGGTAGTCTAAGGCACATCTTGTATGGTATCCTTTAAGTGTAAACGAATCCTGACAAGGAAAGCATATACATTTGGCCAACTTCACGGTTGTCCCACCCTCTGAAAATAAATCAGACCGGCCAGTTGAGGTAGTAATAATGGACAACGATACCTCTGCAATTCCTCCAGAATTAAGATCATGGACCTAAATAGAAACCACTATTGTTGAGGATGGCATTATGATCAGATGCCATAGTCCAATCGAAATTAGACGGCGGCATACCCTATAGAAATGAAGATATTTATGAAGAAATATATCATCCCGAGTGAGAGAAAAAGTGTTCTCCCTTCCCAAAGTCCAGTGCCAGCGCAAAATCAAATATTTGAAAACGTTGTACAGAAAAGCCAAGGACTGTCATAGCAGGAGTGGGAACGGGAGAACCCAATGCAGGACGGGATATTAGGTGACCATCCCACCTCCCGTCCACCGTTCATTCTGTGTAGGATGGAGATATTGAGCTGCTGAGCGCTTCATAAACTTTTTGGTAATGTGAATCGTCTAATTCAGTTGCGAAATCAGATATGAAAATAATACAGTAATATTAAAATACAGTTGGTTGTCTATGTAAATGTTATAAAAGTACACTCTGGCTAGATCTAAAGGTACGGGTGGAAAATTAGAGAGGGTTTATTTAACCCAAAATCTGTCCACGAAAATAAGACCACCAAGTGAGGATTTTTTTGCATGGAGGTCAATGAAAGTGTCGAATTTGGTCCCCCAAAAATGTAATTCCTGATTTGCTATGTGAGGTTTATTTGATCTTATCGATGTTTCGCAATGGTTAGGTTGTATGAACGTACTGAAATGCAGTCAAACTTTTGACTGGTACTAATTGTTTTACTATTTTCTACATTGTAGAATAATAGTAAAGACATCAGAACTATGAAATAACACATATGGAATCATGTAGTAACCAAAAGTCTATATTTTAGATTTTAGATTCTTCGAAGTAGCCACCCTTTGCCTTGATGACTGCTTGGCACTGTATCTTGATTATGTGAGAGACGCAGACTCCATATCAACCTTTAAGTCTTTACTGAAGACTCATCTCTTCTAGAGGTCCTGTGATTGAGTGTAGTCTGGCCCAGGGGTGTGAAGGTGAACAGCTGGGATTCTCTGCCTCTGACCCTTATGGGGCCTGAGTCACGAGCTTGCTAGTGCTCTCCCATGCCGTCCCTACGAGGGGTGCATCACGTCTTGCCAGGCTTGTTTGTCTATTCTCGACTTGAGTTGGTTGAGTCACTGATATTAAAACCTGTTGAGGACAGAGGGCGCTGTTTTCACTTTGGGGGAAAATTGTGCCCAATTTAAACGGCCTCGTACTCAATTCTTGCTCGTACAATATGCATATTATTATTACTATTGGATAGAAAACACTCTCTAGTTTCTAAAACCGTGTGAATTATATCTGTGAGTAAAACAGAGCTCATTTTGCAGCAAACTTCCTGACAGGAAGTGGAAAATCAGAAATCGATGCTCTGTTCTAGGGCCTGCCTATTAATGTCCTTGATATTTATTAGTATAGATGCACTTCATACGTCTTCCACTAGATGTCGACAGGCAGTGAGAGAAGAAATGAAGTGTATAACTTGATCTGGGGTCGAATAAAAGCTCTCGGCATGACGTGTCACCAGTTTCCTGTTTTCTGGAGAGCGCGTGAAGGGACCTGGTTTTGCCTTCTGATAAGCTGTCGTTATGGACGACTAATATCTCCGGCTTTGATTTTATTTGATACATGTGACAATATCATCGTAAAGTATGTTTTTTCAATATAGTTTTATTAGATTATTGAAATTTATTCGGGACGTTTGGCGTGTTGCGTTGTGCGCCTTTGTTCAGGAAGGAGAGCTTTGCGCTACTTTGCTAGCTTTCCGTGCTAATTGACTGGAGAAGAGGACATTCTAAATCCAAACAACGATTGTTCCCGACAAAGGACCTCTTGTACAACATTCTGATGAAAGATCATCAAAAGTAGGACCCATTTTATGATGCTATTTCATATATCTGTCGAACATGTTGTACTAGTCGTTTGCCCCCAGATTTTGGGTACTCTCTCGCTATACCTAAGCTGGATGTCGTAATGAAGTTATTTTTAGAATTCTAACACGGCGATTGCATTAAGAACTAGTGTATCTATCATTTCCTATACAACATGTATTTTCTAGTAACGTTTATGAATAGTTATTTGGTCAGAATAGTTGGAGTGTCATAAAAATATCCGCACATTCTGGGAAAAAGATGCTACGTTAGCACAATGTATAACCACTGATTTCAGCTCTAAATATGCACATTTTCGAACAAAACATAAGTGTATGTATAACCTGATGTTATAGGACTGTCATCTGATGAAGGTTTATGAAGGTTAGTGGAAATTAATATCTTTTGCTGGTTTATTCCCTATCGCTAACGTGCCTATTGCTATCGTGCCTTGATGAATGAATGCGGTAGTGTGGTAGGCTATTGTAGTAAGCTAATATAATGCTATATTGTGTTTTCGCTGTAAAACACTTAAAGAATCGTAAATATTGGCTGGATTCACAAGATGTTTGTCTTTAATTTGCTGTACACCATCGATTTTTCAGAAATGTTTTATGATGATTATTTAGGTATTTGACGTTGGTGTCTGTAATTACTCTGGCTGCTTCGGTCCTATTTGTGACGGTAGCTGTGATGGTAGCTGCAATGCAAAACTGATTTATACCTCAAATATACACATTTTTCGAACAAAACATAGATTTATTGTATAACATGTTATAAGACTGTCATCTGATGAAGTTGTTTCTTGGTTAGTTTGGTTGGTTCTTGGTTAGTTAGGTTGGCTTTGTGCATGCTACCTGTGCTGGGAAAAATGTCTGTCCTTTTTTGTATTTGGTGGTGAACTAACATAAATATATGTGGTGTTTTCGCTGTAAAACATTTTAAAAATCTGACATGTTGACTGGATTCACAAGATGTGTATCTTTTATTTGCTGTGTTGGACTTGTTAATGTGTGAAAGTTAAATATTTCTAAAAAATATCTTTTGAATTTCGCACTCTGCCTTTTCAGTGGAATGTGGGAGGAGTTCCGCTAGCGGAACGCCAGAGCCAGACAGGTTAACTTCCTGTCCTGTCTGGCGGCCCCCTCAGGCTCGTGTGGTGGGGGAGATCTTTGTGGGCAATACTCCACCTTGTCTCAGGGTAGTAAGTTGGTGGACTGTTGATATCCCTTTAGTGGTGTGGGGGCTGTGGTTGGCCCAGTCTGGGGGTATTGTTGGAAGGGGCCACAGTGTCCCCCTATCTCATTCCCCAGTATCTACGCTGCAATAGTCTGTGCCAGGGGGCTAGGGTCAGTCTGCACTATCTGGTGTTTTGTCTTATTTGGTGTCCTGTGAGATATTAAGTATGCTCCCTCTAATTCCCCCATCTCTCTCTCTCTCTTGCTCTCTCTCTCCCCTCCCGAAGGACTTGAGCCCTAGGAACATGCCTCAGGACTACCTAACCTGATGATTCCTGTCTATTCCCGTCCCCAGTCCCCCTGGTTATGCTGCTGATCCAGTTTCTTCTGTTCTGCCTGCGGCTGTGGAACCCTGACCTGTTAACCGGACGTGCTACCCTATCCTGGACCTGATTTTTCAACCCTCTCTCTCTACCACACCTGCTGTCTCGACCTTTGAATTCTTGGCTATGAAGCCAACTGACATTTACTCCTGATGTGCTGACCTGTTGCACCCTCTATAAACACTGTGATTGTTTTTTGACCCTGCTGGTCACCTATGAACGTTTTAACATCTTGAAGAACGATCTTGCCTTAAATGACATCTTTACTATTAGGCCCATAAACAGATAGCAGAGAATTATGCACTTCCAAGCACTCACTCTTCTTTTTCATTTGAACCATTTTATGTCAATGAAGTACTAAGTGCCTTACAAAAAAAGGTATATAAAAATCCACAGGAGCTGATTTACTCGATCCCTTTCTACTGCAGCTTTCTGCCCCCCTTATTGTAGAACCTTTGAACCACATTTTTTATTGAAAAGAATTGCTTTTGGTGCTATCCCTAAGATCTGGAAAGCAACGCATGTCCTCCCTCTACACAAAAGTGGGGTTACTTCTGACCGAGATAACAACCGCCCAATTTCCAAACTATCTTGCCTTGAAAAAATATTATATAATCACTGGTAAACTCTCAGCTAAGAACTTTTCTAAATGTGCACCAGTCTGGTTTTAGACCTGGACATAGCACCATTTCAGCAGCTACACTTGTCTTAAATTATGTGTTAAATTGCTTAGATTAAAGATCATTGTGATAGCATTTTTATTTGCCTATCCATGGCCTTTCATGCTGTCAAGCATCCCCTACTTATTCAAAGGTTGTCTGAAATGGGCCTCGACCAGGAGTCTTGCAAGTGGTTTGGGAACAACAATGCCTTCAGAAAGTATTCGTACCCCTTGACTTTTTTCACATTTTATTATGTTACAGCCTTATTCTAAAATGGGTTGAATTCAAAATTGTCCTCGTCAATCTACATACAATAACCCATAATGACAAAGCGAAAACAGATGTAAAATTTTTTGTGCAAATGTATTGAAAATGTAATACAGAAGTATCTAATTTACATACTTATTCACACCTCTGAGTCAGTACTTTGTAGAAGTCTCAAAGAGCTTTAAAACATTTGTCAAGCTCTGTCAAAATGTTGTTTATCATTGCTAGACAACATAACACAATTTCAAAGATTCTACTGAGTTACAGTTCATATAAAGAAATCATTCAATTGAAATAAATTAATTAGGCCCTAATCTATGGATTTCACATGACTGGGAATACAGACATGCTGGGACATTTTCAGCTTCCAGAAATTGTGTACAGATCCTTGCGACATTATCATGCATTATCATACTGAAACATGAGGTGATGGCGGCGGATGAATGGCACAACAATGGGCCTCAGTATCTTGTTGCGTTAAATTGCCATCGATAAAAAGCAACTGTGTTCGTTGTCCGTAGCTTATGCCTGCCCGTCACCACTTGGCACTCTGTTCACAATGTTGATATCAATGCCATACACTTGTCTGCCATCTGCTATATGCCTGGTACAGTTGAAACCAGGATTCATCCTGCCAGTGGCCATCGAAGGGGAGCATTTGCCCACTGAAGTCGATTACGACACTGAACTGCAGTCAGGTCAAGACCGTGGTGAAGACAACGAGCACGCAGCTGAGCTTCCCTGAGATGGTTTCTAACAGTCTGTGCAGAAATTCTTTGGTTGTGCAAACCCACCGTTTCATTAGCTGTCTGGGTGGCTTGTCTCAGAATGCCAGATGTGGAGGTCCTGGGCTGGCGTGGTTACACGTGGTCTGCGTTTGTGAGGCCGGTTGGGCATTCTACCAAATTCTCTAAAACAAAGTTGGAGGCGGCTTATGGTAGAGAAATGAACACTTCATTCTCTGTCAACAGCTCTGGTGGACATTCCTGCAGTCAGAATGGCAATTGGACGCTCCCAGAAAACATAAGAAATCTGTGTCATCGTGTTGTGTGACAAAACTACACATTTTAGAGTGGCCTTTTATTGTCCCCAGCACAAGGTGCACCTGCGTAATGACCATGCTGTTAAATCAGCTTCTTGATATGCCACACCTGTCAGATGGATGGATTATCTTGGCAAAGGAGAAATGTTCACTAACAGAGATGTAAACAAATTTGTGGACAACATTTGAGAGAAAATTGTTTTGTGCTTATGCCAGCAGCATACCACCCTGCATACCACTACTGGCTTGCTTCTGAAGCTAAGCAGGGTTGGTCCTGGTCAGACCCTGGATGGGAGACCAGATGCTGCTGGAAGTGGTGTTGGAGGGCCAGTAGGAGGCACTCTTTCCTCTGGCCTAAAAAATATCCCAATGCCCCAGGGCAGTGATTGGGGACACTGCCCTGTGTAGGGTGCCGTCTTTCGGATGGGACGTTAAACGGGTGTCCTGACTCTCTGAGGTCATTAAAGATCCCATGGCACTTATCGTAAGAGTAGGGGTGTTAACCCCGGTGTCCTGGCTAAATTCCCAATCTGGCCCTCAAACCATCATGGTCACCTAATAATCCCCAGTTTACAATTGGCTCATTCATCCCCATCCTCTCCCCTGTAACTATTCCCCAGGTCGTTGCTGCAAATGAGAACGTGTTCTCAGTCAACTTACCTGGTAAAATAACGGTAAAATAAAAAAAATATTTATGGGATATTTTATTTCAGCTCATGAAACATGGGACCAACACTTTACATGTTGGGTTTATATTTAGGTTCAGTATACTTTCAAATCTTGCTATAGATTTTCAAGTAGATTTAAGTCAAAACTGTAATCAGGTCACTCAGGAACATTCAATGTCATCTTGGTAAGCAACTCCAGTGTATATTTAGCCTTGTGTTTCTGGTTATTGTTCTGCTGAAAGGTAATTTGTCTCCCAGTGTCTGTTGGAAAGCAGACTGAACCAGGGTTTTCCTCTAGGATTTTGCCTGTGCTTCGCTCTATATTAAGTTTTTAAATGATAAAAAACTCCCTAGTCCTTGCCGATGACAAGCATACCCATAACATGATACAGCCACCACCATGCTTAAAAATATGGAGATTGGTACTGAGTGATGTGTTGTGTTGGATTTGCCCCAAACATAACTCTTTGAACGCTCAGGACATACAGTTAATTTCTTTGCCACATTTTTTGCAGTTTTACTTTACTGCCTTATTGCAAACATGATGCATGTTTTGTAATATTTTTATTCTGTACAAGCTTCCTTTTTTTATTCTGTAATTTAGGTTAGTATTGTGTGTAAGTACAATGTTGTTGATCCATCCTCAGTTTTCTCTTATCACTGCCATTAAACTATGTAACTGTTTTAAAGTCACCATTCGTCTCATGGTGAAATCCCTGAACGGTTTTCTTCCTCTCTGGCGACTGAGTTAGGAAGGATGCCTGTATCTTTGTAGTGACCGGGTGTATTGATACACCATCCAAAGTGTAAATAAGAACTTCACCTGCTCAAAGGAATATTCAATGTCTGCTTGTTTTACCCATCTACTTATAGGTTTGCGAGACATTGGAAAATCTCCCTGGTCTTTGTGGTTGAATCTGTGTTTGAAATCCACTGCTCGACTGAAGGACCTTATAGATAATTGTATGTGTGGGGTACAGAGATGAGGTAGTAATTCAAAAATCATGTTATTAAACACTAGTACTGCACACTGTGTGAGTCAATGCAATTTATAATGTGACTTGTTAAGCAAACATTTACTTCTGAAGTTATTTAGGCTTGCCATAACAAAGGGGTTGAATGCTTATTGACTCAAGCCATTTCAGCTTTCAATTTTTAACTCATTTGTACCACTTTAATATTATGGGGTATTGTGTGTAGGCCAGTGACACAAAATCTCAATTTAATCCGTTTTAAATTCAGGCTATAACACAACCAAATGTGGAACAAGTCAATGAGTGTGAATACTCTCTGAAGGCGCTATATCTGTCAGACAGGACACAATGTGTGGTTTCTGATGGTGTCAAGTCAAGTTACCTCGATATTACTAAAGGTGTCCCTCAGGGGTCCATTTTGGTACCTGTCCTCTTTACTAATTAAATAAATAACTTTGGTCTATCTGCAAAAACCTGTAACATTCCTCTGTATGCAGATGCCAATTTTATGTACGCTATTGCCCCTATGTTAGAGCTGCAATCTGATTTTGTTGCCTTGCAGAAATCCCTTGTTGATTAAAATCCCTTGTTGATTGGTACTTAATGTGGGAAAAACTAAATGTATGTTGTTTTCTAATTCTCGTAGAAATATTTCAGTTGGTTTACACATTTATGCATTGGATGGTTCTTTCATCCAACGCATACAAATATTCTCCTATAAATATCTAGGCTTTTGAAATGACAAAAATGTTAGCTAGTTAAGAAGCTAAGATCTAATGTAGGCTTCTTTTATAGAAATAGATCATGCCTCTCCCTAAACAGCAGGAAGCAGGTTGACAACCATCCTGCCAGTCTAAATCAGTCTCTGGCAACCATCCTGCCAGTTCTTGATTACTGTGACACCATTTATCAGAATGTAGCATCCACTACTCTAAAACCGTCGGATGTAGTGTACCACTGCTCGCTTTGCTTTATCTGTCACACCTTGATCTGTTTCACCCGTCTTTGTGCTTTTCTCCACCCCCCTCCAGGTATTGCCCATCTTCCACATTATCCCCAGTGTATTTATACCTGTGTTCTCCGTTTGTCTGTTGCCAGTTTGTTTTGTTTATCAAGCCTAGCAGCGTTTTTCTCCTTGCTCCTGTCTGTTTCAAGTTCCTGTTTTCTAGTTTCCCCAGTTTTGACCAGTCTGCCTGCCCTGACCCTGACCCTGCCTGCTGTTCTGTACATTGTCACACCACACTGGATTATTGACCTCTGCCTGCGCTGATCCTGAGACTGCCTGCCATTCTGTACTTTTTGGACTCTGGATTACCTACCTCTGCCTGTCCTTGACCTGTCATTTTGCCTACCCCCCTGTTCTAGTAATAAACTTGTGTTACTTTGACACTGTCTGCATCTGGGTCTTCCCTAAAATGTGAAATTATCACAGGTGACAAGTTTAATAATCATCACTGCATCTGTTATCAGAAGGTCAACTGGACCTCTTTTTGTTCACAAAGCTCTCTGCACAAGCTTCCAACATATCCGACTTCTCTGTTAAAAATAACGGGCACTAAACCCACTGTCATGACTGTCCACGAGAGCGAAGGGTGTCATTAAAAAATGTTAGAAAGGAAATACTGTACTTGGAAAGTATACCCACTACATGTACGAAGTTTCCATGCTGTGCATGTAACATGAAAAATGATGAAAGTGTTTTTGTGAAGAGAGGGATGTGATTTGAGAAACTATAACAGATAATTGTTTTACATAACTTTCTACAAGTGACAAGTCACGCCCCCGAGTGAGGTCAGAGAGCGTGTCAGCCTGACGGATCGCCCCTTTCAAAGCAAACTCTATAAATGATGAGTCAAGAAATTAACGCTTTAGACCAGAAAAGCGTCAAGCTGCTCCTGCACGTTTAAAGTGATTTGAACTTTGAATATCAACACGAGGTAGAGATGATAAACTCACCTCTCGGACAATCACTGGTACGGCTGATTAGCTGTCCTAAGAAAAGTATCTTCAAAAGCAAATTTAAGTAGGACCATTCTACTACTTTGCTCAAACCATCGTATTACTCTACTCTCATCACCCCACTGGGAACCATCAACACGGCTGGCTAGCCTATCTCTTGCCCTCTCCATGTCTTTTGTAACAAGCAGCCATATTGTTGTCGTTCCGCTAGTGACCTGTTTTTAATGTATTAAGTGTGTATGTTTATCCTGTGTTACCATTTAATTAGCTAATAAATAAATAATTCAACTAATTTCTGTAGTACTGAATCATAAGTACGCTGATGAGGGATAAATTCACGGAGTTTTTTAAGTGTTTTGATTGTGTCTGACTATCTGCTGTATCTTGAAGGTTATTTTTGTTGCCGTTTTATTGATTTATTGAATTGTGAGTTGTTTGTCCTCAGGGCACCATTGTGATTGAGACCCTGGTCTCAATTGGGCTTCTCTGAATAAATAAAAGTAAAACATTTATAAATAATGTAACAAATCTGAGTATGAGGTCAAAGGAAGTGTGAAATGTAACTGAGGTGGTTCGATGAACCACACTCTTTTGATGAGTAACCTTGCTGGAGACTTGACTTATTTTAGCTTCCTGAACTCATCCCTATGGGCTTTAGCTAATTGGGCTAATACAGCCTTGTGACATGCAGGAGACCTGGTTCGAACCGAGTCAGTCACAAAAGTAATTAAATAGGGAGTGGAATAGTGAGGGAAATAGGGAGTGGAAAGGCTATCATTAGAAGGGCTATGACAGGGTTATTCAACTGTATTCCTATAAGGGCCAAATTGCGTTTTTTGTCACACACATGTTCCAGAGTGTCTTAGCTTTTAGGAATGGGGTAATGATAGCTTATAGCCCAAACACTAGAACCAAATTCGTAGGAAGAAAATATATTAAACAAGCCAGATTGGCTTCTGAAACCACCAGAAACGACTCAATTTCTACCGTTAGCTTCTTTCTAAGACATTCCTGGCTGGCAAAGTACCAGGATGTTGTTTTGAATTTAGAGAATTGAATTTGAAAATGGAATCTAAATGTATCTGAGAAGTTGAATATATGAAACTTGAAATGATAGTTTGAAAACTACATACACAGACAATACCATATTTAATGTGAATATATAACTATTACATTTGAATATTCAATTAAATTGAAACATAATTTTAAAACTGAATGCAACATTCAATTCAGTTTCAAATCATGAAATACAAGTTCAATTTATGAATTCAATGATTCAATTTGTGCATTACAAATAACAAATGTTGAATTCAAATTCAATATAAACGACAAACAAATATTGAACTCAAGACAGTTTCTGTTGGCACTGACATATCGCTCTATACTGGTGTCCAGGTCTAAATCAGTCCCTGATTAGGGGGGAAGAATGGAATAAACAAACAGTGGAACTGGCTTCAAGGTCCAGATTTCAATTTAGGGGCATCTTGACCCAACTTCAGAATTACTCCATTCCTACACTGCCCTACCAAGCAAAAAGGCAGGAACTTCTCATTTGGTCGAAAATGAGTTAATGTCATTTTTGCTACATTAAATACATGATTAATCATGTGGACAAGTATCCTGCCTCTATTGTATTGTGTTTTGGAGAAAATGGGGCTGGTAAATAAAAGCCATTTTTCTCAGTTCCACGCGATGAGCAGTTACTGTCTTTTTGCTTGGTAGGGCAGTACAGTATATGCCACTTCACACATTTCCGTCACAGCGAGCCAGAAACAGCACAGAGGATATCCCTGATACAATGCTGAGGCAAAATTAACATCTGGTGGAAATAATGTAAAGGAGACTGATGTCATGAGAGGATGATGCCTGCTGCTGTGAAGCAAGAAAAAAGAGAGATTGAGCCCTGGTAAATCCCTTGTTTTTGCAATCGAAGAATGTCTTAGTGTACTCATCCCAATGTCCAAAAAATTGTTGAAAAAATAATTAAACATTTGATTTGTTTACTTTATATCAATGATTACATATTTTTGGTGTTTTAGGTCAGCTGCCAGAGTACGCTAACATTTTATCCAGGTCATTATTTCAGTCGTTTCACCAATTCGGTGCCTTTTGAGATGTGTAACTAACGTTTGATTTCACCAAATGTTTATATTCTGTCATAAAGAGCACATGTTCAATTTAATAAAACACAAATTTTCCATCTCAAGAGGTTAAATTAAAAAAAACACTATAAATGACATGTCCTCTCAAAATTGCTTATAAAATAACAACCTTCTTACATCATAAGTTTGTTAAATAAACTTATTTAGGAAAAGTCAAGGATGGAGGGCGCCATGACATAATAAAAGGTCGAGATATTTACATTTTGAATTCATATTGAGTCAAAATGACTCACTCGGCTCTTCTAGTGTTAGGTGCCAAATAAAGTAACAGCGCTGACCATAACACGGTTGACAATTTCATCTTAAAATCAGCCAGAAATCCCCATGTGACAGGGGAAATGGAAGTTTGTTGTGTGCAACAAGGAGGGGCAATTGAATGCAAGCTTCACAACAACAAAAAAACAACAACAAAAAAATGTAAAAACTAAAATATTGCCTGTCTATCTATGAGTAATGGGGTTGATGTGTTATGCTCGACCCACTCAGTTATCCACCACAAAACACCCGAAAATGGAAAATGGCCCAAAAGAGTAGAACCATTTCAACTTCTTTTACACTATGACTGCATGTTTAGATTTTCTTTTTTTCCCCAGCAATAGTTTCACCATATTAAAATGAGAGTTCAGTTGACATAACAGGGTTGACCTTAAAATGAGGGACACATTAAATAAATAGTAATCTTCACAAAGGACTTTGTCAAAAACACTTTACAGTTTACAGGGCTTTACAGTGATGGTGAAAACTTACAAACATTTTGTGGTTAATCATCCTGGAAATCTTTATTAAAAATCGGATTTATTGAATTCTCCATTTGGTCTATATTAAAGGGCACTTCATTCAGTATAACAGGCTTTTCAAATTCAATATTGGTGCACAATTTCGATTTAAAAGGCACTTTCAAATGGAACGACCCATTTGTTCTGAAGAACTGACACGAGATGTTGGATATTCTTATTCAGACACAGTCACAACTACAACTGGCTTGTCGTGGTTCATAAATGGTGAAAGAACATTGCAGGAAACACTGTGCAAAGGAATAATACTAAATAAGTGTGAGGGCTTTTTTAGTCCGTTTGGTTGTGACATTGCTAGTCTGCTATTTTTTCCTTGCCACTTTGTTGCTGCGTGGTCTTTAGGATCTAGGCCATTTTACTGTCGAGCACCTTGAGACAACCGTCGATGGATTCATAGTCAGACATTATATTTGACTGATTGAGAGTCTGCCAGGCTTGGTTCAAATAACACTTTCGGGAATATTAAAGAGCGTTACAAAAAAAAAACTTGTCACAATCATGTTTTGAAAACATTTTGCAAACCTTCCGAAAACGTAATGAGACACAGAAGTGCCCGCGTGTAGGTGTTGTTACTGTACGCCGCCACTCTTCTCCTTCACAGTATTTGATAGCTCTAAAACAGCCATGACGTTCCATGACGGAAACCCCACGGACACAGCCTCTCTTCCCACCCATGACTCTGTACAGTACCTCACTGCTCTGTGTGGTTGGTTCCCCGACGCGACACAGTCACCACGCTCCACTCTTCACTCTGGTTAGCTGAGGATTTCCCCTAGATGCACCTTCTAAACACAGAGTGCCCAATGTGACTCACAGCAATTTTGTTTTCTCAAAATGGTGCCTTTGACCTGGAAAGGCCTCTCATCTTCAGACCCCCAGAGGGGTGTCATGGTTTGATGCCTGTGCTGAGGGGCGTAGTGGAAAGGGGAAAGTTTCAGGGAGATAGGTATGAGTAAGATGGAGGCATAGTAGCCCTTCCACAGAGGAGGAGAGCTGCAAAACAGGAAACGAAAATGCACGGCTCGCGCCACCTGTGTTGTGGTGGGGGATGCAGTGACTAAAGGGTTTTTTACTTGCTTGTTTCTTGACTTTGTCTTGTTTGTTAAATTCTTTACGTATGTGCTGTAAAAACTATTAACTTCATACCCATAACGTTCTATGAAGCTAGTCAAGGCACCTGGCTTCAAATACTATATAAAGTCTTTCAAATACTTAAGAGGGTTTGCTCTAACCTGCTTGGAGTGCCAGGTGGGCAGGGTTGGCACTTTTGGGACGTTCTGCTTGGTTCCATTGCAACAGGCAAGTGCAATCAAGCACAGTAAAAGTATTTAAAATAATTTCAAATAGTATTTGATTCCAGGTCTGCAAAGCACTGACGCACCTGGGTTCATCGATACTTCCAGAAGACCATTTGGCAGAGTTTTGGCCAATCAGCATCCAGCACCAGACTTATCCGTTATACGAAGGTTGTTATAGCAGCCCTCGACTTAACTGAGAAATGTATTCATGCGCGTCATCGTCACCCACCACCTGTGGGAGACGATGACTCGTAGAGGATCCCACTTCTGCCACCAATTGTAGAAGATTGTGTGTGTAGGGGGGACCCACAAAGGGTTGTAAAATGTTTTTCCTCCCTTATTTCTGCTAAATTGTCATACCTACAGACCACAATGTCAGTTAGTAGGCCTAGTTACAGTACAACCAGAGCCCCGTTCCTCTGTTGCTCCTCCCCTAGAAGACAATTGTCTTGGACTCCTTACTGTCTGCCGGCTGAAATGATCTGAATTACAAAGAGTATTCTTTGAGTGTCATTGTGACTAACTGTGGTGCTGAAATGACAGAGACAACATGCAGAGAGAGATACATCCTTGAGAATGGTTTAGGATTAAGAGAACTTTAGTGAAATCGAAAGCAGGGCTGGCCCTAGCCTTTTGAGAGCCCTAAGCAACATTATGTAGGTCTACAAAGGGCCTCAAATGGCCACTTTCATCATGATTTTCTCTAAAATGGTTTGTGATACAAATGTAAAAAGCATTTAAACATCCTTCCTCCAAGACATGCTAACTTCTCACCATTACCAATAAGAGGGGAAGTTAGCTTGTCTTGGGGGTATGAACTTTGAACCTCCCTAACTTTCTCACTCATTATTATTCAGGATTCATTCAGGATTATCCGTAATCATGGTAGCATCCACAATAATGTAGAAGTGCTTAGAAACATATTATATTCTAATTCACAATAAAAGTGACTTCAAAATTACACAATATATTATTTACCATTCATTTCTATTGGGGACAAAATCATTTGAAACACAACCAAAACAAACTGAAAATCCATCCAACAAGATTGTAGAGTCAATGTAGTCATTGCGTGCTTGATGTAGTCATTGCGTGTTAGGAATATGTGGCCAAGTACTACACTTTTGACTACTTTATTTCTAAGAATCTTTAGTGGTGTCAATAATTTTGAGCCCTACCTTTTTTAGAAAAAAAAGATTACTTGTTAAACAAAATGTTAGTATGAAATAATATAATTTAATATATAATTTAGGGTGCCATTTGGGATGTAGCCTTAGTGCCTGAATTACAGGCCCATACAAAGATAGTACCTAGTATAGCACGGGCATAACATTATCAACCTTTCATGCTTGTTGTGAAGGCTGAAGGGGGCCCTATCATTCTGGTTGCATGTCTGTTTTTAAAGTCCGTACTCAGAAAAAATACAGTACTCAGAAAAATTCCCTGCGGGCATAAGAATGGTCAAAGTATTTATTTTATTTAGGCAGGGAAGAGTTCCATAGAGACCAAGGTCTCTTCTACAAGGAAGCCATGCATGACAAAAACAATACCATAACCAAGGCAGCATTGGAAATGTACAAAGAAATATACAAAAAATACAAAACACAATCATAAAAAATAACCACTTCCTCAGTAAAGAGGTCCTCAACTAACAATAAGAATTGCCCAAAATGCACCAATGCATCAAACTTTAGGGTTTTCTGGAGATTGTTACAAAAGTAAAATGTGAAGAAACTATACTGAACAAAAATATAAACGCAACATGTAAAGTGTTGGTCCCATGATTCATGAGCTGAAATAAAAGATCCCAGCAATGTTCCATACGCTGTTGGTGAGCATTTATCCTTTGCCAAGATAATCCATCCATCTGACAGGTGTGGCATATCAAGAAGCTGATTAAACATCGTGATCATTACACAGGTGCACCTTGTGCTGGGGACAATAAAAGGCCACTCTAAAATGTGCACTTTTGTCACACAACACAATGCCACAGATGTCTCAAGTTTTGAGGGAGCGTGCAACTGTCATGCTTACTGCAGGAATTTTATGTTCAATTCTCTACCATAAGCTGCCTCCAACGTCGTTTTAGAGAATTTGGTAGTACATCCAACTGGCCTCTCAACCGCAGACCAGGTGTAACCACACCAGCCAAGTACCTCCACATCTGGCTTCTTCACCAGTGGGATGGTCTGAGACCAGCCACCCGAACAGCTGATGAAACTGTGTGTTTGCACAACCAAAGAACTTCAGCACAAACTGTCAGAAACGTATAAGGGAAGCTCATCTGCATGCTTGTTGTCTTCACCTGGGTCTTGACCTGACTGCAGTTCGGCGTTGTAACCGACTTCAGTGGGCAAATGCTCAACTTCGAGGGCCACTGTAACAGATTATCTTGAGCATTGCCCTTTGGAGAAATGTGCTCTTCACGGATGAATCCCAGTTTCAATTGTACCGGGCAGATGGCAGACAAGCGTGTATGGCATTGTGTGGGCGAGTGGGTTATGGTATGGTATGGGTTATGGTATGGACAGGCATCAGCTACGGACAACAAACACAATTGCATTCAATTTGAATGTACAGAGATACCGTGACGAGATCCTGAGGCTCATTGTCTTGCCATTCATCCCCCAGCATCACCTCATGTTTCAGCATGATAATGCACAGCCCCATGTTGAAAGGATCTGATTCCTGGAATCTGAAAATGTCCCAGTTCTTCCATGGCCTGCATACTCACCAGACATGTCTCCCATTGAGCATGTTTATGATGCTCTGGATCGACGTGTACGGTAGTGTGTTCCAGCTCCCACCAATATCCAGAAACTTCACACAGCCATTGAAGAGGAGCGGGTCAACATTCCACAAGCCACAATCAACAGCCTGATCAACTCTATGCAAAATAATGTGTCGTGCTGCATGAGGCAAATGATGGTCACACCAGATACTGACTGATTTTCTAATCCACGCCTCTACTTTAAAAAAAAAGTTGGTCACACCAGATACTGACTGATTTTCTAATCCACGCCTCTACTTTAAAAAATAAAATAAAATCTGTGACCTAGAGATGCTTATCTGTATTCCCAGTCATGTGAAATCCATTTATTTCAATTGACTGATTTCCTTATACGAACTGTAACTCAGTCAAATCTTTGAAATTCTTGCATGTTCAGTGTAAAAGCGGTTTTAACTAAATCTGTAGTGACAGAAGGAATTTCAAGAGTTAATTTAGAGGACGTCGCTATAGTCTAGGACTGGTAAACATAGGAGAATGTAATTGGACCAGAGAATGACTTTCGTTGTCGTGATAAAAGTTTTCACGTGAGTTGCTTTATTGTCATTCTCCATTTCTGACTCAGGCCTGCAGGCCATAGTCCTCCAAGCCATTTGACCCATACAATGTGAGTTTTCTGTGTTTCTGGTATGTGGTGACTGGGTTAACACATGTGAGGTAGGGGTGCGGGAAACTTGACATAGGGAACGCACCATGAAATATGTAGGAGAGTGACAGGGGGCAGCTGAAGAGAGGGGAGCATGAAATCTCAACATAAGGCCAGTAGAACTACCTCACAGCTCCTCAGGCCCTCTGTGTGTGCGCGTGTATGGACGTGAGTGCGCGTGTATGCACGTGTATGCACGTGAGCGGACATATGTTACTGTAACCATCCGTTTACACACATTTTTTGATTAATCTGAAACTGAAAAAGTACTTTGAAACTTTGTCTCCCTCTTGGCAAACACATATCTAAACTATCTGGATTATATGATACATTCTTACCAAGAAAACATATAATGGAAAGCTATCCATAAGAGCACATACCATATTTGCAGTGCCATTCAGAAACGGTTGGATTGAATGGCCAAGTAAATGAGTATGTTAACATGCACAGTAGTAATTAGATATTAAACTGATGATGGCAGTAGGCAGATTATGCAATAACCATGTAAACACCTTACTCTGCTTATCTTATCTTAAAAGGTCAAAATCGAAGTAAACATACACCGATTAAAACACCTCATTTTCTGAGTCATCTTTCAAAGGATTAGGACATCCCGTTCCAGCGGTGTATTTGATCAACCCATGTGCTAGTACCAGCAGAGCTAGCTGCCCTCGTTAGCGTGACTAAAGTGAGTTTCGAAACAACTGTATGTATGAAGTACTTTTCACATAAGAACGTTATATGTCCGAATCAAATTCACTTCCCAAAATTTTTCATTTTTTAAATCATTTTTCAGAGTGCCATCCGGTAGCCTGATTTCAGATGTGTCCGTGTAAACAAATCAAATCGCATTTTATTGGTCACATACACGTGGTTAGAAGATGTTACTGCGAGTGTAGCGTAATGCTTGTAAACAGCAGGATTATGCGGGAAACTATTCTTCTTGCAAAGCATGTAAATGTTTTAATCAAACTATTATATTAATCTATCCACAATAATCACATTACTGTGCGCGTGTAACCGTACTCAGTGTTTGAATAAAGCACATATGTCGAGTCATTTCCCATATGGATATTAGCTCTGGGGTTTATTTGCACATTACTAACCGTTTAACAGACAGTTTCTAGAGATGGTATTTACATAGGATTTAACTCTGCCAATATTGAACCAGAGATAAATTGAGATCTTTTTTTTTTTAGCAGTGGCCAGCGCATTAGGAAAATACTGTACAATTTATGAGAACAGTGAATGTTTTTTCTTCATGCAAGTAAACATGTCTGTCTGTCTGTCGGTCTGTGTCTCTGTCTGTCTGGCTATGTTGTCTTCATCTTTCCGACAATCTGTCTGCCTGCCTCTGCCTATTCTTCGGTCACCTAGGTTGTAAAGAGAGCTGACCCGACCAACAACTGCAATGGTAAAAGTTCATTTTCCTGAAAAAAGGGGCACTGTTTTCAACTGAGATCCCACACATGAAGTCTGTAATATGCTGGCTATCCTGTAATCATGCCCCCAAGGTGCCATTAACAGTGAAAAACAGGAAATGACTCACTTCAAACCACTGGATTGCAACACCTACAGTAAGAAAGGATGAATAACTAACTCCAGCGGGTCTGTGTGAAGTGGTCATTGATGTTCAGTGTACCCGACACAGGCCTAAGCTATGACAGGAATTCTAGAGGACACACGGCTAAGATTGTGATAGGATGAGCACCAATTAAACCGTAATTCAATGTCGAGATGAGGAAATTCCTCCCTCTTGTTGAATGAAAATGGAGGACAGGACTCACATGAGTCATATCGATTATGCATAGCACATTTTTTTTTACAGTGGAGTTGTTCTGTGGAGTTATTCGAGGAAGTCTCCACACCACTCTGTCACTTGAGTATGTTACCTAGTTATTTTCTGATGATTTCACTTTGCTCTTTTTGTAGCTTTGGCAAGTACTGTACAAGTGTGTTTCCCATCCCAGTGCGCTCCTCTCCCTGTAGGTTTTACAGACACTCCCCAATCCGTGGCTGCAACCCTTCTAAATTGAGTAAAATTAAAGACCTTCATAGAAAATGACTCAAGTAAAAGTAAGTCACCCAGTAAAATACTACTTGAGTAAAAGTCTAAAAGTATTTGGATTTAAATATACTTAAGTATAGAAAGTAAATGGAATTGCTCAAATATCAAATCAAATCAAATGTATTTATATTACATCAGCTGATATTTCAAAGTGCTGTAGAGAAACCCAGCCTAAAACCCCAAACAGCAAGCACATTTGTGGCCTGCTGGAGGTCATTTTACAGGGCTCTGGCAGTGCTCCTCCTTGCACAAAGGGGGAGGTAGCGGTCCTGCTGCTGGGTTGTTGCCCTCCTACGGCCTCCTCCACGTCTCCTGATGTACTGGCTTGTCTCCTAGTAGCGCCTCCATGCTCTGGACACTACGCTGACAGACACAGCAAACCTTCTTGCCACAGCTCGCATTGATGTGCCATCCTGGATGAGCTGCACTACCTGAGCCACTTGTGTGGGTTGTAGACTCCGTCTCATGCTACCACTAGAGTGAAAGCACCGCCAGCATTCAAAAGTGACCAAAACATCAGCCAGGAAGCATAGGAACTGAGAAGTGGTCTGTGGTCACCACCTGCAGAACCACTCCTTTATTGGGGGTGTCTTGCTAATTGCCTATGATTTCCACCTTTTGTCTATTCCATTTGCACAACAGCATGTGAAATTTATTGTCAATCAGTGTTGCTTCCTAAGTGGACAGTTTGATTTCACAGAAGTGTGATTGACTTGGAGTTATATTGTGTTGTTTAAGTGTTCCCTTTATTTTTTTGAGCAGTGTACTTTACTGTCTCTTAACCTATCAACCCTTTGTTTTACAAAACCTACATCACCAGTCAAAAGTTTGGACACACCTACTCATAGAATAATAGTGAAAACATCAAAACTATGAAATAACACATATGGAATCATGTAGTAACCAAAATAGTGTTATACAAAACAAAATATATTTTAGATTCTTCAAAGTTGCCTTGATGACAGCCTTGCACACTCTTGACATTCTCTCAACCAGCTTCAGGAGGAATGCTTTTCCAACGGCCTTGAAGAACTTCCCACATTTGCTGAGCACTCGCTGGCTGCTTTTCCTTCACTTATAGGCTTTCTCTTTGTGAAGTGTCTCTGAACTGTTGATCCTGAGTTCCTGTCAACACACTTGTATAAACAAACAGCAGTCAGACGCATGCAGGCACAGACATACGCTCAAACACACACAAATATAAACACACACACACCAGAAAACACACGTGTAAACACACACACACTTTGCTTGACTAAGCGATCTGATTTCACTCAAAGACCAGGGACTACTGAATAGATTTTTCAATGGCATTTCAAGGCCCGCATTAAGCTTGTTGGTATAGTTCACAGGGAAATAACATATAGATACAAATGTCCAATCCATATAATCTCCACGTCTTCCAATGATGGCACACTAAACCATAAGAGTTCAGAATTGGGAATAAGAAACTGCATCGAAAGTCTCCAACAGGGTTGAGGTTAATTACATTTCAATTCAGGAAGTCAACTGAAATTCCAATCCCAATTGAGGACATTGAATTGAAATGGAACTTAACCCCTTACTCTGGTCTCCACTCACAAAACGTATGGGACACTACAGTGACAGCAGTGATGTCCGTATCCATGGACATCACTGGCACATGTAGGGTTAAGGAGGTGACAGGTCAGCCCAAGGGACAGTCGTCAGTGATGTGCTAAATTGCACTAGTGTCACTCTGGTCAATGAAGTGAGAGGCACCTGTAATAACAAGCCCTGGGAGGGAAGCCCACCATACATTCACCTCCTACGACAAATGTTTGGACAGCACTCACTCCCTTCAGATGTTGGCTTCTGTTTTTCCGAGCATGCTGTTATTCATGAGAGCAGGTTGTTAAGGGATTTATGATCGGCACACAATACCCCATAATGTCAAAGTGGAATTTGTTTGTAGAACATTTTTAAATGAATAAAACATGAAAAGCTGGAATGTCTTGAGTCAATAAGTATTCAACCCATTTGTTAAGGCAAGCCTAAATCAATTCAAGAGTTAAAATGTGATTAACAAATCATAAGAAGTTGCATGGACTCATTCTGTGTTCAATAACAGTGATTTTTGAATGACTACCCCATCTCTGTACCCCTCACATACAATTACCTGTAAGGTCCCTCAGTAGTGCATTTCAAGCACAGATTCAACCACAAAGACCAGGGAAGTTTTTCAATGCCTCACAAAGAAGGGAACTGATTGGTTGATGCTGAATATCCCTTTGAGCATGGTGAATTTATAAATTAAGCTTTGGATGGTGTATCAATACACCCATTCACTATAAAGATACAGGTTTCCTTCCTAACTCAGTTGCCGGAGAGGAAGGAAACTGCCCAGAGATTTCACCATGAGGCCAATGGTGACTTTAAAACAGTTACAAAGTTTAATATTTGTGATGTGAGATAAATCAGACTGGATCAACAACATTATAGTTATTTCACAGTGCTAACCTAAATGACAGAGTGAATTGAAGGAAGCCTGTACAGAATAACATTTTTCCAAAACATGCATCCTGTTTGCAAAGTTTAATATTTGTGATGTGAGATAAATCAGACTGGATCAACAACATTATAGTTATTTCACAGTGCTAACCTAAATGACAGAGTGAATTGAAGGAAGCCTGTACAGAATAACATTTTTCCAAAACATGCATCCTGTTTGCAACAAGGCACTTAATTAATACTGCAAAAAATGTGGCAAAGAAATTCACTTTTGTCCTGAATACAAAGCGTCCTGTTTGGGGTAAATCCAACACATCACTGAGCACCACTCTTCATATTTTCAAGCATGGTGGTAGCTGTATCATGTTATGAGTATGCTTGTCATCGGCAAGGACTAGGTCATTATTTTAGGATAAAAGAAATGGAATACAGGCAGGTAAAATCCTAGAGGAAAACCTGGATCAGTATTCTATCTAACAAACACAGAGATGAATTCAACTTTCAGCAGGACAATAACCTAAAACACAAGGCCAAATCTACACTGGCGTTGCTTACCAAGATGACACTGGATGTTCCTGAGTTGCCTAGTTACACTTTTGACTTAAATCGGCTTGAGAATCTATGAAAAGACTTAAAAATGGCTTTATAGCAATGATCATTAATCAACCTGACAGAGCTTGAAGAATTTAAAAAAGAATAAATGGGCAAATATTGTACAATCCAGGTGTGCAAAGCTCTTAGGGGGAAATTCCAACCCGAGCTAAGCGCACGTAAACGGAACATAATTCCATTTTATGCACTTTTCTCTCTATGCGTATTCTGACCTTGAATTGAAGCATGAGAATAGCAGGCTATTTACCCGCTATTCGTTTGAGGTGGAACTCAAATCAATTAAGGTGTGTTGGAGGTGTGTCTACAGATACACAGTGTTCTGATCTTGACTTCTTTATTTTATTATCCCACCACCTTTACGCATGAGAAACCACGACTAAGATCTAGCAAACCTACCGGTTCCAAGTGGAAAAAGCATCTCATTTTCTGATAGAAAGAACCCCATTTTCAATGCAATGTCATTTACAACTTGATCAGGTCTATTGATAAGAGCTAGGTAAATGAGTAATTCGTTTGGATAAGGGGATTGTAAATATAAATTACACTTGTTTAAGATCTATTTTACCTCATGATCGCTGGAGACAAATGTGAAGCTTGTCATACAGCAGCAAAGTGAACTATATATCAACATGTCGACTTTCTTACAGCAAAGTTTACGAAATGCTGTGCCATTATGCAGAATTTTAATTGTATGGTCATTTATCTTGCAGGGATGGTCACTCTCGAGTGTCTTAATTATAGGCTCCCTCGACTTTCACTGTCTCCTATTTCTATTAAAGATCAGTATCGACCATCAGTAGGCATAATAACCACACACCTTCAACTGCCAATTTACAGTTAGTTCCCTTCAGTTGGTGTAACCTACACTACTATTCCAATTACATTGTTTGGTTTACTTTAATTTGCTTCCTCTGTAAACACCCTCACGGCTGTTTGGTTGTTGCTGAGTATCAGTTGATGATATAAAAAAAAAAATACATTGATGCTGATTAAATCGTTACAATTTGAACCCGATGCATGGCGCAATACTTGGCCACGTCATCACACAGTTCCATTGTCGTCGCAGGCAATAGAGGAGGGTATAGCCTACTATTGTACACTATTCTCCCTATTATAATTCTATGTACACCAACCTTCCGACATTACCATGGGTTGAAGAACTGAATGTGGCAATTTTCAGAATGAATCAAACCATAGTTTTCTTTCTAACGCCCGTAAAGGCAACCCAAGCCTCTTATGAATTATGAATACTTTCCTAAACCTAAATAATCTACAAGATCAGAGTATTTTTAAATCTACCAATTGGTACTGAGAGACGAATGTACATCGATTTAGAACGTTTTCTATTATTGATCCCTAATATTCTGAACCCGTTCACTCGATATATTCTAGTCTGTCAGCAAAATTCAAATTAAAAAAGGTGCACTGTGTTTAAAGGGATGGCTTAAAATAAATGTACTGAAAACCCATTGAATGAAAACTCCATGAGAAAATTTGTTGGCCAGCAAATGGGAGGGTTTTCAGCAATTGAATTTACATTTATTCAGAGCGCGCAATGTAGCCACACCTGCAGAACGCGTTACGCGACTGAAACAGGTAAGTCTGAATACCAAATACTGGGAAGTGTGTAAGAAAGGCTTGTGTAGGAAAGCCATAAATTCCTAAGTTTGGTTTCGGGCACTTAGAGACTTCTGTCAGGGGGTGAATAATCAATCAATCAAATTTCAATCATGTGTATTTATAAAGCCCTTTTTACAACAGCAGATGTCACAAAGAACTTATACAGAAACCCAGCCTAAAACCCCATAAAGCAAGCAATGCATATGTAGAAGCACGGTGGCTAGGCAAAACTCCCTAGAAAGGCAGGAACCTAGGAAGAAACCTAGAAAGGAACCATGCTCAGAGGTGGCCAGTCCTCTTTTGGATGTGCCGGTGGAGATTGTAAGAGTACATGGCCATTAATGGTAAAAATGTATTACATTTCAATGTGGCATGAACACTACCAGTCATGATGTTTTCGGTCTCTTAATACAGGACTAGTAAAAGCCTTGTGCACTACTTTTTTGAGAGGGAAAAAAAAAGTTTATATTTTCTGATCATTCAAAATTTTCATGGGCATCCCTACTTCCCGTGGCTATGCTGCTAGCTTCTGTAGGATTGTGGGGAGGGGAAGCTGATCCTAGATCTGTACCTAGGGGAAACCCTATATATCTTTGCTGCAAATTTTCAAGGACAAGGTTGGTTTGTAAAATCATTTATCATCAATTATCCCCTCAAAGTTGGAGCGGCAGGTAGGCTAGTGGTTAGAGCATTTGACTAGTAACCGAAAGGTTGCAAGATCAAATCCCTGAGCTGACAAGGTAAAAATCTGTCTTTCTGCCCCTGAACAAGGCAGTTCCTAGGCCATCATTGAAATTAAGAGTTTGTTCTTATTTGACTTGCCTAGTTAAATAAATGAAAAAAAATCTTAGTATCTTATTAATACATTTCTCATTAAACACCTCCTCATACTCTAATGACTCTATCTTGGGTCGCTGCTGAAGAGGAACTGTGGAAAGGTACAATTAAAGTTGTAAACCAAAGGTCAGTTTCTGTATGACTTGACGTCTGTAAATACCGTTTGCATAGATAGTGAATGAATGGTCTCAGACGTTGTTGGGGTAGCAGAGTGCAATTACAAGATACTGGAGATAGTAAAATGAAAACACAATGTGTAAAGTGACACCACTACTTGTATGAGTCACATCCGGTATGATTTACTGCTAGAATCGAGAATAAGTTGGTTCAACTTAGATTTTTTTATTTTTTATTATAATCTATCAGCAAAAGGTCATAATACAATTGGACTTCAAATCACAAAAAAGTTAATTATACTCCTTATCTGCATCTGCCAAAGCTAGAATGCAAACATTTTTTTTTTATGAAATCAATCAATCTGTGACTGCTTCTGGGGTTTGTCAACATATGAACATGTTTGACACCTTAATACAGCGTAACTGACCATTAGGATAGTCTTGTTGGACGAAGACGACCAGTTTAAAACTCAGTCTGTCACACTATGATTAAATTTTGCTCAAACTCTGATTTCATTGCAGGTCTGAGAAACATTGGGGCTAGCAATGCATCCTATGGAGAACAGACTTCGGGAGAATGGACGATAATAGTGTAGCAACCCAACACCTAACGACAGTTAAGGTGTTGGATTGACAGTTGGTGGAGACTTTCAACTGAATTGATCATTGATCATGGTAAAAATTTGTTATACATTTTCGGAGAATTATCGATGTCTCTTCTGAGAGACTACAGTAATTAATCATATAGATTTTCATAATGTGCTGTCAAATACAGAATTACAGCTAGGGACAATCCCTGGTGTGAACTGGGGAGAAACGGTTGAACAGAATGAGTGGGTAACCAGAACCAAAATTCTCTATGCTGATAACATTTGCGTCACAAATGGCATCTTATTCTTTTTACAGTGCACTATTTATAAGTTCAATATTTTATCAACTGAAACAACTTATTCTTGGTTCTAGCAATTCTAATAAATCATACCGGATGCGATGCAAAAGCACTGCACTGCATAGGGAATAGGGTGCCATTTGTGACACATGCTTAGAAACATATCCGGTTGCATTCCATAGCTTGCCTTTTTAAATAAAGTTGAAGCTGTTGTGAACAAGTTTTAGACCACACACACACACACACACACACACGCACACGCACACACACACACACACACACACACACACACACACACACACACACACACACACACACACACACACACACACACACACACACGCACACACGCACACACGCACACACGCACACACGCACACACACCGAACACCTCATCTCAGCATCTCTGTTCTTGTTAGTGCCTTCATTAAATGTGGTGGTTCAGATCAACCCAAAGGCATTCATTTAATGAGGCATTTACTAACGAACACCTCGGGCCCGGGTAATAAACAAGTGGAACACAGGGGAGGGTCTTGGTCGTTTGAGAATGTCAGGAGTGTCAGTGAAAGCGGTTTCACTGTTTCATAACCACTCCCAGGTGGGATTTTAGCCTAGAGTGATACTGTCTATACCACATCACAATGTACATAAACGTGTCGGTTATGGTGCTCTTCATGCGTGTAGTGTAGTGTACACAAAACATAAACCCATCTGGGAAGTGGGGAACTGAATATCCATAGGAGTGACTATATTTGCTTGCTGTTGGTCAATGTTCTTGAAGACCTTACCCGTTTCATACAGATATCGTTCTCATTTGCAGTTGACTTACTGTATTCTGTGTGAACACAACACCAATGGGAACTGTAGCGATCTAGACAAAAAGTAACTCTTTGCTTGAATTGCTAGCTATCAGTAAGGCAATCAGTTTTTGGGCGATTCCACGTCAGCGGAAAATATTTTTGCTATCTCAGATTGTTCTGACAATTCTTACATAGGAGAATTGCCAGAACAATACATTTGTATCACAAACCATTTTTTTTATGATGATGAAAGAACGTGGCCCTTTTAGGTGTTTTTAGACCTACAATGCATTCATAACGTTTTCACACCCCTTGACTTTTTCCACATTTTGTTGTGTTACAAAGTGGGACTAAAATTGATTTAATTATAGTTTTTTTGGTCTAGAATTTACCCAAAATACTATGTAATGTCAAAGTGGAAGAAAAACGTGTGTGTGTGTGTGTGTGTTTGTGTGGCGTCAGTATGCATGTGTGCTCATGTTATGTGTGTGTGGGCATATGTAGTATGTGTATGTGTGTGTTGGGGTGTCAGCGTAAGTATGTGTGAATGTGTGGGTAGAGTCCAGTGTGTGTGAATGTGTGGGTAGAGTCCAGTGCGTGTCCACAGAGTCAGTTCAAGAGAGTTAGTGTAAAAAAGGGTCAATGCAGGTAGTCCGGCTAGCCATTTGATTAGATATTTAGCAGTCTTGTTTAGTAGTCTTATGGCTTGGGGTTGAAGCTGTTTAGGGTCCTGTTGGTTCCAGACTTAGTGCACTGTTAACGCTTTCCATGAGGTAGCAGAGAGAACAGTCTATGGCTTGGGTGGCTGGAGACTTTGACAATGTTTTGGGCCTTTCTCGCCTAGTATAGAGGTCCTGGATGGCAGGGAACTGGGCCGTACTCACAACCCTGAAGCACCTTGCAGTCCGGTGCCTTGCAGTTGCCGTACCACGTGGTAATGCAGCCAGTCAAGATGCTCTCAATGGTGCAGCTGTAAAACTTATTGAGGATCGAAGTACCCATCCAAAATCTGTTCAGCCTTCTGAGGGGGAGAGGCACTGTCGTGCCATGTTAATTCCTTAGTGGCGCTGAGTGGAACCATGTTAATTCCTTAGTGATGTGGACTCCGAGGAACTTGAACATCTCAACCAGCTCCACTACAGACCAATCAATGTGGATGGGGGTGTGCTCAAACTCTCTGTTTCCTGTAGTTCATGATCAGCTCCTTTGTCTTGCTGACGTTGAGGGAGAGGTTGTTGTCCTGGCACCACACTGTCAGGTCTCTGACCTCCTCCCTATAGGCTGCCTCCTCGTCATCGGTGATAAGTCCTACCACCATTTTTTGGGATGGTGTTGGAATCGTGCACAGCCACGCAGTTGTGGGTAAACAAGCAGTACAGGAGAGGTCTAAGCACACACCCCTGAGGGGCCACCTGTATTGATGGTCAGTGTGGTGGATGTGTTGTTGCCTACCCTCACTGCCTAGGGGCTGGCGCGTCAGGACGTCCAGAATCCAGTTGCAGAGGGAGGTGTCCCTGGGTTCTGAGCTTGGTGATGAACTTGGAGGGGACTATGGTGTTGAATGCTGAGCTGTAGTCAATGAACAACATCCTTACATAGGTATTCCTTTTGTCCAGGTGGGTGAGGGCAGTGTGGAGTGCAATAGGGATTCCGCCATCTGTGGATCTGTTGGGACGGTATGTGAATTGGAGTGAGTCCAGGGGGTCTGGGATGATGGTGTTGATGTGAACCATGCCTTTCAAACCATTGATGGCTATAGATGTGAGTGCCACGGGGAAATAGTTATTTAGGCAGGTTACTTTGGCATTCTTGAGCACAGGGACTATGGTGGTCTGCTTGATAGAAGTTGGTATTACAGACCGGGTCAGGGATAGGTTGAAAATGTCAGTGAAGACACTTGCCAGCAGGTCAGCGCATGTTTTGAGTACACGTCCTGGTATTAGTGTCATTAGACTCTTTATAGTGTGCTCGAACATATGGAGTCTAGATTATGTCTAGATTCTGAAATACACATTTTCACATACATTTATTCAACATTAAAAATATTCATATAAATATCTCAAAACTACCCGTTTTTATTTTGCTTATTTTTAGACCTTTTTTGGAACAATATACTCTTCAAACACATCAAATTTCCAGAGTGGGCTCGCTGCTACTTTTAATAATATGTCCCATTTTTTACACAGAAATGTACATTATAGGTAATTAACCAATCACAGCACACCTTTAGGATTGCACAATCAGCAATAACAATATGTCTTAAAATGAACTAAATCAAAAGGATAGTTTTGAGATATTTATATTAATATTTGTAATGTTGAATAAATTTATGTGAACATCAGTATTTCAGAATCTAGACAAACTCCATTTGTCAGAGCACACTATAAGGAGTATAATATAATAATGACAATGATGTTGTCTGTATCATGTACAGTTCAAAGATCATAGGGTCTTACATGAATGAATAGGTTTAAAAAAGGCCTAAAATGGCCACTTTTATCATGATTTTCTCAGGAATGGTTTGTGATACAAATTTTCAAAAGCATTTCAAACATCCTTCCTCCCAATGAAGTTTCTTTGTGAGAATTTCCAAAATAATCTGAGATACCAAAAATATTTTCCACTCCCACTGGCGTGGAATCCCCCTTTTGCTCTGTTTTGCAGTACTATGCTGTGAACAAAACTGACCTCAATACCAAGTGTCAACTTTGCAATCAATTCTTTTGACACACACACACACACACACACACACACACACACACACACACACACACACACACACACACACACACACACACACACACACACACACACACACACACACACACACACACACACACACACACACACACACACACACACACACACACACACACACACACGTTCAGCAGGCTTGGCGGGATGGAGAGGGTAAGGGGGGGGGGGTTCTGGGAATTACTCCTCCACATGCTGGCCAATGTTTTACAGGTGCCCTTGCTGGCCGTCAGATACATTAAGCTACTGACAAACTGATTGACTACAGGGCCGTGTCCCATAGGACTCTGGTCAAAAGTAAAGCGCTACATAAGGCATAGGGTGCCATTTGGAACTCAGCCCAGGTCCCTGGAATTGTCTGTGGCTGTTGTTCACTTTGATCTTTTGTTTGTCTCAGAGGCTGTAAAAGAGGCCCTTTTTTTCTCAGAACCTCATACACACGTTCTGAAAGGTGCTTCCTGAACTCCTGTACTGTACTCGAATCTTCCATATGGACTTTATGATTGATAGTTCTGACTCGCTTCTATTTATGTTGCTTTTGAATGCGGCCAGTGAGGAATGTCCTTTATTAAAGCTGTCAATAACAGTTTTTTTAAATGATCAAAAGCCTATTATCATTTGAACAAGACTTTGGAAGCCAAAACATTTGAGATACCACTGAAGTCTTGCATGGTTGAATTGCTGCCTTTTCAATCATTTCATGATTATTATTCAGATGATTATGCATTAGTTCAAACAAAGAGTACAGGGTGGAAGCTCCCTCTCCCCTCCCCCGCTTGCACGCATTAACCCTTCTATTCTGTGAGGAAGGGATTATCGGTGTCCACATGCTTCCCAGCCGAAACAGTTCTGAAGAGTTTGTGTATCTATTATAACGACATTTTGTGACGTTTCTGTTCGTTTTTTCAGCACACACGTTTTTTTTTCTAGAGGCAAGCTCGGAGCCGATGTTTACGCCCTTTCGTCAGTGATTGGTCAACTTTCGGGATTCTTTAATAAAGTCTTTGTTGTCATTCATCTTAGTTAGATGTAAAATTGTTCGACTGAGATCTCTTCGGCAAAAATATTTCTTGAGTTATCTTTCTTGAGTTATATCTGACTATTTTGAGGAAGTGTATACTGGCTACAGTGTCTCAAAATGGACAAACAGTACTATTGCTGCTTTTTTCTCATCTTTCAAGCAAAGACATTTTAAGTGATTATGCGAGCCCACTCGTTCGGTTCGACTAGCCGCCAGCCGAACTGAAACATGTTGAAGCCTTTTATTTAGAGTGAGGGTCTTTGAGTCAGTCCATTTCCCAGGGGGAGGGCGAGTCCAGTGACCTCTTTTATTCGGCCCACGGTGCCTGCTCAGCCCCCTGCAGGTAAAGATGACAGAGCGCGGACTGATGCTGTCACAGCCCATTAGCTAGGTAGACCCCACGTAGGACACACTCATATGCATGCACTTATACACAGCTGCACACACACACATACTGTATGCTCTCACTTACTCTCACATGAACATACTGTAACATCTTAATTTCTTACACAATCACATTCATGTATCCACCAATCAATACACCGACACAAACTTGCATGCATTCTCAAACAAAAACGTTCTTACACATACAAATGTAGACATTCACCTATCCACTCTGCCATGCACACACAAATGCATAAACTCATTCACCAACCGTGTTACACATCAATAAAGAGCGTCATTATGACTGTCTATTATTTCCTTTTGTTCTTTATCTTTACAGCTTAGGTGGCAAACTGACACTTAAAAGTGCCGTTAGTCTTACGCAAGTCTGTTTTACATTTTTATATATCCCCTGGTGAATCACAGGAAACACATGATGTACTTTCAGCGCTGTATTTTTAACCTGGGCCCCTTGTTGACACAACACCTCAGTGACTGTGGTGAGCAAAGACTTCACTTTCCCCTGCTCACTGATTCAGGGCACTTTAAAGGCCAACTTGACAGGGAAATTCCTCTCGCAGCTGAAGTTGTGAGCTTCCGTGGAAGCATCGCATTGAGGGGCCTTAATTTCAACACTGACGCACTGGTCTAACCAGCATATATATCTGTGTACCACTCAGCAGCTCTATCTGCTTGCCTTCCCGACCTCTCTTACCGGCTACAAAAAACAAACCATAAAAAACACTTTGAAAGACCAAACCCACTTGTCTTTTGTGCTAAACGATTTAAATCCATCTCACTTGCAGTGGCGGCCTTACCATTAGGCAGAAGAGGCAATTGCCTCAAGCCTCAAATTATCAAGGGGCCTCGTGAGCTGGGCATATTTTTAAAAAATTATACTAGTAATCTTTTTTTTCATGTTTAGCTTGAGGCCCCCCCATGCTCTGCTCTTCAAGGCCAACCACGGCACTGCAAGCATTGTTAGCAGAAAACAGGATCCCAAATTATAGTGAATGGAAAAATGTAAATCTTTGTGTAAATAAATTAAAATGTCTAAGACAATCAGGATACCTATAACTGCTTCTAATACACCAGATGTATGTCCTTGAATCGATTATTTTTGAATCGCACACAGAATAAGTTATAAGGATCATTTAGTTGCTGATGTTAGCCTGCAGTACCCCGGTCGCCCTTCAACTTGAGTTACTCAATGAGAGTGGGCAGCACTGAGCTAGCCTGGAACATCACTTCCTGGAGTAGCTCAAACTGCGCATGTTATGTCTCCATGAGACGCTATCTTAACCTACTTCAATCAATGATGTATACAAACCCTGGATTGCTGATGCTATGTATTGAGGCTTTTGAAGCCTCCAGTCGGTCATATTGGCACTCCTCACAAGGAGCAGGTCCTCCAAAGCAATGAATGTAATTCTACAGCATTTCAAATCTGTAACGGCAGTCTAAGTCGTCCTCCTCATCGGACGAGGAGAGGCGAGAAGGATCGGCGGACCAATGTACAGCGTGGTAAGTTTCCATGATTTAATAACACGAAAACTAGACAAAATACAAAAACAACAAACGAACCAACGGTCACAGTCCCGTGTGGCACAAACACTGACACAGGAAACAACCACCCACAAATCCCCAACACAAAACAAGCCACCTATATATGATTCTCAATCAGGGACAACGATTGACAGCTGCCTCTGATTGAGAACCATATTAGGCCGAACACAGAAACAGACAAACTAGACACACAACATAGAATGCCCACCCAGCTCACGTCCTGACCAACACTAAAACAAGCAACACACATAAGAACCATGGTCAGGACGTGACAAAATCCATGTTTTTCCAATAACGTTAAGAAACAACGTTCTTCTATTTGAAGTAAATTAAATTGTTCTGAGAACATTAAGAAAACATTTACTGAAGGTTTTAAGGAAGTCATTCAAAAACCTCAAAATAACCTATATTTTCCTGGGAGGGTTAATAAAACATGAAGACTTGAAGAACAAATAAGGTTTTATATGTAAGATGGCTAAATAAAGAGCAGAATGATTGATTATTGTTATATTATTGTTTGTGCCCTGGTCCTATAAGACCGTTTTGACAAAAATTCACACTGATTCTTATGTGTAATAAATGTATCGTATGTGTGTGTGTGTTGCAGGCTTACAATGATGGCAAAAAACAACATTTGAGAGTGCGCTGACCCTGGTGCTAGAGGGAGGTTGGAGCTGGAGGTTGAATGTTTAAAGGGGTACGGGACTATAAAAAGTTTGGGAACCACTGGTGTAGAGGGTAGGTCTGGGAACCAGCCTGAGTCATATAGCCACTGGACTTCTCTTCAACTGTGTTAGGCACCCAGCTGGGTAATGCCTCGCCAGCTCTGGGCGCCAGAAAGCTCACCACACATAGTTCAGAATAATAGCCAGTCGTCCTCCCTATGAGCCCTCTGCCCCAGCACTTTATTCCTCCATCTCCTATTCCTCTCACACTTTAAGCAACTCCTGACATTATGTTCTACAAAGATCAGCCAGGTGAAATGAAAAAAGCTGGTACTGTCTCCAGATGCATTTTTCAAACAAAAACATGAGCCAGCTAGCTAGCTAGCCAAGACAAAAATAGTTGACCTGTCAGTCAATCTGCAAATGTGTGTCTCAAATCCACCAGATATACCGGTATGCAATAAAAAAACTCACTGTTATCAAAAACAAAACGTTGGTTCCAAAACCAATGAAAATTAAAAACACTTAATATAACTAAATATGTACAAATGTACAGGAGCTCTCTGTCTAAGCTGCAGCCAGGGCGCCATGGCAACTAAGACACACACACACACACACACAGTGATTGAAGTGGATTTAACAAGTGGCATCAATAAGGGATCGTAGTGTTCACCTGGATTCACCTGGTCAGTGTTTGTCATGGAAAGAGCAGGTGTTCTTAATGTTTTGTATACTCTGTAAATCTATGTAACTATAAGCACATGCATTAAAAAGCTACATAGTTGCTCTGGTAGAAGACCACTTTAATGTATTACCTATCATTGGTATAAATGTATCTATTTTTATTTATTTTTTACTTTTGAATATACTTATTTCAACTTCTATTTAAACCAAAATGGATTATTTGGGGGGGGTGCAATTCTCTATTATATTACAAAGAGAAAAGTCTTGAAAGAGAGAAAGTAAAAATGTGAAATAAGAAGAAGATTTTTGAATCAGAATTTGAATCGCAATTTGTTTCCGATTCTTCATATGGTATGCGGGCAGATCATTTCAAACCTGACCAGACAAAAACAGGTCAAGGAAACGGCGGTCAACCCAGCACTATTCAAACAGTGTTACCACCAGTGACTCTTTCTAAATACATCTGTTACAGCTGTATCCCCCGTGCTTGACCATGTGACCCACCTTGACCACAAACATCCGCGACGTGTACAAAGCCATCCCCCGCTCCCACTTCGGCCAATACAGACTCAAACTTGAATTGATGTCCGACAACTCAGACTTACGTCGCATGTGGCAAGGACTATCACAGACTACAAAGGAAAATACAGTTATTCAGCCTCCCTCCCAGACAAGCTTTAAATCAAATCTAATTTTATTTGTCACACGCAACGAATACAACAGAGGTGTAGACCTTACAGTGAAATGCTTACTTACAGGGCCTTAACCAACAATACTTGAAGAAGTTTTAAGAAAAAAATAGAAAATAAAAGTAACAAATAATTAAACAGCAGCAGTAAAATAACAATAGCGAGGCTATATACAGGGAATACCGGTACAGAGTCAATGTGCGGGGGCACCGGTTAGTCGAGGTAATTGAGGTAATATGTACATGTAGGTGGAGTTAGTGACTATGCATAGATAATAAACAGAGAGTAACAGCAGCATAAAAAAGGGGTCTGTGTAGCCCTTCGATTAGTTGTTCAGGAGTCTTATGGCTTTGGGGGTAGAAGCTGTTAAGAAGCCTGTTGGACCTAGACTTGGTGCTCCGGTACCGCTTGCCGTGCTGTAGCAGAGAGAACAGTCTATGACTAGGGTGGCTGGAGTCTTTGACAATTCTTATGGCCTTCCTCTGACACCGCCTGGTATAGAGGTCCTGAATGGCAGGAAGCTTGCACCCAGTGATGTACTGGGCCGCAACGCACTACCCTCTGTAGTGCCTTATGGTCGGAGGCTGAGCAGTTGCCATACAAGGCAGTAATGCAACCAGTCAGGATGCTCTCGATGGTGCAGCTGTAGAACCTTTCGAGGATCTGAGGACCCATGCCAAATCTTTTCAGTCTCCTGAGGGGGAATAGGCTTTGTCGTGCCCTCTTCACAACTGTCTTAGTGTGTTTGGACCATGATAGTTTGTTGGTGATGTGGACACCAAGGAACTTGAAGCTCTCAACCTGCTCCACTGCAGCCCCGTCGATGAGAATGGGGGCATGCTCGTTCCTCCTTTTCCTGTAGACCACAATCATCTTTTTTCTCTTGATCACGTTGAGGGAGAAGTTGTTGTCCTGGCACCACATGGCCAGGTCTCTGACCTCCTCCCTATAGGCTGTCTCATCGTTGTTGGGTAATAAGGCCTACCACTGTGACATCGGCAAACTTGATGATGGTGTTGGAGTCGTGCCTGGCCATGCAGTCATGAGTGAACGGGGAGTACAGGAGGGGACTGAGCACGCACCCCTGAGGGGCCCCCGTGTTGAGGATCATTGTGGCGGATGTGTTGTTACCTACCCTTACCACCTGGGGGCGGCCCGTCAGGAAGTCCAGGATCCAATTGCAGAGGGAGGTGTTTAGTCCCAGAGTCCTTAGCTTAGCGATGATCTTTGAGGGCAGTATGGTGTTGAACGCAAAGCTGTAGTCAATGAATAGCATTCTCACATAGGTGTTCCTTTTGTCCAGGTGTTGAGTGCAGTAGAGTTTGCATACTCTGTTGGGGCGGTATGCAAATTGGAGTGGGTCTAGGATTTCTGGGATAATGGTTTTGGTTGATGTGAGCCATGACTAGCCTTTCAAAGCACTTCATGGCTACAGATGTGAGTGCTATGGGTCGGTAGTCATTTAGGTAGGTTACCTTAGTGTTCTTGGGCACAGGGACTATGGTGGTCTGCTTGAAACATTGGTTACAGACTCAGTCAGGGACAGGTTGAAAATGTCAGTGAAGACACTTGCCAGTTGGTCAGCGCATGCTCGGATTACATGTCCTGGTAACCCGTCTGGCCCTGCTGCCTTGTGAATGTTTACCTGTTTAAAAGTCTTACTCACATCGGCTACAGAGAGCATGATCCCACAGTCATCCGGAACAGCTGATGCTTTCATGCATGCTTCAGTGTTACTTGCCTCGAAGCGAGCATAGAAGTAATTTAGCTCGTCTGGTAGGATCGTGTCACTGGGTAGGTCGCGGCTGTGCTTCCCTTTGTAGTCTGTAATAGTCTGCAAGCCCTGCTACATCTGACGAGCGTTGTAGCTGGAGATGTACGATTCAATTTTAGTCCTGTATTGACGCTTTGCCTGTTTGATGGTTCATCGGAGGGCATAGCGGGGTTTCATATAAGCTTCCGGGTTAGAGTCCCACTCCTTGAAAGTGGCAGCTCTACCCTTTAGCTCAGTGCGGATGTTGCCTGTAATCCATGGCTACTGGTTGGGGTATGTACGTACGGTCACTGTGGGGACAACGTCCTCGATGCACTTATTGATGAAGCCAGTGATTGATGTGGTGTACTCCTCAATGCCATCGGATGAATCCCAGAACATGTTCCAGTCTGTGCTAGCAAAACAGTCCTGTAGCTTAGCATCTGCTTAATCTGACCACTTTCTTTTTGACCGAGTCACTGGTACTTCCTGCTGTAATTTTAGCTTGTAAGCAGGAATCAGGAGGATAGAATTATGGTCAGATTTGCGAAATGGAGGGTGAGGGAGTGCTTTCTACATGTCTCTGTGTGTGGATTAAAAGTGATCTGGAGTTTTTTTCCCTCTGGTTGCACATTTAATATGCTGGTAGAAATTAGGTAAAACGGATTTGAGTTTCCCTGCATTAAAGTCTCTGGCCACTAGGATCGCCGCCTCTGGATGAGCGTTTTCTTGTTTGCCTATGGCCGTATAAAGCTCATTGAGTGTGGTCTTAGTGCCAGCATTGGTTTGTGGTGGTATATAGACAGCTACGAAAAATACAGATGAAAACTCTCTTGGTAAATAGTGTGGTCTACAGCTTCTCACGAGATACTCTACCTCATGCGAGCAAAACCTCAACAGTTCCTTAAATTTCGTGCACCAGCTATTGTTTACAAATATACATAGACTGCCACACCTTGTCTTACCAGAGGCCGCAGTTCTATCCTGCCGAAAAAGCTTACAACCCGCCATCTGTATGTTAATCATGTCATTGTTCAGCCACGACTCGGTGAAACATAAGATGTTACAGTTTTAATGTCCTGTTTGTAGGATATACTTTGTCTATTCTATTATCGATTAATTGTACGTTGGCTAATAGGACTGATGGTAAAGGTAGATTATCCCCTCGGCGACGGATCCTTACAAGGCACCCGGACCTTCGTCCTCGATACCTCCGTCTCTTTCTCCTGTGAATGACCGGGATGAGGGCCTTGTCAGGCGTCTGAAGTAAATCCTTCCCGTCCGACTCGTTGAAGAAAAGTATTCCTCAAGTGCGGGGTGAGTAATCGCTGTCCTGATATCTAGAAGCTCTTTTCGGTCATAAGACACGGTGGCAGAAACATATGTACAAAATAAGTTACAAATAACGTGAAAAAACATACACAAAAGTACAATTGGTTACGGGATCGTAAAACGGCAGCCATCTCCTTCGGCGCCGTTCTCTAGCTTTATACATTCTATGCTCGCTTCGAAGTAGACAATACCGAGCCATCCAGGAAGACTCTTGCTGCTCCGGACAACCAGATGCGTTCGCTCTCTGAGGCTGACGTGAGGAAAACTCACGAGAGTGAATACTCACAAAGCCACCGGCCCAGATGGCATCCCTGGCCGCTTCCTCAGAGTGTGTGCTGACCAGCTGGTGGGCATCTTCTTGGACATCTTCAACCTGTCCTTGTCCCAGGCTGTAGTCCTCACCTGCTTTAAGGAGACCACCATCGTTCCAGTGCCCAAGAAAAACAAGGTGACATGCCCAAATGACTATTGCCCCTTCGCGCTCACCTCAGTGTGCTTAGAGAGGCTGGTCATGGCCCCCATCAAGACAAGAGGAACACTTATGTGAGAATTCTGTTCCATGACTATTCATATTTTGGCCAACTTTTACTTTTACTTCACTACATTCCTAACGAAAATTATGTACTTTTAACTCCATACATTTTCCCTGACACCCGAAAGTAATCGTTACATTTTGACAGGAAAATGGTCCAATTCACACTCTCATCAAGAGAACATCCCTGGTCATCCCTACTGCCTCGGATCTGGCTGACTCACTCAACACAAATGCTTTGTTACTAAATTATGTCTGAGTGTTGGAGTGTGCTCCTAGCTATCCGTTAAAAAAATGGTGCCGTCTGGTTTGCTTAATATAAGGAATTTGAAATGAGTTATACTTTTACTTTTGATACTTAAGTATATTTAAAACCAAAAACTTTTAGACTTTTACTCAAGTGGTATTTTACTGGGTGACTTTTACTTGAGTCATTTTCTATGAAGCTCTTTAATTGTACTCAATTTAGAAGGGTTGCAGCCACGGATTGGGGAGTGTCTGTAAAACCAACAGGGAGAGGAGTGAACTGGGATGGAAAACACACTTATACAGTACTTGCCAAAGCTACAAAAAGAGCAAAGTGAAATCATCAGAAAATAACTAGGTAATATACTCAAGTGACAGAGTGGTGTGGAGCCTCTCTCGAATAACTTCGCAGACCCCCCAAAAAATGTACAATGCTTAATCGATGTGACCAATCCTGTTCTCCGTTTCCATTCAACAAGTTTTTCTTTGAACAGCTTACAGGGAGGGAGGAATTTCCTGATCTCGACATTGAATTACGGTTTAACTGGTGCTCATCCTTTCACAAGCTTAGCAGTTTTCTATTAAGGTATCTTTACTTTTACTCAAGTATGACAATTGAGTACTCTTTCCACCACTGGTCCTCAGTCCTCTGCAAAGCCACGACTGCACGACACCAACTCCATCATCAAGTTTGCTGACGACACCACAGTTGTAGGCCTGACAACCAACAACGACGAGTCAGCCCATAGGGAGGAGTTAAGCAAATTGGCATTGTGGTGTCATGACAACAACCTCTCCCTCAACATCAGCAAAACAAAGGCGTTAATTGTTGACTTCAGGAAGCAGCGTAGGGAACAACACCACCACTCTTGTCAAGAGGGCGCAACAGCATCTTTACTTCCTAAGGCGGTTGAAGAAATTCGGCATACCGCCTCGGGTCCTCTGCAAATACTACTGCTGCACCATCAAGAGCATCCTGACTGGTTGCACCACGGCCTGCTACGGGAATTGCTCCGTTACAACCACAAGGTCCTCCAGCGTGTGGTGAAGACGGCCCAGTACGTCACTGGGACCGTGCTTTGACCCATGCAAGACATCTACTCAAAACGGTGCCTGAGAAGGGCACGCAGCATCATCAAGCACTCACACACCTCAGTCACGAGCTGTCCTCTCCCTTACTGTCGGGCAGACTGTATCGGAGCATAAAGTCTGATACCAACAGGCTCAGAGCCTGTTTCTATCTACAAACCATCAGACTGCTGTACACCTGAACTGGACTGACCACCTGCTCTGATTCTCTGCACCTTAGCACACATCACAACTGCTGCTACCACTCTTACTATACTGCTCAATTTATATACTTGCCCCTATCCCCCCTTCCCCAATACACGTGTAAATATTGTACTATAAATTGTGCCTTCCTGTATTATACTTATGCTAAAATGTTTATTTGATTCTACTGTCATTTACTTTGTTCGTATTCATATTTTTTACTATTTCTTATTGTTGTTGCATTGTCAAGAAGGAACCTGCAAGTAAGCATTTCATTGGACGATGTATACCATTAGAAGATGACCCCCATCAACCCCCCAGGCTCCCCTTCTGCGGCCCTGGAGGATCTCTCCTGGATTAGTGCTCTCTGACCCAGAGGCCTAGAACCCTTACCTCCAGGACTATCAAAGACCACAATGGGGTGGGGGGGGGGGGGGGGGGGGGGCACAAAGAACTGTATGTGTATGTGTGGGAGGCGACACACACCCCCTCATGGTCTCTGATAGACACGGAGGTAAGGGCTCATGGCCTCTGGGTCAGAGATGTTTTTTCCGGGTTGTTCGGGCACACAAACACTTTTCGGCATACCGCCTCGGGTCCTCTGCAAATACTACTGCTGCACCATCAAGAGCGTCCTGACCGGTTGCACCACGGCCTGGTACGGGAATTGCTCCGTTACAACCACAAGGTCCTCCAGCGTGTGGTGAAGACCGTGCTTCGACCCATGCAGGACATCTACTCAAAACGGTGCCTGAGAAGGGCACGCAGCATCATCAAGCACTCACACACCTCAGTCACGAGCTGTTCTCTCCCTTACTGTCGGGCAGACTGTATCGGAGCATAAAGTCTGATACCAACAGGCTCAGAGCCCGAAGTCTACGCCCCTTCGTTGGTGATTGGTCAACAGTAGGGATTCTTCAGTAAAGTCTTTGTTGTCAATCAACGAGAGACGATTAGTTTTCATGCACATTTTTTCATTTAGAAACACTGCACCAAACATCTTAGTTAGATGTCAAATTGTGTGACTAAGATCTCCTAGAAAAAAATATTTATTGAGTTATCTTTGACTATCTTGAGGTAGTGTGTACTGGCTACGGCGTCTCAAAATTGACAAAAAGTACTAATGCTTTTGTCTCGTTCTTCAAGTGAATGTCTTTTAAGGGAGTACGCGAGCGCACTCGTTCGGTTCGCCTAGCTGACTGAAGCATGCTGACACCCTTAGTATCAGTGTGATCAACACTGATTATAGCAGTGAATACAACTTGAAAGTGTAGCTAAGAAATTTGGCTTTTCCTCTAGCACTACTAATCAATGTGTAAATGAGACAGAGTTAAAGAAACATCAATCTATAGTTTTGGTCAATATGGATGACCATAATCAAGAGCAGTTATTACGTAACTACATAGTCAACACTACTCCTGTATCAGTATCATATATTATCTATGGGGTTCTATAAAGACACTACATTCCTCGAACCAAGTCATAGATAAAGTTGGTAGCTCGGTTCTACCCCCCCCCCCCCCCCCCCCCCCACACACACACACACACACACACACACACACACACACACACACACACAGACAGACAGACAGACAGACAGACAGACAGACAGACAGACAGACAGACAGACAGACAGACAGACACCTGTTTCTACACTCTCCACACGGAACACCATACCACAAAGCTGACTCCTCCTCACCTGTCCTCGTCCACAACTCATAACCGTCTCCTGCTCAGTTAAGTCATTGTCCCACCAGCGGGCTACGGTGAGTGTGTGTCGTTTCTGTCATGTGAGAAATTTGAACTATGTAGGCTACAGCTGTATGTAACGTTTGGCCAAATGAATCATACGATGTAGAGCTAAAATCACATGTAATGGAAGGAGTGCATTATCTACCGACTTAATATTAATTTGATTAATAGAAAAAGAATTGCTCAAAATTCTAGATCGCAATCCATTTTAAAATGGTATCCACTAAATTCCACCACTATTTTGAAGTATCTCTGTCAGTGCTACAGAGAGTGTCGCTTGTGTAAACTGCACAATTTCTTCCCGTTAGGGCCCTTTCTGCATGGAGGAAGGACACTTTTAAGGATTTCGGAGAAGTGTTTGTTGTGCCCTGTTTGCAATTCACTAAATTCTCTTTTATGTTTTAGTGACTTAGCGGGTTGCTGGTAAAAGGGGGATAAACAAATATAAACAGCAGGCACAAGCCCCCCCACCACCACCAACGAACCCCCGCCTTCAACCCTGTTCTCCCATAGACAGTCATCATCGACATATGGCCCTAGCTTCCCCAAACACCCCAGTCACACCAAAGTGAAAGGGAACGGACCACCGTTAGCCACTTTTACACTATCACGTCTGTAAAAGAAACCTTGGTCTCAGCATGACTCTCTAAAATACCCACCCACCATCCACACTTTCACTTCTCCATTCAAATTCTGCTCATCTTCTCTTCTCTTTACTGTAAGAAAAGCAAAAACGGAGAAGGGGGAGAGTTACAATAACGTCCCTCAGGACTGGTCACAGAATAGGGACGCTACATCTTGGCATAGTTCTGTTATAATCTCCACCCGGCACAGCCAGAAGAGGACTGGCCACCCCTCATAGCCTGGTTCCTCTCTAGGTTTCTTCCTAGGTTTTGGCTTTTCTAGGGAGTTTTTCCTAGCCACCGTGCTTCTACACCTGCATTCTAGCTGTTTGGGGTTTTAGGCTGGGTCTCTGTACAGCACTTCGAGATATTGGCTGATGTACGAAGGGCTATATAAAATAAAAATAAACTTGATTGCTACAGCGGGGGCCTATGTAACCAGACAGCTTGTTCAGGAAAGTTCAGCCCAGCATGCTGTTTCATAATAATGTTTTACCTTGACAGAATTGTTTGACTGGGTTTTATTTGGACTCCAAATGCTTGAAGCACTTGTCAACCTGTGGCCAAATGCCAAAGATGGATTGACACTGGGAAGACTTTTTGACTGTATTGAGGCAATACTGTTTGGCTTGTAACACATTCCACATACACTTAGTATTACTTTCTTAGCTACAGTATACATACTGTATCTCCCTGGCATATTACATCACTTATGCAACAGCATACTAGACATATTTATGGACTCACCATTGCTGTGCTGTGCTCACTTGAACAGGAAGTTGGCACGGTGGTCCTTCTTGTGAGTAAGCTTCTCAATTACTTTGTCATCAAAGTCTGGCATTCTCTGGATGAAGTCATGATGGAGTGACAGCATGGCCAATGCATTTAAACATTTTCTGGCCCATGGAGTTGTGTGTGAAGGTTTTTATCCTTTTAAGGGTGGAAAGGTTTCTCTCTGACTCTGCGGTTGTCATCGGAGTGGTGATGGTGATTTTGAGAAGAGAGACCTCCTGCAGGTTGTTCTCGTAGAGTGATTTTAATAAAGAAAGTGCTGTCTTTCCAGTGTCCAGCTCAGGATGTCAGTAGAGAGTGGGCAGCTCCGTTTTCAGCTTCTCCTGGTTGCCCACAGGCCATAGCTTGGTAGCACACTGGAGTTCTGCGGTCGGAGAGGAATGTACATACTGGGGAAAAAATTAGCTGTCCACCAACTTTGCAGCAATTAAGTGGTCACTTTCAGAAAACCTTTCTTGCACAGGAGCAGCAATTGTGTCGCATGGCTCCATCACGGGTGCAGTGTTCAGTTTTCTCCGCCTTGGTTCAGTGGCATCAACATGTCCTTTGGCCAGAGCATTAGTTTGGTCGCAAATGTTTTGAATGTTCACCTTGAAGTTGTTGATTGCGCCGGCGATTCCTGCTGCATCCATGGTTCGTTTCTGCATTATGCTGCACAAAACATCCACCTCTGGCATGACCACGGAAAAGAACTCGAGCAGTTGCAGAAATGTGGGATCCTTGACTTTCATGGACAGGTCATAATCCTTGCTGATGGTGATGTCATCCCATCCAGGCTGTGTGCGGATGTCCTTCATACACTGGGCCAGTGTCTCACGGTCCTCCCACACAGCATTGACGGGTTCTGCCTTTGAAGTTCCATCGTGCACCCGGTGGTCTGGGGACAAGTCTGTTAGTTGATTCCGTGAGAGCCCGTCTTTTGGGTGAGCCTGTGAAAAAGCTGGAAAAGGAAGATAGGTTTCCAAAAATCCCTTTAAACACGCTCACTCTCCCAGCACAAGGTTGCTGAAGTGTTAGATTCAGTAGGTGTGCGTAACAGTGCACAAACTGCGCGTTTGGGTAAGGCTCCTTCCTAGCGTTCCCATGTACATTACCACTCATCACAGCTGCCTCGTCGTAGGTTTGTGCAACCAGCTTCTCCTTGACATTCAGTGGCGCTAGGACTTGTTTGATAGTGATGGAGAGGCCAACACCAGTTTTGTCTATCACCTCTACAAACTCCAACAACCGCTCACACACTGTTGTCTGGTAACATGTAGCACAGCACTATTGCCATATGTGATTTACAGGAGATGTCAGTGGTCTCGTCTGCATGTATCGACTCAAAATGAGTCTCAGACACCTCCTTAGCTATAGCTTCCCTGTACACTTCATACATACAATCCAAAAGTTAGTTTTGGATAGTGCTTGATGTACCCTTAAAAATTGGTTGGTCATCATAATGCCGCTGTAGCCTGTAATCTCCTCAAAAATACACCTGAAAACGCCTGGGTTCAAGGAGTCGGCCGACTCGTCATGGCCCCTCAGTGCTGTCTCACAATTGCCATACAATTTAAAGCATGCTATAATTCTGCCAAGCACATACCTATTCTCCTTGGTTTGTTGGTTGTGAAGTTCGATGGCTCGTCTATATGTGGTGTATAGTTGAGCCACAGCGTTTGATTTCCCCAGTAATCCGAGTTTAACAGCATTGTCTATATGCGATGCACAATTTTCATGTCTTCAAACCCTTTCAGACAGATGTTTTAAATCCTTAAACCCAGACTTGGACCACACACCCTCTCCACTGAATAACAGGCAAGGGAAGCTGAATAGTCATTGCTTTGAGATGCTTGCAGTTAGCCACTGCTTCCTTCCAAACCACTCATTGTTGAATTTGCGATTTCCGACTTGTGTAATGTTTATGTCCAATGGCCGATGAGCACCGAGATGTTTTATCTCTAATTTCTCTTCAAATGACAAGGATTGAAGAGGATTTCCCAGTAGATTGTCGACTTGATTCATGGTGATGACTGCTAGCTTGCTAGCTAAGATTTTGAAAGTATGATGTTCAGTCCTATCAAAGCTATTTTAGATATTACGTGATTTGATGTCATTGTATCTGTGGCCAATGACCTTGAGCCTTCTTGGATGGGCACTTCTAACATAACTCTATGGCAGAACTCAAGGGGCTAAAATGTTCAGGCTCTAACCGTAGACTTGGGTTGATGTACTGTCCCCACGAGTGACAGAAAACTGAGCCAATCAAGCACAACGCTCTGTATTTTCTGCTGGCTTGCCCCACCGCCACAGAAAGCACTGAGCTAGGCTGAAACCTGCATTTTGGAGCTGCCTTACTCAAGAAAGCAAAAAAAGAGACCATGTTTGTATGTGGATTTATTAACTCAATGACATACAGTTGAAGTCGGAAGTTTACATACACTTAGGTTGGAGTCATTAAAACTCATTTTTCAACCACTCCACAAATTTCTTGTTAACAAACTATAGTTTTGGCAAGTAGGTTAGGACATCTACTTTGTGCATGACACAAGTAATTTTTCCAACAATTGTTTACAGATAGATGATTTCACTTATCACAATTCCAGTGGGTCAGAAGTTTACATCCACTAAGTTGACTGTGCCTTTAAACAGCTTGGAAAATTCCAGAAAATGGTGTCATGGCTTTAGAAGCTTCTGATAGGCTAGTTGACATAATTTGAGTCAATTGGAGGTGTACCTGTGGATGTATTTCAAGGCCAACCTTCAAACTCAGTGCCTCTTTGCTTGACATCATGGGAAAATCAAAAGAAATCAACCAAATTGTAGACCTCCACAAGTCTGGTTCATTCTTGGGAGCAATTTCCAAACGCCTGAAGGTACCACGTTCATCTGTACAAACAATAGTACGCAAGTATAAACACCATGGGACCACACAGCCATCATACCGCTCAGGAAGGAGATGTTCTGTCTCCTAGAGATGAACATACTTTGGTGCGAAAAGTGCAAATCAATCCCAGAACAACAGCAAAGAAAATGTATGTGGATATATTGAAGCAACATCTCAAGACATCAGACAGGAAGTTCAAGCTTGGTCGCAAATGGGTCTTCCAAATGGACAATGACCCCAAGCATACTTCCAAAGTTGTGGAAAAATGGCTTAAGGACAACAAAGTCAAGGTATTTGAGTGGCCATCACAAAGCCCTGACCTCAATCCCATAGAAAATGTGTGGGCAGAACTGAAAAAGCATGTGCGAGCAAGGAGGCCTACAAACCTGACTCAGTTACACCAGCTCTGTCAGGAGGAATGGGCCAAAATTCACCCAACTTACCGTGGGAAGCTTGTGGAAGGCTACCCGAAACGTTTGACCAAAGTTAAACAATTTGAAGGCAATTCTACCAAATACTAATTGAGTGTATGTAATCTTCTGACCAACTGGGAATGAGATGTAAGAAATAATAGCTGAAATAAATCATTCTCTCTACTATTATTCTGACATTTCACATTCTTAAAATAAAGTGGTGATACTAACTGAACTAAGACAGAGAATTTCTTCCAGGATTAAATGTCAGGAATTGTGAAAAACGGAGTTTAAATGTATTTGGCCAAGGTGTATGTACACTTCCGACTTCAAATGTATAGTATTTTTTTTATTTTTACATTGTTTGCAAACTGATCTGTGACACATATTAATGCCAAAATAACAAGCAAAAAAGGCACGCACCCTCCAAAATATATATATATTATTTTATTTTTACCTAAAAATGTGCAGCCCCACCTGCCCTGAATGACGGGTCGCCACTGTATGTATTCAAATCAGTGAGGCAATCTGCGGCTTGCTTGGTAGCTAATCCTTTCCCTCCTCTGCAGCCTCCGGTCAAAGCCAGGCGTAACCCATATAGTTAGATAGAGGAAAGGGGGATACCTAGTCAGTTGTACAAATGAATGAATTCAAATGACATGTGTCTTCGGCATTTAGCCCTCTGAATCAGAGAGATGATGGGGGCTACGTTAATCCACATCCACGTCATCGGCGCCCGGGCAACAGTGGGTTAACTGCCTTACTCAGGGGCAGAAAGACAGATTTTTATCTTGTCAGGTCGGGATTCGATCCAGCAATCTTTCAGTTACTGGCCCAATGCTCCTACCCGCCAGGCTACCTGCCACCCAAGGGACTCTAGATGGATAAAACCAGTTTTGGCATGGACAATGACATTGAGGGCTTCCACCATTTCAAAATAGTAAACTGGGTGGAACTTCCTATGGGTTAAGGAAGGATCACATGATTCCATCCAGGTCATCAGGAGGGATCAGCCAATTAATTATACTTATGAGCAAACACTAGTTGGAAGTATGCACCCTTTCAGTTTGACTACGACCTCATAGAAGTAGTAGTAGAAGAAAATGGAATACTTCAAAACGCAGATTGCCTCAATGGCGCTGCCATAATGGTACATATATAAAGATGATATCCCTATCTCTAAACCACAGAGGGCATGCTCCAGCGGACTAATCAATCACAAAGACGAGGCGTTCACACATCTTACACTACCAAAAAAAGTTCAATCATTCACATTGTAATTTAATGTGAACAAATGGCTCTGTCCCAACTTGAATTATCACGTTTGTGCAAAGAAAGTATGAGTCCTTTTTTTGCCTTACAAAAAAAGATTCTAATTCTATTCTACTTATTTTAACAACGAAATGTATAGACAATAGATTTGAATCATTGTGCTCAGTGAAACTCCTCTTAGTCTTCTTTCACTCCCTCCAGATCTACAGATTAACTTAATAAAGCAACATGCCATATCTCCTGGATGCACCATAGAGACTTGATCTAGGCCTACCATTCATTCAGTGACAAAGAATAAAGAATGTGGGTAACAGGTTTTTGCTTGACTGTGTGGCATTCAAAGTGTCAACACACACACACACAATAATTCTCTGATTTAGCGTTTCCATGATTTCTGTACTTATCCACTTCGTCACATATGTGAAGTGTGAGAATGAGTGGGAAAGAGAGATAAAGAGGAAGAGAGCCCCAGGGGTACAGGCAGACACAGGTTTATATGCATTTCATACACTCTCCCAGATGTTACCTCTACAGACACACTTGATCTTAGGGTGCTAACAGTTTGGGGACGGGAGGCTTGTTTTAAAGGGTTTTACTATGGATACTTGGTTTAATACCCTGCATGAGTTGCAAAACTAAACTCCAGCTTGGGAAACGTCAATGTCAGTAAATAGATTCTTGAAAAGTCACTGCTTTTCACTGATCACTTGTTTTTTTACTGCCTCAGATTCACACCGACTTTAATTCTGCACAAGGCAAATGTTTGACAAGTGACACCTAATAGGAGGGCTTGAACGCTCCTGAATGGTTGTGACCTTGCACTGTGTCCCCCCCCTCCTCCTTCCCACCTCTATGTCTGCAGAGAGTCACACAGGACCAAGTCCTGGAACCAATGATGCATTAGCATCTTAAAGAACATCACGTCCCATGCCATCCACCTATCTCGACCCCCACACCACAATGCCCACACCCACAATTAACCACATTTTCAGAAGTACACTTTTAAGAAAGGCATCCTACTTAGGGAGGCAGACTCTGTGGAGTCTTTCCTCTCCACACCACTTGATAAGATCCATGGCCCAATGACCTGGAACACAAAGGATGAAAGAGAGGGTGAAAAAGAAGTTGCACGACCATTCAGACTCACGGGTCTTTTCAAAGCAATCTTGTGATGATGATGGCAGAGGCAAAAGCTACATTAGCATGCCCTTTGTGCTCAGTAAAAGCTTGACAAATGAGGCTGTTATTGGGAATTCCATTGATTCACCTGGGTGTGATAGTTAAACAAGCACTGCTAAAGACATGTTGGCATTTGTGAATAGTCTGTCATTTATTTTATAATTTGCTTTCTGTTAGTAATGTAACCCAACAATGACCTTTCGCATGGTTTATCGCCGAGAGGCTACTATTACCAAAAAAGTAACCACAACCTGCAAGCCCACCTCATATGACCTCTGGCAGTGTGTGACCGTCCAGGGATGCATCATCAGCCTTCAGCTAGCTCTACCCGACTCATGGCAGCCAGGGTCATGTTCATTAAGCACCAAACGGACAAAAACGGACAGAAACAGGGAGGAACAACCTGGACTTGTCTAATAAGACTCATTTTTGTTGCAAAACATTTTCCTTCATGTGCCATAATAAACACGCCCCCAGGAGTGGATGTCATGATGACATCACAGACTACCCCCCAGGGCATTAGATAGCTGACAAGGGTGCTTATGACAGTCTGCCCTGCAGACTTGAGTTGTGGGTTGTTGTAGGTAATAGTTCAGAAGAGCTTGTGTGCAATCCATGTCACTGAGGCATTCACTACAGTGCTCTCGGAGTTACGTAACGTTGTGTGCCATGAGAACCCAAGATACTCAAACTAAACTGTCCTAGAAGGTCAATAAAACATCTGGAGCATGGGGTAGGTGGGGGTTATAATAATCAATGTGATTGTATGGACACAATTTTGGTTGTTGGTTTTCTTTCTGACAGTATTGGGATGGTAATGGTCAAAGTGAAGAACTGGGGTCATATGAATCCCAGGCAGGTGGTTGGGTGTATTCATGCGAGAAAGGTCAAGTGTCTTTCCATCTTTGCACACTGTACTCAGGGTGTGTCTGATAACACAAGCAATCTTGAGATAATCCCATTCATCTTTTGACAAGACTTTGAAAATAGTTTATGGTGCCATTCCAAATCAGGTACTGCACAATCTTCAAACTGTCAATCATCTACTCACTCACCTTGACCCAAATACCATAGAACACTTATACATGTACCACACACTGATTGTGCGATAGCGGTCTTCTTGGATGCAACTCACATACCTTGCATCCTGTGAGGTAAACATGTTGTACCGGTGTATTTCACATTCTGTATAATAACACCAGTAAACATCGACTTTGTCCATTCTTTATTGCATTATAAAAAACAAAGCGCTGCTGATAAACAGAACTCTAACTTGCAAATGAAACCCCCCCACCCCCCCAAAAAAATACTAAAATAATTTATGATACAATAAAACCAAAATATATACAACTAAATCTATATATAGTTGCTTCCAAGAGAGCAAACAAATTCTCAGGTTTCAGACCTGTTTGAGGTAGAGTACAGTAAGTCATGCTTTTAACAAAACATAACAGAATGAGTTAAGGCATGAGGCATTGTTCCACAATAACACACCAAATTCATAACAGGTCAGGTCTTTAAAGTTCACTTGAGTAAATGGAAGTAGTAATTAACAATTAACAATTTTAGTAATCAATGGCAATAATTGGCATACATTACATTCAACCCCTTAAAATGTTTAACTTTGGATCCAGCCCAAAATAATAAAAAAAAACAGCAAAAGAACCAAACCACTGGATGAATCAAAATCGTTTCCATGTCATTTCAATGTTGAACCAACATGGAATAGACATCTCTACCCAGTGGGAATGTCATAACATATGGGGGAATGTGGAAGAGACTATATACAAGGTCAATTTTTCACTAACAAAATGGCTGCTCAATTTGATATAGCTTACTCTACAACATAGGCTGTTACATGTAGTCTATTTTATGAACAATGACTTTGGCAAATCGCTAGGACAATAAATGACTAACATTATTGTGCTAGGCTGAACATGGACCTGTTGTTCCAAACCACCAACTTTTTTTACTCATACGGGTTTAACCGTCTCTCAGCAACTTTCACTTCTTAAACAGTCACCGCAGTGGATGGATGAGACCATGCATTGAGTGTGCGCAGCATCAAATCTTAAGTCAAGACCGGTATTTTCAAATCATCTATCTCTAAATGCTTTAGTTTTGCACCTCATCGCCCCCTGAGCTGCTCCAGTTTAACTTTGAGCTGCTCCTGCCTCTCTCTGAGCTTGTCTCGCTTGACATTCAGTCTCTGGCCCGCCAGCTCCAGGCCACGGATGCTATCGCATGCCCTCTTCAGGATGACCACCTTGGAGGCCTTGTCGTTGTTGGACAGCTCAGGCACGTTGTCCCTGAGCCGCAGGAAACAGTTCTTCAGCTCGTTGCGCCGCTGCCTCTCCATCACGTTGTGGGTATGCCTCCTCTCCTCCTCGTCCTCCACATCAGTCGACTGCCTAGAGCTAGACTGGTGCTGGTGACTGCTGAGGTTGTGTCGCGACGAGCGGCCCGACGAGCTGTGGTGGTGGTGTCTGTGTGAGTCGGAGGACCGGGTGCGCTTGTGGTAGGAAGTGGACGAGGGCTCTGAGTGGAGGGGCGATGCAGGACAGGGGGCGGCGTAGTTGTGCTGCAGCTGGATCTCCAGGTGTTGACGCTTTAGGGCGCGCTGCCGCCGCCGGCTCTCTTCTACCGACTGGGAGAGGGAGGAGGGGCTGGTGGTCCTCTTCACTGTCACCACGTCTATCTCCTCCTCTGTAGAGGAAAACCACAAGGGATTGGGTTAGCAGTAAATTCCGATAACATTTGAAAAAATGCATTTCAGATGCCTTGGCTTTAGACTAACATTTTTAACTGCAATTTTCTGGGCAATGCGGCCAACTTTCCTTTTAGGTTAATTATATTGAACTGCAAGCTTGCACAGAAGATAACTAATGTTCCTCATTTTTGCAGAACTGCTTGAGTAAAAAAATATATAATTTAAAACTTGGGTCCTAAATTCACTTCCCTTATTATGAAATGATGGCATTTAAAAGCATGCATGAGAGATCAACTCATTACTGTACCAAAGTAACTTTCTAACAGTTCCTCTTCACATTTAAGCAAATACTAAAGTCAATAAATGCACAGTATAACCGTTTCATTTACAAGCACAGTGGACAAGAACGTGGACCAACTCACCAGAATCGCTGGCACTGCTCGAATACGTTGAGAATTCACCTCCTGCTGAGCCGTAGTCTGAGGTCGACTCGCTGCCTTGCTCCTGACTGTCCAATAGTAAATCCTCATTCTCCAAAGCTTGGCATGCAAGCGCCACGCTGTGGCAGTCCAGTGTGGAGCCAGCAATTCCCTCGAAAATGCTTGTGTCTATGTCCGAGAGGAGCGGGCTGCTGGAGAGCACAGATGATAGCTTCTCCATAGACTTATCACCGAGGCAATGCCATAAACAGTCGTCGGACTCATCTGGCTGTTGGTCCTTTGTCTCGGTTGCACTGCCATCGTACAAAAAGTCACAATTCCAATTTAGTTGCGGGTCCTGATCCTCCAGGAGTATGTCTGAGACGTAGCTCAACTGGTCCTCCTTGGAAAGTGGTTTGGCATTGAGTCCAGTCTTCAATGGAGGGGACTGGGGTGGCGTGGGGAGCGACTGTAGGTCCTTCATCAAGCTCTGACAGAATTCATCATCAAACAAGAGAGGCTCTGAGTAGAACCAGTCTTGCGACTGGGAGAAACTCTGCAGCATTCTGGTAGAATCTGGGAAGAGGGGAAAAGCGTGTTGAGTATGCACGTGTGATATAAGTCAACTTAGTGATGATCTTAGTACTTTGACTGCAAGCACAACCTTTTATTCATGTTTACATCCTTCACCCCGCCCCAATCTGGGTGGCCATCAACCGGCTTTTAACCCCATGACATCATTTAAACAGCTGAGGAGCACAACGTAGCCAAATGCGCATTTTTCTCCTCAAAATAAAGAATTTGCCTAGGTCGTGTTAGCCAAGTCCCTCAACTCCTCCTTGGAGTTAAGCGCAGACTATTTTTTATTAACTCCGACTCCTTCAAGTATCTTTGCGTCGATACGTCAAAGGTGGAAATACTTAATCCCTTAGTGTATCCATGTTTGTCCTGTTATTGCGTGCATTTGTTCGTTTAATGTATTAAAATAAAACGTTAATCAAATACCACCAACTTTCCTTGTTGAGATTCAATTAGCACATGCGCATTCGCGCTAAATTGCCATATTAGAGCAACAGCAGCAATGAGGAAATAGTCGGTGGTTGTATTTCATTTACGTTTTATTAAAACGTATGGAGCAAACAAAGGGTACGTTTAAGAATGTAGAATTTGAAGTATCGACGCATAGCGACTCGAACGAGTCGGAGGTACATTTCAAAAACGTATGCGCTCAACTCCGTGGACTTGGCTACGGTAAAGACCAACTACGTAACAATTCAAAGACCATTCCATTCACTGGCTATTCCAGATAAAGATCATTCACCGGCTATTGCGAAACCTTGCCATCTCTAGTCTTGAGCAGTCAATCACACAGTTCTTCAGTAGTCTATTATTTAATACACACACGCAACCATTGGTTCCACTGCACACTGCAGTTTAAAATCAACTTCTACAGCTCTCCTATTCAGACTCACATTTCAGCAATATACGCACATAAATGCCTCTTTAAATTGACCATTTATTTAACTAGGCAAGTCAGTTAAATTCTTATTTACTATGACGGCCTACCGGGGAACATGTTGAAAAGGCTATAACTGCAATGTATCTAGCATTGCCGGTTAAAATGAGCATTTAATTAAATACCAGAAGACATTTTAAAGGGCAAAAGAGGTGCAGTTACCATAAGCAAACATTAGGTTAGCAGAACAGAGAAGGGCTATGTAGAACTATGCTGACGTTACACATGGACGTTCAACATGGACATTTAATTTGATTGTGGATAAAAAAAACATCGTTTGCATCGACCGTTGCACATTTACACTAATTTGCCGAGGTTTGTCACCGTTTAACGTTAGAAGTTCATTTTTTTCAACAAATCACCAACAAAGATAAAACATGATTGAAGCTAAAACCATTCGAATGAATTATCATTTTATGTATGCCGTCATGTCCTTTCAAATAAATATATAAAAGTCAGGTAACTAATTGCTAGCTAGACAACGTAAACTACAAAAAAAAAATATCAGCTACCGGCAAAAACCACGTGAAAAAAAAAAAGCCATGTGAAATAATCTGTGACGCCGTTAAATGTCAACTCTTACCTTTATTATTTCAGGGGTATGAGAAAGGGAAGAACACGTTTTCGTGACTTGATAAATTCCAACGAAATGAAACCGAGATAAACGAACGTAATTATTCTGCTGTCTGTAAAAGTACTGAAGATCTGCTGGCCCTCCGTTATCTACCATAGTACACAAGATCCGTGGGTGTGGCGGCGAGACCCATTTCAGTATATACGACCACGGCGCAGCAGTATCCTTCCACAGCACAAAATCGCGCCAAAATGTACAAATCTATATGGGACACTAGAATAAAGAAATATTCCACTGCCGTAATAATGTTTATTGTGTATAAATCCGTGTGGATCTGCGCATAAAATACGGTGATTAAACACACACATAGCAAAACTTGTTTTAAGGAAGGGTCTATATTGTCTGAAGACGCGGATGGATCTGCTCTCCATGCGCATTATGGAATTCCAAGAAAATGGAGGCGTGCTGGGTACAAATTTACACGGTCCGTGCTGTCCAGAATCCTTGGGACGTCCCTACCCCATTTGAATTTGAAATGTAAACTGGTTTAGGGTAGTGACGTCTCAAGGATACCAAATAACACTGACCAAATGTACACTTGTGTACTCCCAAAAGAAGGATGTCTCTCCTTGTTCATACCAATAATGTATATAAATCCTGGATTGCAAATGTTATGTATTGGCCAGTGAGGGGCTTTGAAGCCACCGGTCGGCCATATTGCCATTCCCCAGAAGGCGCAGTCATCCATAGGAATTAAAGGAATTATTAAAATTTTATTTAACCTTTTTTTTAACTGGGCAAGTCAGTTAAGAACACATTTGTATTTACATTGACAGCCTACCCCGCAAAAACCCTAACCTGGACGACGCTGGGCCAATTGTGTGCTGCCCTATGGGACTCCCAATCACGGCCGGTTGTGATACAGCCTGGAATGTAACCAGGGTCTGTAGTGACACCTCAAGCACTTAGATGCAGTGCCTTAGACCGCTGCCCCGCTCGGGAGCCCCTACAGTATTTCAATTAAATGTTTAAAGGACACAATTACATTTCTGTTGTTGTGTAGTGGGGACAGTAACACTATAACTTTTTTTTTTTTTAATGACTTTAAGCGAAATGTTTTTATTTATCTGTTAATGTTTTTTTTCATGTTTAGCTCACATAATATAATTTAAAACTATGCATTACGGTGCCTGTAATAGAATAACCGTGTCAAAAACAAATGTTGACAGGCATAAGTGCATTTCTATTACAAAATATGTTTTACACTGGTGGAGTGCCAAGATGGAGGGACGGTGGCTTCAAAACAGCGCCCCCTGTTAGTGATCTAGTATATATATACTTATAATTGACTCCTACTAACAATGAGTCACTGTTCTCTGTGATAGGTGAATGAGTTCGTCAGCCCAGATCATGAGTTTATGGCCACGTTGGACATTTCAAAGCATTTTACCAGCCAGACCAGAAAGGCACCATAGGTGATTTGCATTTATGTATACCTAACCAGTGGTATAGTGTAATTCTTTAGGCAAGGGGGCTTCTTTTTTTTTAATGACATCATAATTTCCTCGATCAAAGTTTGTATCAACAGATGTAGCAAATTGAATAGCCCATTATAGAATTAGCATAAAATGCATCCTTCAACTGAAACGTCTGTCAATGCCCACTCATAGTGTAAAGAACATGCTTAATGCAAGATGTCACTACTGGATGTTATTGTTTAGTTTAGTTTATTGGGATCTCCATTAGCAACTGCAAATGCAGCAGCTATTCTTCCTGGAGTCAACATAAAATGTACAAATACATGACAAAGTACAAAACCATTATAGACAAGAACAACATAAGATATTACATTAGATAAAAAATAAGAAATAAAAAAATAAAATAATAGTTATATATTGGAAAGACAACAAGAGAGCATTCCACAATGACATGGCTCTATAAATAACTTGGCCACGCATTAAATATTTTTTTGGTTTGGGTGAAGAAACAAATAGTGGCGTGTCTGGTGGGTTATGTACACTATATATACAAAAGTATGTGGACACCCCTTCAAATTAGTGGATTGGCTATTTCAGCCACACCCGTTCCTGACAGGTGTATAAAATCGAGCACACAGCCATGCAATCTCCATTGTCGGCAGTTAAAGGGAGTCCAGACCAATTGGCAAATTATGTATTGTAGCCCAAGGAGTGCCTGATGAACCTCTTCAGCTAGCCGGGAGATGGGCCTAGCACGGGGCTAGTTCCAGGCTCACTGGTGCTTGCTTCGGGACAGAGATTTTAGCCAGAGCCACTCGGATAGCAGCTAGCTAGCTGCGATGATCCAGGTGAAAAGGTTCAGAGCTTGCGGTAGGAAACCGAAGATGTGGAGAAAAAGCAGTACGGTATGCTCTGGGTTGAATCGCGCTGTGCAGACTGTCAGGAGTTGACCGGGCTAAGGTTAGCTGATGACCGCTAGCAGTAGCTAACTGACTACTAGCTAGTAGCTAGTAAGCTGGCTAGCTTCTGTTGGGGGTTCCGGTTCTAAAGTATAGAAAATAGCAGATCCATACCACAGAGGGAGGGTGGGTTGCAGGAGAGTATGTTGAAACTGAGGTTAAAAATATAAAAATACATATACGAAATATATATGAAGGGGAAAAAAATATATATAGACGGGACACGACAAGACGTTTGAACTGCTACGCACTTCTTGTATCAAGTCAGTTCGTCATATTTCTGACATGCTAGAGCTGCCCCAGTCAACTGTAAGTGCTGTTATTGTGAAGTGGAAATGTCTAGGAGCAACAATGGCTCAGCTACAAAGTGGTAGGCCACACAAGCTCACAGAATGGGACCGCCGAGTGCTGAAGCGTGTAACGCGTCTGTCCTTGATTGCAACACTCACTACCGAGTTCCAAACGGCCTCTGGAAGCAACATCAGCGCTGTTCGTCGGGAACTTCATTAAATGGTTTTTCATGGCCGAGTACACAAGCCTAAGATCACTATAATAAATGCCAAGTGTCGGCTGGAGTTGTGTAAAGCCATTGGACTCTGGAGCAGTGGAAACGCGTTCTGTGGAGTGATGATCATGCTTCACCATCTGGCAGTCCGACGGAAGAATCGGGTTTGGAGGATGCCAGGAGAATGCTACCTGCCCGAATGCATAGCGCCAACTGTAAAGTTTGGTGGAAGAGGAATAATGGTCTGGGGCTGTTTTTCATGGTTTGGGCTAGGTCCCTTAGTTCCAGTGAAGGGAAATCTTAATGCTAAAGCATACAATTACATTCTAGACGATTCTGTGCTTCCAACTTTGTGGCAACAGTTTGGGGAAAGCCTTTTCCTGTTTCAGCATGACAATGCCCCCGTGCACAAAGTCAAGTCCATACAGATATGGTTTGTCGAGATCGGTGTGGAAGAATTTGACTGGCCTACACCGAGCCCTGACCTCAACCCCATCGAACACCTTTGGTATGAATTGGAAAGCCGACTTCGAGCCAGGTCCCTGCAGCAATGTTCCAACATCTAGTGGAAATCCTTCCCAGAAGAGTGGAGGCTGTTATAGCAGCAAAGGGGGGACCAACTCCATATTAATGCCCATGATTTTGAAATGAGATGTTCGACGAGCAGGTGTTCACATTCTTTGGTCATGTAGTGTATGTCTGTTTGAAGTGTATACAAATTAATTATACAAGTGGTTAGGAATTTTCAACACACAAATGTTTCTTGAAGGACTCGAAGAGAAGTAGTCAATATCTCCTCAACCCTCAACCATGAAAGACGATCATGCATGTTGTTGATGTTAGTTCTGTGTGTGCAGTTATTGGCAAGGCTTGATGCTTTCTTTTGAGCCAGCTGACTCTGAGGGGGGAGATTACGGAAAAGAGGGGGGATTACGGAAAAGATTCACATTGTGTGCCAGGTAGTAAAGTGGACATTCTTGCAGTCATGTGGTATGAGTTTTATTTAATTAATTTATGATCTCATTCAGTCCGTCTAATTAAGTATTAAGACGAAGACAGAACAATGGCGAGGAGGATTACCGAATTTAGGTGTGTTTAATCAGAAAAGTTAGGTTTTAAAGAAGTGTAATAAGGTTAGCGTCGTCCGGGTTAGGGTTGGCTGGTGTAGGCCGTCATTGTAAATAAGAATTTATTCTTAACTGACTTGCCTAGTTAAATAAAGGTTAAATAAAAGCTAGCATGAAGAACACCGGTGATACAAAACTACTCCAGGCCAAGATCCATTTCTAAACCCTATGAAGGTGTGTATACCTTGTGTTTAAAAAATATATATTTTTCACTGATTTGAAAGATAAGGACCTTATGCTTCCAAAACCATCCAGACTGAGCGTCGGGGCTCTTAACAAAACTCCCCCGTACAGAAGATGGCTTCATCCAATGACTCTTATGTGTAATGTGATAGAACTGAGTCATGATCGAGGGCTAATGTTAACCTACCTTGCCTAATCAATAGCCTGCTTTAATAACAGAAGACTGAATAACTACCTACCTCAATTTCAATATTGAAATCCTAGTCGGTTAGTGGGTTGGTGGGTTGGTTAGCTTCTCAGTGGGTTAGTGGGTTGGTTAGCTTCTCTACTGAAAAACTATCAAACTTACCTCTTTATTGTCAGCCATCATTAACTTTTCACCATCCTCTTTCATCTTCAGTGGTCAAATACTGTTAGAAAGCGGTCAAGCCTTGATTAGTCCAAAAACCTGACCAATTGCATTTCAGTAGACTGCTACTGGCAATGGTGATTGGCTAGACTTTTCCCCTGTTATATTATACTAGTAAGCAGTTGCAAGATGGATTTTGAAGAGCAAACTGGAAAATTGGTGTGAGAGGGAAAGCAGACATCCAAATACGCGGCGTATTTGTGAGTGTAGTAATTCTTGTCTTGATAAGTATTTCTTCAGGGGAACAAAAATCTCTGCTCTCAAATTAATTTACTGTGTGTGTCAATGCAATTCTTCTTGCTCAAAGTCACACTCGCAAGCTTTTAAATGTAATTTGCGCGCACCACACTGGCCTGCGCTCGCAGGACACGTCATCTGCTAATTCAACCACATCTCTTCTGTCGCGACTCGTGTTTGCTCACGCAATGATGCTTGCGCCCGTTATACTTTTGATTAGGATTTGACTCCATACATTTCTATGCTATTTGGAGAAAAACAGAAACAACAAGCAAAAATTACCCTAGCCATTATCAGCTTTGCTTCTGTAATCTTTATTCACCTCAGTCTATCTACAAACGCATATGTGACTACATTTTCCATTTTAGTTATATACCAGTTATAAACGTACAGATACAGAGCTTCAAAATGGTATATACTACAATGCAGTTGAGGGAAAGATGGGAAATGTGATAAACCTGTTATTCCACCTTCTAGACAAGTATGAGAAAATCTCCTGGAAAGTTTTTTTCACAATGGCTTGAGAGCCCATTCGGGCATCGTTAGCATGTGCTAAACTGAGTGATTAAGGTAGTGTAATACACACTTGGTGAAACTAGTAGACTACAATAAGGAAAATCTCCAGGTAAAAATACCTAGACTTTGGCCTATATCCTAACATGTTGTTCTTCACATTGCCACTGGTAAACACACTATATATAAAATCAAACAAAATCAAATCAAAGTTGATTTGTCATGTGCACAGGATACAGGTGTAAACAGTACCGTTAAATGTTTCCTTGCAAGTTCTTACTCAACAGAGCAGTATCAATATAAGTGTCAATATAAAAGTATCAATATAAAAAAAAGAAGATAAAAATGTATATGTCAGTTAAGAACAAAATAATATACATCATGTACAAGAATAATATCAATAACGATAGTAGTGAAACCGGTGATAGATGAGGTACAGTTGAAGTCGAAAGATTACATACACTTAAGCTGGAGTCATTAAAACTCGTTTTTCAACCCCTCCACACATTTCTTGTTAACAAACTATAGTTTTGGCAAGTAGGTTAGGACATCTACTTTGTGCATGACACAAGTCATTTTTCCAACAATTTTTTACAGACAGATTATTTCACTTATAATTCACTATATCACAATTCCAGTGGGTCAGAAGTTCACATACACTAAATTGACTGTGCTTTTAAACAGCTTGGAAAATTCCAGAAAATTATGTCATAGCTTTAGAAGCTTCTGATAGGCTAATTGACATAATTTGAGTCAATTGGAGGTGTACCTGTTAACTTCAAACTCAGTGCCTCTTTGCTTGACATCATGGGTAAATCAAAAGAAATCAGCCAAGACCTCAAAAAAAATTGTAGACCTCCACAAGTCTGGTTCATCCTTTGGAGCAATTTCCAAACCCCTGAAGGTACCACGTTCATCTGTTCAAACAATAGTACGCAAGTATAAACACCATGGGACCACGCAGCCGTCATACCGCTCAGGAAGGAGACGCATTCTGTCTCCTATAGATGAACGTACTTTGGTGAAAAAAGTGCAAATCAATCCAAGAACAACAGCAAAGGACCTTGTGAAGATGCTGGAGGAAACTGGTACAAAAGTATCTATATCCACAGTAAAACGAGTCCTATATCGACATAACCTGAAAGGTCACTCAGCAAGGAAGAAGCCACTGCTTCTTTTGCATCTGCACATGGGGACAAAGATCGTACTTTTTGAAGAAATGTCCTCTGGTCTGATGAAACAAGAACAGAAATGTTTGGCCATAATGACCATCGTTATGTTTGATAGGAAAAGGGGGAGGCTTGCAAGCCGAAGAACACCATCCCAACCGTGAAGCACGAGGGTGGAAGCATCATGTTGTGGGGGTGCTTTGCTGCAGGAGTGACTGGTGCACTTCACAAAATAGATGGCATCATGAGGCAGGAATATTGTGTGGATATATTGAAGCAACATCTCAAGACATCAGTCAGGAAGTTCAAGCTTGGTCGCAAATGGGTCTTCCAAATGGACATTGACCTCATACATACTTCCAAAGTCGTGGTAAAATGGCTTAAAGACAACAAAGTCAAGGTATTGGAGTGGCCATCACAAAGCCCTGACCTCAATCCCATAGAACATTTGTTGGCAGAACTGAAAAAGCATTTGAGAGCAAGGAGGCCTACAAACCTGACTCATTTACACCAGCTCTGTCAGGAGGAATGGGCCAAAATTCACCCAACGTATTGTGGGAAGCTTGTGGAAGGCTACCCGAAACGTTTGACCCAAGTTAAACAATTTAAATGCAAGACTACCAAATACTAATTGAGTGTATGTAATCTTCTGACCCACTGGGAATGTGATGAAAGAAATAAAAGCTGAAATAAATCATTCTCTCTACTATTCTTCTGACGCTTAACATTCTTAAAATAAAGTGGTGATCCTAACTGACCTAAGACAGGGAATTTTTACTAGGATTAAATGTCAGGAATTGTGAATAACGGAGTTTAAATGTATTTGGCTAAGGTGTATGTAAACTTCCGACTTCAACTGTATATGCATACAATCAGGTGTAATGTGGCTGAGCAGCAGGATAATTATAATAATATTATAATTATAATAATAATTATAATAATAATATTATAATAATATTATAATTATAAGAAGAAAGGCTTTTGAAAAAGTAACAATTTTTTTCATAAAATTATACCGTTTTCTTAGCTAGCTAAGTTGTTTACCTGTTGCTAGGCAGTTGCTAGGGACATTCCTGGAAGAAGCTAGCTAGCTAACAAGGAGTGTCTAGTTGGCAGAAGAGAAGAAGGGACAAAGAAGGGACAAAGTGGGACAAAATAAGGACAGAAGAAAAGGGAAAGGGGGGAAAGGGGACATTAAGGTGAAGCAGTCCTCTAAAGACACAAAAGACAATAATACAAGAAACAACACTTCTATTGCCTCTCCCTCTACGATACGCACTTCCGGGTTGGAGCGAGTAGTTGCATTCCGCTTTGCTCCACAGGTAGTATTACATTTCATTTCATTACAGTACAACAGTTTGATTTGTTTGATCTTAGCTGGCTACATAGCCGTCTTTGTATCCAAGATAATTGTGTAGTCTAGAGTAATTGTCGAGGTTACCTAGCCAGTTAAAGTTTACCTAGCCAGCTACACTTTCAAACAAAGTCAACAACGCAGCCACTGCTAGCTAGCCTATTTCACCAGCCAGCAGTACTATATCATTTTAGTCAATAAGATTTTTTGCAACGTAAGCTTAACTTTCTGAACATTCGAGACGTGTAGTCCACTTGTCATTCCAATCTCCTTTGCATTAGCGTAGCCTCTTCTGTAGCCTGTCAACTATGTGTCTGTCTATCCCTGTTCTCTCCTCTCTGCACAGACCATACAAACGCTTCACACCGCGTGGCCGCTGCTACTCTAACCTGGTGGTCCCAGCGCGCACGACCCACGTGGAGTTCCAGGTCTCAGGCAGCCTCTGGAACTGCCGATCTGCGGCCAACAAGGCAGAGTTCATCTCAGCCTATGCTTCCCTCCAGTCCCTCGACTTCTTGGCACTGACGGAAACATGGATTACCACTGATAACACTGCTACTCCTACTGCTCTCTCCTCGTCTGCCCACGTGTTCTCGCACACCCCGAGAGCTTCTGGTCAGCGGGGTGGTGGCACTGGGATCCTCATCTCTCCCAAGTGGACATTCTCTCTTTCTCCCCTGACCCATCTGTCTATCGCCTCCTTTGAATTCCATGCTGTCACAGTTACCAGCCCTTTCAAGCTTAACATCCTTATCATTTATCGCCCTCCAGGATCCCTTGGAGAGTTCATCAATGAGCTTGACGCCCTGATAAGTTCCTTTCCTGAGGATGGCTCACCTCTCACAGTTCTGGGTGACTTTAACCTCCCCACGTCTACCTTTGACTCATTCCTCTCTGCCTCCTTCTTTCCACTCCTCTCCTCTTTTGACCTCACCCTCTCACCTTCCCCCCCTACTCACAAGGCAGGCAATACGCTTGACCTCATCTTTACTAGATGCTGTTCTTCCACTAATCTCATTGCAACTCCCCTCCAAGTCTCCGACCACTACCTTGTATCCTTTTCCCTCTCGCTCTCATCCAACACTTCCCACACTGCCCCTACTCGGATGGTATCGCGCCGTCCCAACCTTCGCTCTCTCTCCCCCGCTACTCTCTCCTCTTCCATCCTATCATCTCTTCCCTCTGCTCAAACCTTCTCCAACCTATCTCCTGATTCTGCCTCCTCAACCCTCCTCTCCTCCCTTTCTGCATCCTTTGACTCTCTATGTCCCCTATCCTCCAGGCCGGCTCGGTCCTCCCCTCCTGCTCCGTGGCTCGACGACTCATTGCGAGCTCACAGAACAGGGCTCCGGGCAGCCGAGCGGAAATGGAGGAAAACTCGCCTCCCTGCGGACCTGGCATCCTTTCACTCCCTCCTCTCTACATTCTCCTCTTCTGTCTCTGCTGCTAAAGCCAATTTCTACCACTCTAAATTCCAAGCATCTGCCTCTAACCCTAGGAAGCTCTTTGCCACCTTCTCCTCCCTCCTGAATCCTCCTCCCCCTCCTCCCCCCTCCTCCCTCTATGCTGATGACTTCGTCAACCATTTTGAAAAGAAGGTCGACGACATCCGATCCTCGTTTGCTAAGTCAAACGACACCGCTGGTTCTGCTCACACTGCCCTACCCTGTGCTTTGACCTCTTTCTCGCCTCTCTCTCCAGATGAAATCTCGCGTCTTGTGACGGCCGGCCGCCCAACAACCTGCCCGCTTGACCCTATCCCCTCCTCTCTTCTCCAGACCATTTCCGGAGACCTTCTCCCTTACCTCACCTCGCTCATCAACTCATCCTTGACCGCTGGCTACGTCCCTTCCGTCTTCAAGAGAGCGAGAGTTGCACCCCTTCTGAAAAAACCTACACTCGATCCCTCCGATGTCAACAACTACAGACCAGTATCCCTTCTTTCTTTTCTCTCCAAAACTCTTGAACGTGCCGTCCTTGGCCAGCTCTCCTGCTATCTCTCTCAGAATGACCTTCTTGATCCAAATCAGTCAGGTTTCAAGACTAGTCATTCAACTGAGACTGCTCTTCTCTGTGTCACGGAGGCGCTCCGCACTGCTAAAGCTAACTCTCTCTCCTCTGCTCTCATCCTTCTAGACCTATCGGCTGCCTTTGATACTGTGAACCATCAGATCCTCCTCTCCACCCTTTCCGAGCTGGGCATCTCCGGCGAGGCCCACGCTTGGATTGCGTCCTACCTGACAGGTCGCTCCTACCAGGTGGCGTGGCGAGAATCTGTCTCCGCACCACGTGCTCTCACCACTGGTGTCCCCCAGGGCTCTGTTCTAGGCCCTCTCCTATTCTCGCTATACACCAAGTCACTTGGCTCTGTCATATCCTCACATGGTCTCTCCTATCATTGCTATGCAGACGACACACAATTAATCTTCTCCTTTCCCCCCTCTGATAACCAGGTGGTGAATCGCATCTCTGCATGTCTGGCAGACATATCAGTGTGGATGACGGATCACCACCTCAAGCTGAACCTCGGCAGACGGAGCTGCTCTTCCTCCCGGGGAAGGACTGCCCGTTCCATGATCTCGCCATCACGGTTGACAACTTCATTGTGTCCTCCTCCCAGAGTGCTAAGAACCTTGGCGTGATCCTGGACAACACCCTGTCGTTCTCAACTAACATCAAGGCGGTGACCCGTTCCTGTAGGTTCATGCTCTACAACATTCGCAGAGTACGACCCTGCCTCACGCAGGAAGCGGCGCAGGTCCTAATCCAGGCACTTGTCATCTCCCGTCTGGATTACTGCAACTCGCTGTTGGCTGGGCTCCCTGCCTGTGCCATTAAACCCCTACAACTCATCCAGAACGCCGCAGCCCGTCTGGTGTTCAACTTTCCCAAGTTCTCTCACGTCACCCCGCTCCTCCGCTCTCCCCACTGGCTTCCAGTTGAAGCTCGCATCCGCTACAAGACCATGGTGCTTGCCTACGGAGCTGTGAGGGGAACGGCACCTCCGTACCTTCAGGCTCTGATCAGGCCCTACACCCAAACAAGGGCACTGCGTTCATCCACCTCTGGCCTGCTCGCCTCCCTACCTCTGAGGAAGTACAGTTCCCGCTCAGCCCAGTCAAAACTGTTCGCTGCTCTGGCACCCCAATGGTGGAACAAACTCCCTTACGACGCCAGGTCAGCGGAGTCAATCACCACCTTCCGGAGACACCTGAAACCCCACCTCTTTAAGGAATACCTAGGATAGGATAAAGTAATCCTTCTAACCCCCCCCTCCCCCTTAAAAGAGTTAGATGCACTATTGTAAAGTGGTTGTTCCACTGGATATCATAAGGTGAATGCACCAATTTGTAAGTCGCTCTGGATAAGAGCGTCTGCTAAATGACTTAAATGTAAATGTAAATGTATAAATAGTAGCAGCAGTGTATGGTGGTTATGTGTGTGTGAGAGTGTCAGGGCTCTGGCTGGGCCACTCAAGGACATTCAGAGATTTGTCCCGAAGCCACTCTTGCATTGTCTTGACTGTGTGCTTAGGGTTGTCCTATTTGAAGGTGAACCTTCACCTCAGTCTGAGGTCCTGAGCGCTCTGGAGCTGCTTTTCATCAAGGATCTCTCTATACTTTGCTCCGTTCATCTTTCTCTCGATCCTGACTAGTCTACCAGTCCCTGCTGCTGAAAAACATCCCCACCCATGATGCTGCCTCCACCATGCTTCACCGTAGGGATGGTGCCAGGTTTCCTCCAGCAATGATCCCAAATGTGCAAATTGATTTTGTTCACATGCCTGACTATAAAAGGAATAAATTGATGTTGGTCATGGTTGACAGTTACTCCAAATGAATTGAAGTTTTCCCCACCTCGAGTGATAGAGTTGTATTGCTGTTGTTGTTTTCTTTTCTTTGTTTTTGCCTTGCTTCAATAACAAATCTCATCAGATTGGGTCTGCTGGATGGTTGGGATTTCTCCCTAAAGATTAGCCCTCTAAATCCCTGACCTGTAACTCTGCAGTGAGATCGTCAAGATGATAGGGGAGTATAAGTCAATTTGGAGAAAAAAATATAGTTTCAACTGTGTGTTGTTATTCTTTTTGAAATTTGTTTTAGAAATCTGTATTAATAATATTGGTAGTAGTATTAATTTGTCATACAGTGAATAATTTGTATGGAAGGGATAATTTGACCAAGAACAGTGTGAACCTCAACCCCCCCAACGAGCTGAAGTAATGGCGACAATGGCGTTTACTATGGTCCTTCACCACCAGAAACCCACCTGAAACCTGAGTCTGAGCCAGCAACCTGTACAGAGCATCCAGTCGAAGCTATCAACTGCCTTTTTCTCTCATGCCTTTTCTTTTCTCTCAGGAGTGCGACATGAGTCCACGTGGAGTGAGCATGGAGAGAGATCCCATCCAAACGTCTCTCCTGCTGCTGATGTACTGGTAGGACATTGGAGAAAGACATAATGGACTGTAAAGGACAGTTGCAGGTGAGAGACATTACCATTGGGAGGACAAACTGAAACGCCAGAAGAATGAGTGCTGGGAGAGAGGGGGGTGGTAAACCGTGCCTGTAATTAATTTAGGATTATCCAAAATTGTTTATTTGGAGTATCCGGTTGATTGTGGACATCTGTACACTGCAACATTTATAGTAATTTAGACTAAGAATGCATTGAGATGCCGATCTGTCATTAACATGCCAATCGCAGCAAAAGCTCCATCTGAAATGTCATTACCAGAAACCATAAATGAAATTGTGTAATGAAGCATATGTATAACTGTATGAATTGAAGGTCTTAAGTTAAAACATTCTATTGCAATGGTTTTACAAGTACAACCCAGAATGAAGGGTTTGAAAGTGTCTGTGGTTTTAAGTGTTGATTTTGTTTAGTTATTACTTACTACTTTGATTGTAGATTTTAGCTTTATTATGCCGATTATGAATGAAATCAGATTCACTCCCGTTAATAGAAGTATGACCTTTATTATGATTTATTATAATGACGTATTTTGATATAGAATCTAACATCTAAATGCTTACAATAAATGTAATTATGATTATCACAGATTGAGTGATAAGAGGAGGGAATGTGATGTACATTAATGTGTTTGTACTTTTCTAATAACCAATTTCTGTGTTCATGCAAGTGACTGATTTAACTAATCCTCACTATCAGTATCTGCAATTTGGCAGTACACCCAGACCCTTGTTTTGAGAATGAAAGATATCTCAGTTTCAAGATCTCAGTTTTGAGAGAAGAAGCCTTGTGAGGTATTGGTCTGTCACATGCATGACCCAGTATTGGTGGGTCACATGAATGAAGCAAACGTTAATGATTAATTAATTATGAATGATGAATAAGCTTTTTTATTTTTTATTTTAAACTTTAGTTATTTGGTAAATATTTTCTTAAGTCTTCTTGAACTGCACTGTTGGTTAAGGGCGTGTAAGTAAGAAGTTCATGGTAAGATTTACACTTGTTGTATTCGGCAAATAAAGTTTTATTTTATTTGATAGAACTTCGGCAGCCTAGTTCTCAAATTTGCTTTGTTAAAATCCCCAGCTACAATAAATGCAGCCTCAGGATATGTGGTTTCCAGTTTGCATAAAGTCCAGTGGAGTTCTTAAAGAGCCGTCGTGGTATAGGCTTGAGGGGGGATATAAACGGCCGTGGCTATGACCGAGGAGAATTCTCTTGGGAGATAATATTGTGATTGTGAGGTATTCTAGGTTGAATGAAAAGAAAGATTTGAGTTCCTATATGTTACTACAATTACACCATGAGTCGTTAATCATGAAACACACACTTCTGCCCTTCTGCTTCCAGGTGAGATATTTATTCCTGTCTGCGCGGTGAACTGAGAATCCCTCTGGCTAGACCGATTTTGACAGAATATACAGATAGAGTCACGTTTCGGTGAAACAAAGTATGTTACAGGCTCTGATGTCTCTCTGGAAATAAATCCTTGCCCTGAGCTCATCAACTTTGTTATCCAAAGACTGAGCAAGTAATATACTCGGAAGCGGTGGGTAGTGTGCGATCCTCCTAAGTCGAACCAGCAAGCCGCTCCGAGTGCCTGTCCTCCGCTGCCGATGTTTTGGGTCGGCCTCTGGAATCAGTTCAATTGCCCTGGGGAGAGCGAACAAAGGATCTGCTTCATGGGAAGTCGTACTCCTGGTCGTAATGCTGGTTGCTAGTAATGCTAGTTCTGATAAGTTACCGCTGCTCTGATATACAACATTTTTTACCGGCTGTATGTAACGACACAAAACATTTCATGAGCTAATAATGTAAAAAATAATACATAAAAAAATGAAATAGCGCAAAGTTTCATAAGAGCTAGTCGCAAGGCCACCATCTCCGTTGGCGCCAGGTGTGACATGTGGTTGTTCAATATTATGGATAAGAAGGTGAGACACTTACAGAAGAGAAGACAGGTCACATGTTCCACTGAATCAATAACTGGAGACAGTGGGCTGAATCCAGGCAGAAAGCAATGCCAGTCAGATGCTCTGTGCGCCTGGGTAGTGGGATAGAACAGAGAGGAGAGTTAGTGAAAGCACAACTAAAACAAAGTCAAAGCACTGAGATTGGGCCCATTTCAAGACTATGGCAGATGTTAATGAGCCAATGCTTTCATTGGTATTCATTATTTATTGACTATTAATTTAACTTTTCAGATTGCAGAAGTTTATGAACATGCAATTTAATAAATCTGTAAACAAAACAATCATTACATTAATTGCATGAAAAATACATGTATTGTATTCTAAATTGTGTTTTAACTTCATAAATGCTTTATCTATCGCATTCTGTCACGATCGTCATAATAAGCGGACCAAGGCGCAGCGTGATATGAGTACATCTTATTTTAATAGAGATGACGAAACACGAAAACGAACACTTTTACAAAACAAAACAACAAACGACCGTGAAGCTACAAACGTTAGTGCATACACAAGCTACAAACGTTAAACATAGATAATTACCCACAAACACCTAAAGCCTATGGCTGCCTTAAATATGGCTCCCAATCAGAGACAACAATAAACAGCTGTCTCTGATTGAGAACCAAATCAGGCAACCATAGACTTTCCTGAACACAACCCCATCCATACTACAAAACCCCCTAAACAATACACACACCCCAAACTAGACAAAACACACAAACATCCCCCATGTCACACTCTGACCTAACTAAACTAAACCCCCCCCCCCAAAAGTTGCGGACTCCGGCCGCAAAACCTGACACAGAAGGGGAGGGTCCGGGTGGGCCTTCCTATGGTGGTGGCTCGGGTGCGGGACGTGGACCCCCCTCCACCATAGTCACTACCCGCTTTGGTGGCGCCTCTGGAACGGCGAGTCCCGGACTGATTACCATCCCACAGGGCGCCACTGGACGGAGGGGCAGCTCATGACTGGCTGACTGGCTCTGGCGGATCCTGGCTGGCTAACGGCTCGGGCTGGTCATGGCTGGCTGACGGCTCTGGCTGATCCTGTCTGGCGGACGGCTCTGGCTGATCCTGTCTGGCGGACGGCTCTGGCGGCTCGGGACAGACGGGCGGCTCTGACGGCTCGGGACAGACGGGCGGCTCTGACGGCTCGGGACAGACGGGCGGCTCTGACGGCTCGGGACAGACGGGCGGCTCTGACGGCTCGGGACAGACGGGCGGCTCTGACGGCTCGGGACAGACGGGCGGCTCTGACGGCTCGGGACAGACGGGCGGCTCTGACGGCTCGGGACAGACGGGCGGCTCTGACGGCTCGGGACAGACGGGCGGCTCTGACGGCTCGGGACAGACGGGCGGCTCTGACGGCTCGGGACAGACGGGCGGCTCTGACGCCTCGGGACAGACGGGCAGCTCTGACGGCTCGGGACAGACGGGCAGTGCAGGCGGCACTGGGCAGACGGCAGACTCTGGCCGGCTGAGGCGCACAGTAGGCCTGGTGCGTGGTACCGGAACTGGAGGTACCGGGCTGAGGACACGCACCTCAAGGCTAGTGCGGGGAGAAGGAACAGGGCATACTTGACCCCGGAGACGCACATTAGGCCTAGTGCGTGGTGCCGGAACTGGTGGTACCGGGCTGGGGACACGCACCTCAAGGCTAGTGCGGGGAGCAGCAACAGGATGCACAGGACTCTGGAGACGCACAGGAGGCTTGGTGCGTGGTGCCGGAACTGGTGGTACCGGGCTGGAGACACGCACCATAGGGCGAGTGCGTGGAGGAGGAACAGGGCTCTGGAGACACACGGGAAGCCTGGTGCGTGGTGTTGGCACTGGTGGTACTGGGCTGGGGCGGGGAGGTGGCGCCGGATATACCGGACCATGCAGGCGTACTGGCTCCCTTGAGCACTGAGCCTGCCCAACCTTACCTGGTTGTATGCTCCCCATCGCCCGACCGGTGCGGGGAGGTGGAATAACCTGCACCGGGCTATGTAGGCGAACCGGGGACACCATGCGTAAGGCTGGTGCCATGTAAGCCGGCCCGAGGAGACGCACTGGAGACCATACGCGTTGAGCCGGCTTCATGGCACCTGGCTCAATACTCAATCTAGCCCCGCCGATACGAGGAGCTGGTATGTACCGCACCGGGCTATGCACACGTACAGGAGACACCATGCGCTCTACTGCGTAACACGGTGTCTGCCCGTACTCTCGCTCTCCACGGTCAGTACAGGGAGTAGGCGCAGGTCTCCTACCTGACTTCGCCACACTACCTTTTATCTCCCCCCCAATAATTTTTTTGGGCTGACTCACAGGCTTCCTACCGCGTTGTCGTGCTGCCTCCATTTGCCGGTATCCCTCCTCGCACTGCGCCAGAGAATCCCAGGCGGGCTCCGGCATTCGCCCTGGGTCGATAGCCCACCTGTCGATCTCCTCCCACGTAGTGTAGCCCAGATCCTGTTCCCATTGCCATAAATCCTGTGCAGGTGGGTCCTGTTGCTGTTTCACACGCTGCTTGGTCCTGGTTTGGTGGGTAATTCTGTCACGATCGTCATAATAAGCGGACCAAGGCACAGCGGGATATGAGTACATCTTCTTTTAATAGAGATGACGAAACACGAAAACAAACACTTTTACAAAACAAAACAACCGTGAAGCTACAAACGTTAGAGCATACACAAGCTACAAACGTTAAACATAGATAATTACCCACAAACACCTAAAGCCTATGGCTGCCTTAAATATGGCTCCTAATCAGAGACAACAATAAACAGCTGTCTCTGATTGAGAACCAAATCAGGCAACCATAGACTTTCCTAAACACCTACACTGAACACAACCCCATCCATACTACAAAACCCCCTAAACAATACACACACCCCAAACTAGACAAAACACACAACCATCCCCCATGTCACACCCTGACCTAACTAAACTAATCAAGAAAATCAATATAACAAAGGCCAGGGTGTGACACATTCAAGCTGTGATTAATGTTCTGTAAACGAGTTCATGCCAACAATCCAATACGTCATGAAAAACGACTTGTTCAGTAAGCGCAACTTTTATTTTGAAACAATCAGACCAGGTATAAAAAACCCTGATTGGCTGAATTCCGGAAGCAAATAATGGAAGCAGCATTAGTCAATCTAGCATGGTGGTGAAACATCTTGTTTTATTAAGAGAGTATGCATATTTTTAAAGAAAAAAAAGAAGGTATTTTGCAGCCCCCCATTAAATTAAGTTAAGGAGGAAATGGATGCCTTTGCAGCCCGAATGTGGGATGTTTAATGTACTAGCTGGTCGGCAGGGAACACAAATGAGTTACCGGCTGGGCATATTACTTCCAGACGATAGTGAAATCGTCAAAAGATAGGTAAATACCGCTCACTAGCGGCTGTCGGAGGCTAGCACGAAAACCAGATTGGCCATTTATCGCAACAGTTTTTGTGACAAAACTACTGGTAGAGTGGAATTAAGCTCATGTTTTTTATTCGGGGAAATTAAAACTTAAATATGCACTCCGGGATACACACATTTTAGAGTCACTTTTATTGTAAATAAGAATAAAATATTTTTAAAGACCTCTCTTGCTACAATGATTATGGATAATCCTGAATGAATTGTGAATAATTATGAGTGAAAACATTACAGACGCACAAATATCATACCTCCCCTGTTATTGTAATGGTGAGAGGTTAGCATGTCTTGGGGGTATAATATAAAATGCTAACCTCCCCTGTTATTGTAATGGTGAGAGGTTAGCATGTCTTGGGAGTATAATATAAAATGCTAACCCCCCGTTATTGTAATGGTGAGAGGTTAGCATGTCTTGGGGTTATGATATAAAATGCTAACCTCCCCTGTTATTGTAATGGTGAGAGGTTAGAATGTCTTGAGGGTATGATATTTGTGCGTCTGTAACTTTCTCGCTCATCCTTATTCACGATTCGTTCAGGACTATCCATATTCATGGTAGCATCCACATTAATGTAGAACTGTTTAGAAATATATTATATTCTTATTTACAATAAAAGTGAATCCAAAATGACACAATACATTACTTATCATTCATTTCAATTGGGCACAAAATAATCTGAAACACAACCAAAACAGCAATTGCATCCAACAAGTTTATAGAGTCACAAGCTTGATGTTATTTTTAATTTACCCTTACTTTACCAGATAAGTTGACTGAGAACACATTCTCATTTACAGCAACGACCTGAGGAACAATTACAGGGGAAAGGAGGAATGAGCCAATTGGAAGCTGGGGAGATTAAGTGGCTATGATGGTATGAGTGTCAGATTGGGAATTTAGTCAAGACACCGGGGTTAACCCCTACACCCCTACTCTTACAATACATTTTGTGACCACAGAGAGTAACATCTGTTTAACTCCCCATCCGAAAGACGGCCCCCTACACAAGGCAATGTACCCAATCACTGCCCTGGGACATTGGGATATTTTTTTTAGACCAGAGGAAAGAGTGCCTCCTAATGGCACTCCAATACCATTTCCAGCGGCCCTTTAACCTTATAGTCATCATATCACACAAATGGCAAAAAACGTATGATATCGTACGAATTGCAAAATTCACACGAAATGGATGGCAAAGTACACAATTGGATAACGTAATACGCAAAAAACAGTGAGAATCACTTTCAAAACTACTGGCTGAAATTATACAAAAGTTTGAGTGCATCCTTAAGTGCAAAAGTATTTTTTTATGTCAACTACATCATCACGCACAGCCTTTTATCTGCAACAAAGTCAGTGTTCGAGAGCGTCAAAACCGTGATGTATCATGGGTAAACTGTGACTGATCTACAAATAATATTGAGTAGTTATTTATGATGCAAGGTGATTTGTAGATCAGTTCGCCTTTTAAGTCGGCTGCAACGTTGAACCCACCCAATCTGATGGAAACACACCGTTGGTTGGGAAATGCAATTTAAAAAAAAATCTAGATCTATTATATTTGCATGAAAATCTGTCGCAAATTGGATGGGAACTGAGCTAGTGAGCAACTTTCATACCCATTCACTGATATTTCCTCAGCTGTAATCAGTGTGCCAATCAGTAGGCTACCTTAAATAGCAAGAATAATTATATATGGTTGCATTTAGACATGCAGCCCAATTCTGATATTCTTTCACTAATTGGTCTTTTGACCAATCTTATCAGCTCTGAAAAAGATCTGATGTGATTGGTCAAAAGACCAATTAGTGGGAAAAATATCAGAATTGCATTGCCTGTCTAAGTGCAGGCTTTATGAGATCAGCTCAGTCTTTGGTCCTTTTGACATTGACGAGAGTTGAGGGAAATTCTTGAGAGGTATCGGGAAAAAGTCCAGAGAATATATATCCTTTTACTGAAGTGTAAACTTGCCACGTCTCGACCGCCACCTCCCTCGCCCGACATTTATCCCCCAGGCAGGGCAGTGTAAACAGAATGTTCTTGTTGAGCCCAACCGTCCTATAGTAAAAATCGTAATTGCAGAGCAATGTTTTTGAAACAGCTGAAATGTATAGACATTTTCCTTATATTAGAGACTTGTTTTATTGAGTTTTTATCTGAAATTGCAGTAGAAGCCGGTAACTCTGAAATTGACGCTTTAGCTTTAAGGGAATCTCAGAACAATGGAATTTATTTCAATGCAAAAGCGAGCAGGAATGCAAGCATCAACTGCCCAATGAATTAACTACCTTTTCAGTCGCAATTTGCTTTTTTTCATTGAGCGAATGATTTGCATGATATGGTTTGTTCCAAGGTAGGCTGAAAAGCAATCTAGCTAACGTTATGGTTCAGATAACTTTGGCTGATGTTAGCATTCAGCTAACTAGCTAGCTAATTTAGCTAGTAAGTTAATATGTGAGGAGACCGCAGACATTTTGTTTAGCTTGCTACCTAGCTCTGTATAATATGAATGCCTTGTGTATTTCAAATCTTATCACTGATCTAGACAGGTGAGTGTCATCATAACACGCAGCACTTTGGGGAGGACACCCACTTGTCTCAAAAATTGAGGGGATTCGATTGATCTGGCACACGACCCGGGTTTTTCACCAGGTGAAAGTTGATTGCATTCGTTTTGGAACCGGGCTACCCACCGGCGTGAGCCAGGTGCCCCGTTCAAAGGCCACGGTGATGTCGGCTCAAAACAAAAGTGACATACCCTGTTAGGCGGGCTCTCCCGACGTCGGTACAAATATGACAACATCCAGCTCATGTGCAGGGCGCGAAATTCAAAAGCTATTTTTTAAAAATATTTAACTTTCACACATTAACAAGTCCAATACAGCATTTGAAAGATAAACATATTGTCAATCCAGCCAATATGTCTGATTTTTTTAATGTTTTACAGAGAAAACACCACATATATTTATGTTAGCTCACCACCAAATACAAAAGTGGACAGACACGTATGATTATGATGTATGAATTATGATTCAAGTAGCATGCACAAGCCAACCTAAATAACCTAAAACCAACCTAAAGAACCTAGAAAAAACTACCTCAGATGACAGTCCTATAACATGTTACACAATAAATCTATGTTTTGTTCATTAAATGTGCATATTTTAGCTATAAATCAGTTTTACATTACTGCTCCCATCATTGCTACAGCATAGCTACAGTCTGAAATCAGACGGGAGTAGCCAGAGAAAATACAGACACCAACGTCAGCTACTAATTACACCTCATAAAACATTTCAGAAAAACATATGGTGGATAGCTAATGAAAGACAAATATCGTGTGAATAGAGCCAATATTTCCAATTTTTGAAGTGTTTTACAGCGAAAACACAATATATCGTTATATTAGCTTACAACATTAGCTAGCATACGGCAGCATTGATTCTAGTCAAGCGCTAGCATAGCACAGTTCGACAGATATATGAAAAAGCATCCCAAATTGGGTCCTTATCTTTGTTGATCTTCCATCAGAATGTTGTAACGGGGTCCATTGTCCAGTAAAGTCTTTAGTTGGGTTCCAGAACGAAATATTTCCCTCTTTGGTTAGCAAGCACAACGGCCGTGCGGCGCTAATCTGTCTTTCTTCAAAAAATTCTTCTGTCGCATGACATCTAAAGTCCAGAATAAATTGCAATAATATAATTAAAGTATATTGAAAAAACATACTTTAGGATGATTTTGTGACATGTATCAAATAATATCGTAGGCAGAGGTCATATTCACCTTTAACGAGCGGATTCCAGGAGCCGAGTCCAGATTCTGCCTCGCGCCCGGAATTTTTTTTTAACTGCGCAGGTCTCACAAGAAGATGTGGTATTCAGTCCATGGAAGAGATATTCGACTCCTTTCAACTCTCACTTCCGCATTACACCCAGATGAAGGGGTATGACGTGTTTCTACGGTCCTAAGTGTCATGACCTTGTATAGACAAGGTCTTAAAGAGACACATCGCATTTTGGAAATCTCAATTCGGCTGGGAAAATGGCTGTAAAAATAGTTCTGTTCCACTTAGAGAAATAATTCAAACGTTTTTAGAAACTATAGACTGTTATCTATCCAATAGTAGTAAATATATGCATATTGTAAAATCAAAAATTTCTTAAGAGGCCGTTTGAAAATGTGCACATATTTTCCAGTTTTTTCAATATTCACCCTGCAGCCTGAAGAAGTTAAACACGTGGAGTAATGAGTTGGTTTCTGTTGTCACATGCAAAAGTGATTGTGTTTGATAAAAATGCCTTTTCTGCCTTCCCAATGGAAACTAGTAAGAAAAGTTAAACATATATTTTATGGAAAAGAGATGTATGTTTCTGGATGATGCAGCATGCTGCCTTGTTGACAACATGACTGAGTGGAGCAGATTACTGTTCGATTTGAGAAGGGCGCTCCTCCCTAACCGCTTTTCCCCGTTCATGTCACGGCCATAGACCAGTGCTACCTGGCTCAGCATAATCAAATCTGCCCAGTGAGAGAAGATTTTGCTCTAACAATCAAAATAAATATATTCAAAAATGGAAGGCAGCCAGGAGGAGGCCAGGTCAGGGGAACCATTCTAGCCAATGAGAGGGCAGATACGTGTATGAACAACCACAACGCTCCTTGCTATCTGGGATCTTTGGGATGCCCCCCCTTCTTTGAAGTCAACATATTAAATTGGTTAGGTAAGGGCTGGGGTTTATGGTCAGGACGTCCCGATTAGCACTAACAGAGACAACTCCGATATAAAGTGTTTTTTCGCAAAGTTTCCAGAATGCCACGTGTCCTACTTAAATCAGAACACTCCTAACAACCTTAGAATTACAATATATTCGATCAAATGAACCTCACCTAACAAATAAGCCATAAACATGTTTGTTGACCAAATTCAACCCTCTCATTGCCTTCCAAACAAAACTTTTTTTTTTTTTTTTACCACACCTGCTGGAGAAGACCGAGTTATCCCTCTCGCTTCGCCTCTCTTTCTGGATTACTTCATGGAGCAATTTTTTATTTAATTAAGAACCCCTGCAACTAGAAGTTTAGAGGATATGTGTTGAATTAAGGAAATATCTTGCCAATGAAAGGTTGGTCAAAGATTCTCTGCTACGCTTAACATTACCTACCCAATAATGCCTATCAGCCAGCTGGAACCATAATAATGGTCTGACGAGGCAATATTTTTAATAGCTAACATATATGGTACATTTGAGCTGCGAAGCAAGAATGTCACCCGAACCCTCTCTCAGCTCGTGACATTCCCGTTGCTAATGTGATTTGAAAAGCTTATGTACATGTGAAAATGATGTGATATTTCGACCCGGTACCAATGCTTCAACTCCCTTCAAGGAGAATAAGCTGTTAACGAGGACTTGCTGGCTCATGCTCAGTAAGCTTAAACTAATATGGGTGAGCTGAAAGAGTGGGTTAATGGGCCACCTAGATTCTGCTGTCGGACTGGCCCACTGAACCAGAGTAGCCTGTAGAACCCAAATAACTGACTTTGCTCACATCCTCAGCTTGGATAATGTAAGTGCCATAGCGCTGCTGTTTTCTCCCTAGCTACCTACAAAACTCACCATGGGCCAATTTGATATTTAAATGAATTGAAAAAAATGTATTACCACATTTCTTGCTGAAATGTACTGGATGGATTAATTTGACAAGCACAAGAGTTTTATTATATAGGCCACTTATGCCAAACATTGTCTTTTATCAATGGACCATGGGCTTAGATCTCCCATTATAGGCCTGTGAGAAAAGTTCAATGACATTTGTCTATCTATTCTCAATGTGTATGCCATTGCAATATAAAACACTGATGATCTTTCCACAAACGCTTGCCAAACAAATTCAGAGTCTAACTTTGCTTTCGGACTACCAATTAACGTGACAGGTTTGGACGATGGTTTGGGTTAGATCACTGGAACAAGCACATCAAAGGCCATAGACTGTGCTCTTTCCATTTGCCAAAAGTTTGTAGACTATATATGGAAAATAACATTTGAGTTATCATCATGTTATGAGAGAACAGAGACTACTTGTTCAAGCTGTTCCGAATCATTAGAAGGAGTTGTGAGAACACTGAGGGCCAATGATCTATATCATAGGAGGCTTCTCTTAGCTTGAGGTCTGTAACATCCTAACATTTTCTTGTCAGTGACTTACTAGTAGAGAAATGTTTCTTTCTGTGCAATGAATAAACTATTTTGGTGGTGGTGGGGGACTTAATTTTGGTGTACATTTCGGGCCCGTTTTTATGTGGTGGGCGCTATGTGTGGTATACATGTTTGTGGTATACATCAGAGAAACCAGTCTCTGTTGGGAATATATTAAAGTCTTAGGCCACTTGATAGCATTGCTGGCAGGCAGCTAACCCATCAATAGCTCCCATATGCCTATAGGAGGATATGGAGACACAATAGCACAGCTTGTTATAGGGTAGTAGCGCAAGATCATGTGAATCAAACATAGACTGTCATTGTTCCATTCTTTTTTCAACGGTTTAACAGAAACCATTTATTACAAAATGAACACAGACATTTGTTCACTGTACATCCTATACCTGGAACTCGACAATGTTGCAGAGTGAAATGCTGATTGTGCATATAGCTGTGTAGCAAGGGTGGGGTAGGCAGGAGTTGACATGACTTAGCAGACAAAGGCTACTGATCTTTGTTTGCACAATGTGAATAGAGAAAGTTATGATGGCTGACAGCTGGGATGAAGCAGTTGACATAATCATAGATAGGACATTGTAACGGCATTTACCGTACTATGGATCCCAGCCACATATAGGCCGATGTGCCTCACTTGCTACTACGGTCAGTCAGTGTGACCATGTCTTTGCAGTGAAACCTCAAGTATACACCCGACAACACGGGAGAGCGTGGATACGTTTCCCCACTTACGTTGGCCTTTGTGACTGTGGCCAAACTCTTTATGTTGAATAGACAACAATAAGCAGTGAGACAGTGATGTGCATTGTGTTGAGCTTATGAAGATGTAAAGGTCAAATACATTGTCACAATAAACACATACAAAAATATATATTTACCTTAATTTTAACAGGGAAGACATGTTGAGACCTAGGTCTCTTTTTCAAATACGCTGTGTGATACAACATAAATATTCACATTATACACAAATATATATATATACACTACCGTTCAAAAGTTTGGGGTCATTTAGAAATGTCCTTGTTTTTTAAAGAAAAACTTTTTTTTGGTACATTAAAATAACATCAAATTGATCAGAAATACAGTGTAGACATTGTTAATCTTGTAAATGACTATTGTAGCTGGAAACTGTAGCTTTCCAGCGGCAGGGTAGCCTAGTGGTTAGAGCGTTGGGCTAGTAACTGAAAGGTTGCAAGTTCAAATCCCCGAGCTGACAAGGTACAAATCTGTCGTTCTGCCCCTGAACAAGGCAGTTAACCCACTGTTCCTAGGCCGTCATTGAAAATAAGAGTTTGTTCTTAACTGACTTGCCTAGTTAAATAAAGGTTAAAAATGTAAGTTGCTCTGGATAAGAGCGTCTGCTAAATGACTTAAATGAAACTGCTGATTTTTAATGGAATATCTACATAGGTATACAGACGCCCATTATCAGCAACCATCACTCCTGTGTTCCAATGGCACGTTGTGTTAGCTAATCCAAGTTTATAATTTTAAAAGGCTAATTGATCATTAGAAAACCCTTTTGCAATTATGTTAACACAGCTGAAAACTGTTGTGCTTATTAAAGAAGCAATAAAACTGGCCTTTAGACTAGTTGAGTATCTGGAGCATCAGCATTTGTGGGTTCGATTACAGGCTCAAAATGTCCAGAAACAAAGAACTTTCTTCTGAAACTCGTCAGTCTATTCTTGTTCTGAGAAATGAAGACTATTCATGCGAGAAATTGCCAAGAAACTGAAGATCTCGTACAACGCTGTGTACTACTCCCTTCACAGAACAGATCAAACTGTCTCTAACCAGAATAGAAAGAGGAGTGGGAGGCCCCGGTACACAACTGAGCAAGAGGACGAGTACATTAGAGGGTCTAGTTTGAGAAACAGACGCCTCACAAGTCCTCAAATGGCAGCTTCATTAAATAGTACCCGCAAAACACCATTCTCAACGTCAACAGTGAAGAGGCGACTCCGGGATGCTGGCCTTCTAGGCAGAGTTGCAAAGAACTGGCCAATAAAAAGAAAAGATTAAGATGGGCAAAAGAACACAGACACTGGAGAGAGGAAGATTGAAAAAAAGTGTTATGGACAGACAAATCTAAGTTTGAGGTGTTCGGATCACAAAGAACATTCGTGAGACGCAGAAAAAATGAAAAGATGCTGGAGGAGTGCTTGACGCCATCTGTCAAGCATGGTGGAGGCAATGTGATGGTCTGGGGGTGCTTTGGTGGTGGTAAAGTGGGAGATTTGTACAGGGTAAAAGGGATCTTGAAAGGCACACAGTACTACATAGAGCCATGACTACATGGAACTCTATTCCATATCAACTTTACTGACGCAAGCAGTAAAATTAGATTTAAAAAACAGCGGGGACTGTGACGCAACACAAACATCGGCGCACACACACACACACACACACACACACACACACACACACACACACACACACACACACACACACACACACACACACACACACACACACACACACACACACACACGATAACATCCGCAATACACATACACATGGATTTAGTACTGTAGATATGTGGTAGTGGTGGAGTCTAGGCCTGAGGGCACAGAGTGTGTTGTGAAATCTGTGAATGTATTGTAATGTTTTAAGATTGTATAAACTTTCTTAATTTTGTAAATACAAAATACAAAAGGCACATGAAAGCCCTCTTGGAGTTTGCCAAAAGGCACCTAAAGGACTCTCAGACCATGAGAAACAATTCTCTGGTTTGATGAAACCAAGATTGAACTCGCCGTCTCTTCTGCGTTCCCTGATATGGCTGTCAAGGTGGCGCAGATGAGGAGCGAGGAGGAGGGGGTCGAGAAGGAAGGGGTTTGAGATGAAAACCACCAGCTAACATTTATGTTCTTTCAAAGACATCTCCCATTTCAACATCGTTGGCCTCAAGGGATCTGCTATGGGCAGAGGTTCAGGGGAAATGGGTTGTGTCCCCTGTGGCTTTGTGATAGGGGGCTGTGTGGAGGGCACAGACACCCCTACGGAGTGATCCAGGCTCTTCCTTTACAGATTACTACACTGGATTTCCTTATCTCTTTGGCGGCAGCATGCAACTGATTCTTCTTGAGAAATTAAGCACAAGTAAATAGGTCCACACATTTGTCCATTGGAATCTGCTTTCTCCAAAGGAGACAGAGAAATATTAATTATTTCTTGAAGAATTTCACTTATGAAAACTATCATCTTGACCCCATGGACTGTCAGTTCCTCCATTGCGCCATCTATGAATTTGTGAATGGTTACATTTCTCAAGCTCCAGCCCGTAACTTCATAGCAAACAATGTGGGTTGTTAATGTCAATATATGAGCCAGCAATTCTTGTTGGCTCGCAGTGCGTAAGATTCTGTCTAAATGTCTAAAATGAACACTTTTGTTGAACTTCATGTCTATGGTGGTACTGTTACTATGATAGGGGAAGCGCACAGGACAGGAAAAAATAGTAATTCATGACTAAGTCAAGAGGAAGGAAGGGTCGCAACTGTTACAAATGACATTTTCGCTTCCTTTTTTGCCTAACATAGGCTACATCTTAAAAGAACAGGACCTTTCAAATGTGTCAAACGACTCAAGAAGTACCATCTATAGGCCTCACACATTTTCCTAGGGTTCATAAGATGTTACATGTAATGATTTGTTTTATCATGTAATGTGCAACTCACATTACATTTAAACAGTATGGCTTTATGGTGCTTATCCAGAGCAAAGAACATAGACAGTTATTAATGCTTTGAAAAAAAGACAATTATTATAGATTCAAGTCTTTATAAACTCTTTGGTATGCAGCATCTTGATATTGTTGTTGACTTGTTATTCAGCAAAGTATTTTTTTCACCCAGTTGTAAAATCTCAGTCTTAGCTCAAAATGAATTATTATGATCATTTGTAAACAGTTGTGACAAATGAGGAGATCGGTCATCTGTGTGAAAGGTCAGTGTACACCATGTGTCAAGCCGTGTTAGTGACCACTCCTACTACCTTCTATCATGGAGAGACACCACAAGAGGAATAGAGGGTGTACAGTGTTGGAATGAGAAACAGACCCCTGACTCATTCGAGGGTCAGCACGCGCACACACGCGCGCGCGCACACACGCACATACACACACACACAGGGGCTACAGTTGCTGAGCGCAACATCTGTTTCTGTGCACTTGGAGTGTGTGGATACTTTCTGAAGGCGCAGTAATATTGACAGTATTGTGAAAAAGTATTTGCCCCCTTTCTGATTTTCTCTATTTTTGCATATATTTTTTTTATACTGAATGTTATCAAATCTTCAACCAAAACCTAATATTAGATAAAGGGAACATGAGTTTACAAATAACAACAAAAAAGAAGTATACTTATTTGATTTATTTAATAAACCACATTATGCAACACCCAATGCCCCTGTGTAAAAAAGTAATTACCACCTTAGACTCAATAACGGGTTGTGCCACCTTTAGCTGTAATGACTGCAACCAAACACTTCCTGTAGTTGTTGATCAGTCTCTCACATCACCGTGGAGGAATTTTGGCCCACTCTTCCATGCAGAACTGCTTTAACTCAGTAACATTTGTGAGTTTTCAACCATGAACTGCTCGTTTCAAGTCCTGCCACAACATCTCAATTGGGATTAGGTCTGGACTTTGACTAGGCCATTCCAAAACGTCAAATATGTCGCTTTTTAGCCATTTTCATGTAGACTTGATTGTGTGTTTTGGATCATTGTCATGTTTCATGACCCAGCTGCACTTCAGCTTCAGCTCACAGGCGGATGGCCTGGCATTCTCCTGTAGAATTCTCTGAAACAGAGCAGAATTCATGGCTCCTTCTATTAAGGCAAGTCGTCCAGGTCCTAAGGCAGCAAAGCATCCCTAAGCCATCACACTACCAGCACCATGCTTGATCGTTGGTATGAGTTTCTTACTGTGGAATGCAGTGTTTGATATAATTAGACCCATCTCGTCCAAAGAAGACATACTGATGAATCAACTAATTCATAAATGTGTTAGTTGGCAGGCATATTGATTGAGGTACAGTGGCTTCAGAAAATGTAGACTTTTCCCACATTTTGGTGTGTTACAGCCTGAATTTAAAATGGATTTTGTGTCACTGGCCTATACACAATACACCATAAGGTCAAAGTGGAATTAGGTATTTAGAATTCTTTTTTTTTTAAACGAAAAGCTGAAATGTCTTGAGTCAATGAGTATTCAACCCCTATGTTATGGCAAGCCTAAATATATTCAGGAGTAAAAATATGCTTCACAAGTCACATAATATATTGCATGGAATCAGTCTATGTGCAATAATAGTGTTTAACGTGATTTTTTGGTGGGTTTAACAAAATACTAACCTAAATGACAGAGTGAAAAGAAGGAAGCCTGTACAGAATACAAATATTCCAAAACATGCATCCTGTTTGCAATAAGGCACACACAATATGTGGCAAAGACATTAACTTTATGTCCTGAATACAAAGCGTTATGTTTGGGGCAAATCCAATACAACACATCACTGGGTACCACTCTTCATATTTTCAAGCATGTGGCTGCATCATGTTATGAGTATGCTTGTCATCTGCAAGGACTAGGGAGGTTCTTATAAAGGTTTTTATAAAAAGAAACGGAATAGAGCTAAGCACAGGCAAAATCCTAGAGTAAAACCTGGTTCAGTCTGCTTTCCACTAGACACTGGGAGACAAATTCCCCTTTCAGCAGGACAATAACCTAAAACACAAGGCCAAATATACACTGGAGTTGCTTACCAAGAAGACATTGAATGTTCTGAATGTTATGTACAGTTTTGATTTAAATCGGCTTGAAAATCTATGGCAAGACTTGAAAATGGCTGTCTAGTAATGATCAACAACCAACTTGCGTGAGCATGAATAATTTTTTTAAGAATAATGTACAAATGTTGTACAATCCAGGTGTGCAAAGCTCTTAGAGAGCCAGAACGACTCACAGATGTAATCACTGATTCTAACATGTATTGACTCAGGGGTGTGAATGTGTAACAGTATAACTTTAGTACGTCCCCTCGCCCCGACCTCGGGCGCGAACCAGGGACCCTCTGCACACATCAACAACAGTCACCCACAAAGCGTCGTTACCCATCGCTCCACAAAAGCCGCGGCCCTTGCAGAGCAAGGGGAAACCCTACATCTAGGTTTCAGAGCAAGTGACGTAACTGATTGAAACGCTACTAGCGCGTACCCGCTAACTAGCTAGCCATTTCACATCCGTTACACTCACCCCCCTTTCAACCTCCTCCTTTTCCGCAGCAACCAGTGATCCGGGTCAACAGCATCAATGTAACAGTATAACTTTAAACCGTCCCCTCGCCCCGACACGGGCGCGAACCAGGGACCCTCTGCACACATCAACAACGTTCGCCCACGAAGCATCGTTACCCATCGCTCCACAAAAGCCACGGCCCTTGCAGAGCAAGGGGAAACCCTACATCTAGGTTTCAGAGCAAGTGACGTAACTGATTGAAACGCTACTAGCGCGTACCCGCTAACTAGCTAGCCATTTCACATCCGTTACAAATGCTTAAGTAAATTAGATACTTTTCTATATATAGTGCATGTGGACACACCTTCGAATGAGTGGATTTGGCTATTTCAGTCACACCTGTTGCTGACAGGTGTATAAAATCGAGCAAACAGCCATGCAATCTCCATAGACAAACATTGGCAGTAGAATGGCCTTACTGAAGAGCTCAGTGACTTTCAACGTGGCACCGTCATAGGAATGGAAGGTCCCCGCAGCAATGTAACAACATCTAGTGGAAAGCCTTCCCAGAAGAGTGGAGGCTGTTATAGCAGAAAAGCGGGGACCACCTCCATATTAATGGTCAATGACTTTTCAATGAGATGTTCAACAAGCAAGTGTCCACATAATTTTGGTCATGTAGTGTATTTCGGTTTTTAATTTTAATTAATTTGCTAATATTTCTACATGTTTTTACTTGTCATTATGGAGTATTGTGTTTAATCCATTTTGAATTCAGGCTGTAACACAACAAACTGTGGAATAAGTCAAGTAGTATGAATACTTTCTGGAGGCACTATATATTTCCTTTTGGAGTTATAAATATTCTAGAACATTTAGGGTGAGGGCACTGTTCCCATACTGCTCCCAGTACACACCCACGCACTCACGCATGCACAAACACTGTTCCCAAACAACTATTAGCCAAATGCACACACAGAGTGATAGAGAAACAGCGCTCATGGGGGAGAGATGGAGAAAAGGGGATGAAGACAGACAGACAGGGCTGCAGGGGAGGTCACATGGATTACACATGTGTGATGATGAGGGAGAAAGTGGAAAAAAAAAGGTCTGTAGGAGTTTTGGCAAGTAAAGGGAGTTTTCTGTGAATTCTAAAGGGAATATTACTAGGAACTCTGCAACTGTGGCGAGAGAAAGGGGGGAGCAGAGAACGAAAGAGGAAGCGTGGGGTGGGGGGAGCAGAGAGAGGGAGAGAGGTTAATAGTAGTGGAAGAACTCAGTCGGGACCAATGCCATAGTATTTATTTTTAGGACTGCACTAACATAGATAGACGGAGAGAAATAATGAGGGAAAAGAGAGGGGGGGGGGAGGAAGAGAGGGAATGGAGAGCTGTTCCAGATGCCAGAGGAGTCTTATGACTGTATGTTCAGCGTGGCACATAGCTGCCTGGTGTAATGCGAGACCTCGCCATGTAGGGCAGAGCACTGGCAAGGAACCATACTAGTCAGTTGGTGCCAGCACTTGACCCAAAACCTGACACCATGCGTGCCAGCGACATTCACAACCCCAGTCATTCATTGGGTGAAGTTCTGAGAAACACTGAGGCCAGTCTTATATGGCAAACTGCAGCTGCTCGTGAGTGTCACGTGAAATGTAACAGCGTATGTGCTGCAACAGCGGCCCGATGAAATATGGTTTGCCAATGGAACTATGCACATAGGAGCTTTGAACTCAATTTGTTTATTACAAGCTTAGAATTTTAATTATGGGTTATCAATAAAAAATTATATTGGCAGCGACGTAAACTGAAATGACGGATGTACTTGATGACAGAAATTGATTGAATATCAATCATTCATACGAATACGTATAACATGTGTCCGATAACAATCAAATGCACGGAAAGCTGGATGGAATTCTGTTTAAAAAAGTCCTCTGGGAGTCAGAAGATTTATTGTGAGAGTTCACCTGAGTTCCTCCAGGAATGGGAGGGACAGGGAGCTCAAATTCTGATGACCCACTGAACTCCTGGCATTTCACAGCCTATTTCACACAGAGAGAAGGGAGGTCCACAGGACTCTCTGGCCTAGTACTGCTGGATACTCTAGCCTTGCTATGTGGTTCCAAATGATGCTAAAAATTAATCCTCTTTAGCATTTTGCCTTAGCTTTCCATTTTTAAGTTGCTTAAGAAGAGTTAGCTCAAATACCAATAAGTTAATAGGCATTTGAACTTACTCTTATGCAACATAAAAATATGACATACTTGGCTCCTATAAGTAGCATAGGCCATTTACGAATGCCCTCCATCTCACATAAAAACTGCATCCATGTCAAAGTTGTTCTTAAATGTAGGACGCTAATATGGTAAAAAGATGTCAAAATGGATCAACTGAGGCTCTTCTCTGCCTATAGAAAGCAGTTAGTTGTTTTAAATAAATCAATATAAAGAATGGGGGGAAATGGAAAGCTGTAAGCGCTCTCAGAACAGGCTCGCTCATAAACTTTCCTACTTTTGTACCTAATTGCAGACTGTATCGCGATTGTAATTCACTGCCATAGGAGGTTGGAGTCATTTTATGCTTCCAAAATGGCACCCTTATTGCCTACATAGTACACTACTTTTGACCAGTGTGCACATAGCCTGTCTTCTCTTGAGAGCCAGGTGTGCCTTTCTCAATAGCAAGGCTATGCTCACTTGAGTCTGTACATAGTCAAAGATTTCCTTATTTTTTGGTCACAGTGCTCAGGTATTCTGCCACTGTGTACTCTCTGTGTAGGGCCAAATAGCATTCTAGTTTGCTCTGTTTTTTTGTAAATAATGATATTTTTGTTTTCTCGTGATTTGGTTGGGTCTAATTGTGTTGCTGTCCTGGGGCTCTGTGGGGTCTGTTTGTGTTTGTGAACAAAGCCCCGGACCTTCTCCAGGCTCTTCTCCAGGTTCATCTCTCTGTAGGTGATGGCTTTGTTATAGAAGGTTTGGGAATTGCTTCCTTTTAGGTGATTGTAGAATTTAACATCTCTTTCCTGGATTTTTATCATTAGCAGGTATCAGCCTAATTCTGCTCTGCATGCATTATTTGGTGTTTTACATTGTACACAGAGGATTTTTTTTGCAGAATTCTGCATGCAGTCTCAATTTGGTGTTTTTCCCATTTTGTGAATTATTGGTTGGTGAGCGGACCTCAGACCTCACAACCATAAAGGGCAATATGTTCCATAACCGATTCAAGTATTTTTTTGGTATGTGGAATTTTATGTTCCTTTTGATGGCATAGTAGGCCATTTTTGCCTTGGATCTCAGAACGTTAACTTTCTGGAAGTTACCCGTGGTGCTGATGTTTAGGCTGAGGTTTGTATTGTTTTTTGTGTGCTCTAGGGCAACAGCGTCAAGTTAGAATTTGTATTCTTGGTCCTGGCAACTAGACCTTTTTTGGATCACCATTATCTTTGTCTTACTGAGATTTACTGCCAGTGCCCAGGTCTGACAGAATCTGCGCAGAAGATCTAGGTGCTGCTATAGGCACTCCTTGGTTGGGGACAGAAGCACCAGATCATCAGCAAACAGTAGACATTTGACTTCAGATTCTAGTATGGTGAGGCCAGGTGCTGCAGACTGTTCTGGTGCCCTCGCCAATTCGTTGATATAAATGTTGAAGATGGGTGGGGCTTAAGCTGCATCCCTGTCTCACCCCTCGGTCCTGTGGAAAGAAATGAGTGTTGTTTTGCCAATTTTAACCGCACTTGTTTGTGTAGATTGATTTTATAATGTCGTATGTTTTTCTCAACACCACTCTCTCCCCCACTCATGCACATACCCAAGATCATTAGCCAATCAATAAAGCTTTGTATCATCCATTGTTTCATTTCTGGCCTGAATGCCCCCTTACATCCCTGAAAAAAAAAAACAATGCAACACTGCAATCAATGAGGAATGCATTGAGCATTAAGGGTAAGTAAGCTGTTTTTAAATGTTTACCCCCCACTACCTCTCTGTCTTTTCTCTCTCTCTTTTTGAACCCACTGCCCTTTGTTTTGAAGACTGCATAATCTGTGGTCTGGTCACTTTGTGTAGTCCCCCATCTGGGGACTTATTCAAGATTAGCCTCATAGATTACAAAGATGCCCAAAGTCAAATAGCACTTTAAATGCAATTTGATTCCCCTGGAAGATCTATTGTCATAGCGATGCTCGTCATGGATCCAAATCCTTGTCATAGATTTCCAATGTTGTAAGCGCTTGATATGCAGCACTCGTCCAGGCAGGACGTTTGTTGTTGTTCATCTGAAGGCCACAATCACCTCCGCTATAAAATGACTGGCCAGTGAACTAGCGTTTGCACGGCTCCTGCAGTAAAGAATCGTTGTACTACTGAGTGCACATTTGATTTATTTAACTGTAACACTGGAGCTAGATGCTGAGTTTCTGGTTTAGGAAACATACAGATGGCATAGATTTTCTTGTGGCTCACTCTTCTACATTTCCTAAATGAAAACAAAAGAGTATGACTAACTAACTGGAGAGGACCACTAACCCGTAGAGGCACCTTTACATTTTCATTCATTCACGAGGCCCCATTTAGCCTAGTGTTAATGTTAAGTGTAGGCCATACATTGCTCATCTGTTCAAAGAAATGGTCATATTTATTTCTTTGTGAGTGTATTCAGTTGCTCCGTGTGATATTGGGTAACATAGCTGTGAAAGTGATGTCTCGTGTCTGTCACAGGGAAGTGACTGAAGTCAAAGTGACTGAAGTCAGCAAAACCCTACACATAGGCTTATACCTTCCCTTCCTTCCTCCGTCCTCTATGCATTAGAGCTGTAGTTCTCAACCTGGGATATTAGTACCCCTGGGGGTACCTGGCCTAACCACAGGGGTTACATGGGAATAGACATAAAGTCGAAGGATCAGTGGCACACGAGGGGGTACTTTGGGCAGAACAAAATGTGATTGGGGGTTCTGGTACCAAAAGATGTGGCGAACCACTGCCTATTGAGTGTCCATTTCAAATATTGCTCACCGAATCCTTCCGTAGACATGCCTATTCTCCCTCACAGTCCAAATACGCCGGCAATGATGGGCATGAGCCAGATTCACTGACATGGCCTTTCCTTTCACCAGACTGTGGGTCATACGGCTCCCAGCTAAGCTGGAAAAAAACATCCGCAGCTTTTCAAAGCTGTTTGCTTTGAGCCCCTCGTGCTCTTGTGTGGATGATTGCATCACAATCCAGTCGACAGGATGTGGGAGTTACCGAGCAACGGAAAAGCAATACCAGCTGTAGACTCCCCAGGAAATTAGTATTGTCTGAGTGTAACTAAGGAATAATGCACGTATTCAGGCATATTGTGTCAAAATTAGGCCCTGTATAAAAAAACAAGGCTTTCAAGAGCAAAATGGGCCATAGATACGTGGCCGTGACACATATACAGGAAGTTACTCACAATAATGTTATTCAGCTGTTATTACCACAATTACTAGTGTACTCAGGAGTATATTAAGACCTGGGACTCCCCCTTGTGGCTGAAAGGTTACACCTCAGACCAACTGGAATGGATATTGAGCAGTAGGCTACTTACACAAAGACGTAATTGTGAGGCCGCCACTATAGTCAGATATCATTTGGTTTGTAATCTCCTCGTCCCAAGGCTATTCCACATGAGCTTGGAGGAAGTCTCGTGCAGAAGAATAATCACTGACATTCCAGAGATCAGTACAGCAACATAGACTTCAGTGTTTTGTCAATTTGTCAAAACCCAGAAGAGTGATGGTATCAAATTCAGTATGTGTGATCAACAAGAAACCCCTAACCCAAATAAGTGGTCCCCTTCAGCTATATACAGCATCATTCATTCTATGGAGAAAGATGTTTCACAAAGACCCTTCATTTCTCAAGTGTTCAAGATCTCAGATCTATACTACCTTTCAAAAGTTTGGGGTCACTTAGAGATGTCCTTGTTTTTTTATAGAAAAGCAATTTTTTTTGTCCAAAATAACTAATTGATCAGAAATACAGTATAGACATTGTTAATGCTGTAAATGACTATTGTAGCTGGAAACAGACAATTTTTTATGGAATACCTACATAGGCGGACAGAGGCCCATTATCAGCAACCATCAAGTTAATTGATCATTAAAAAAAAACTTTTACAATTTTGTTAGCACAGCTGAAAACTGTTGTTCTGATTAAAGCAATAAAACTGGCCTTCTTTAGACTAGTTGAGTATCTGGAGCATCAGCATTTTGGGGTTTGATACAGGCACAAAATGGCCAGAAACGAAGGCTATTCCATGCGAGAAATTGCAAAGAAACTGAAGATCTCGTACAACGCTGTGTACTACTCCCTTCACAGAACAGCACAAACTGTCTCTAACCAGAATAAAAAGAGGAGTGGGAGGCCCCGGTGCACAACAGAGCAAGAGGACAAGTACATTAGAGTGTCTAGTTTGAGAAACAGATGCCTCACAAGTCCTCAACTGGCAACTTCATTAAATAGTACCCGCAAAACACCAGTCTCAACGGCAACAGTGAAGAAGCGACTCCGGGATGCTGGCCTTCTAGACAGAGTTGCAAAGAACTGGCCAATAAAAATAAATGCTTACGATGGGCAAAAGAACACAGACACTGAACAGAGGAACTCTGCCTAAAAGGCCAGCATACCGGAGTCACCTCTTCACTGTTAAGATGTGTTTTGCGGGTACTATTTAAAGAAGCTGCCAGTTGAGGACTTTTGAGGCGTCCGTTTCTCAAACTAGACACTAATGAACTTGTCCTCTTGCTCAGTTGTGCACCGGGGCCTCCCACTCCTCTTTTTATTCTGGTTAGAGACAGTTTGTGCTGTTCTGTGAAGGGAGTAGTACACAGCGTTGTACGAGATCTTCAGTTTCTTTGGAATTTCTCACATGGAATAGCCTTCATTTCTCAGAACAAGTATAGACTGATGAGTTTCAGAAGAAAGTTTTGTTTCTGGCCATTTTGAGCCTGTAATCGAACCCACAAATGCTGATGCGCCAGATACTCAACTAGTCTAAAGGCCAGTTTTATTGCTTCTTTAATCAGAACAGTTTTTAGCTGCGCTAACATAATTGCAAAAGGTTTTTCTAATGATCAGTTAGCCTTTTAAAATGATAAACTTGGATTAGCTAACATGCCATTGGAACACAGGAGTGATGGTTGCTGATAATGGGCCTCTGTACGCCTATGTAAATTTAATTTAAAAAATCAGCCGTTTACAGTTACAATTGTCATTTACAACATTAACAATGTCTACACTATTTCTGATCAATTTGATGTCATTTTAAATAGACAATAATAGACAATAATAATAAAAAGGACATTTCTCTAAGTGACCCCATACTTTTGAACGGTAGTGTATATTTTACTCAGTTGTTCCATGGACAGGAATTTTACAGAGGACACTGTACACAAAATGTCACAAATTACTACATTACAGGCTGGTGTATTCAACATTTATTTTGTCATTTTAAAAACCGTTGAGGATTCTCAAAATATAAATACATCTCTCCCACACACACAGAAAATAGGCTGTACACATGCGCTCACACACACACACTTTCCCTCAACCCCACACACTTTCACTCAACACAGGCCCCTGAATTGGATCTCAAAATGTGCAATCACAACAAAAGAACAATAAACTGCATCATCTGGTCTCCTTAAGTAGTCCTCTCAACGACGGTCAGAGATTCCATCAATCTGGGGTGTATTCACTAGGAACCAAACGAGACAAAACTGGGAGGACCTAAATTCATTTTCAAATAAGACTTTTGTTTGTTGCAAAAAGTTTTCTATAGCAAAATTTTACACTAATGAATACACCCTTTAACACATTAAAAAACACATTCGTCCTGCCCCGGTCTGTCATAGAAAATTATTATGTAAGTGAAGGGTCCATGATTGATCAAAGAGATTAGAAATTAAAGGGATGGGATAAACATGTCAACGACAGTACATTTAGGGTAGATGAGAATGGCAAAAAGGTATACACACTGAACAAAAATAAGCGCAACATGTAAAGTGTTGGTACCATGTTTCATGAGCTGAAATACAATATCCCAAAAATAAGCACAAAAAGCTTATTTCTCGCAAATTTTGTGCACAAATGTGTTTACATCAATGTTTGTGAACATTTCTCCTTTGTCAAGATAATCCATCCACTTGACAGGTGTGGCATATCAAGAAGCTGATTAAACAGCATGATCATTACACAGGTAAAACTTGTGCTGGGGAAAATGAAAGGCCACTCTAAAAATGTGCACTTTTGTCACATTATACAATACCACAGATCTCTCAAGTTGAGGGAGTGTGCAATTGGCATGATGACTGCAGGAATGTCCACCAGAGCGGTTGCCAAAGAATTTAATGTTTTAGAGAATTTGGCAGTACATCCGACCGGCCTCGCAACCACGTGTAACCACGCCAGCCCAGGACCTCCACATCCAGCTTCTTCACCTGTGGAATCGTCTGACACCCAGCCACCCAGACAGCTGATGAAACTGTGGGTTTGCACAACTGAAGAATTTCTGCACAAACTGTTTGAAACCGTCTCAGGGAAGCTCATCTGCATGCGCGTCATCCTCACCACGGTCTTGACCTGACTGCAGTTTGTCGTTGTAACTGACTTCAGTGGCCACTGGCACGCTGGAGAAGTGTGCTCCTCATGGATGAATCCCGATTTCAACTGTACCAGGCAGATGGCAGACAGCGTGTATGGCGCTATGTGGGTGAGTGGTTTGCTGAGTGCCCCATGGTGGCGGTGGGGTTATGGTATAGGCAGGCATAAGCTACAGACAACAACTGCATTTTAAAGCTCTGATGAAGACCTTGAGGCTGATACATAAAGCTTAATAAAGAGCAGTGACACTAGCAAGAACATTGCGCAGGTTTCTTCTTTTTTCTCACCGTAGGCAAGTTGAATGTCATGACAAGATTCTGAGGTCCATTGTCACACCATTCATCTCATGTTTCAGCATGATAATGTACAGCCCCATGTCACAAGGATCTGTACACAATTCCTGGAAGCTGAACATGTCCCAGTTCTTCCATGGCTTGCACTCAGACATGTCACCCGTTGTGCATGTTTGGGATGCCCTGGATCAACGTTTAAGACAGCGTGTTCCAGTTCCTGCCAATATCCAGTAACTTTGCATAGCTATTGAAGAGGAGTGGGACAACGTTCCACAGACTGCAATCAACAGCTTGATCAACTCTATGCGAAGGAGATGTCGCTCTACATGAGGCAAATGGTGGTCACACCATATACTGACTGGTTCTGATCCACGCCCCTACCTATTTTTAAGGTATCTCTGACCAGATGCATATCAGTATTCCCAGTCATGTGAAATCCAGATTAGCGCCTAATGAATTTATTTCTATCGACCTTTTTCCTTATATGTACTGTAACTCAGTACAATCTTTGAAATTGTTCCATGTTGTGTTTATATTTGTTACGTGTATATGGGAACCAACTGATAGATATACAATGTGCTAGGATTGGGGATGAATCAAATGTGATCAAAAACATCTGTTAAATCCCTCTTCTGTCCAGTGATTCGGTATTTCATTATTTGTATGGACAAGGGATGTAAAAACAAACAACAAAAAAAACTAATGGGAGACTTTGCGGTCAAATTTCCTTTCCATACGGAGGGAGATTATTCAGATTTTTGTTTATTGCCATGTTAGTTAGCGTCAGTTTGTAGTCACTTCCCTTTTACAGATAGGCTCTTCTGGAGAATGATGAACAGTCTGGTTTGCTCTTGTGCAAAACACTCCACTAAGATGCCTTGCCCAGTTCAATCTTCTTCTGGATGGCTTTTGCCGAGTGGTATATCAACGAATCAATTAGTCCAGCCACTGGGAAAAAGATACAAGATAAAGCAAATAACAAATCTAGTTGCGCCACTGTCCATATGGCTCATTCCAACAAACTGTACTACAGTGCCTTGCAAAAGTATTTCACCCCCCCTTGGTATTACTCCTATTTTGTTGCATTATAACCTGTAATTTAAATGCTTTTTTTATTTGGATTTCATGTAATGGACATATACAAAATAGTCCAAATTGGTGAAGTTAAAACAAATTACTAGTTAAAAAAAACAACAAAAAAACACAGAAAAGTGGTACGTGCATATGTATTCACCCCCTTTGCTATGAAGCCCCTAAATAAGATCTGGTGCAACCAATTACCTTCAGAAGTCACAGAATTAATTAAATAAAATCCACCTGTGTGCAATAAAAAAATGAAACACACATGTTCTGAAAAGGCCCCCCCAGAGTCTGCAACACCACTAAGCAAGCAGCACCATGAAGACCAAGGAGCTCTCAAAACAGGTCAGGGTCAAAGTTGTGAAGTACAGATTGGGGTTGGTTTAAAAAAAAAAAAGAAATACATTTTTTTCCAGAATCTTTGAACATCCCACATTAAATCCATTATTAAAAAAATTGAAAGAATATGGCACCACAACAAACCTGCCAAGAGAGGGCCGCTCACCAAAACTCACTGACCAGGCAAGGATGGCGTTTATCAAAGAGGCAACAACAGACCAAAGATATCTCCGCTGTGGAGCTTTGTAGCTCCTTCAGGGTTTGGACCACTTTAAGCCGTACACTCCAGAGCTGGGCTTTACAGAAGAGTGGCCTGAAAAAAAGCCATTGCTTAAAGACAAAAAAAATGAGAAAACACATTTGGTGTTGCCCAAAATGCGTGTGGGATACTCCCCAAACATATGGAAGAAGGTACTCTGGTCAGATGAGACTAAAAATGAGCTTTTTGCCATCAAGGAAAAAGCTATGTCTGGCACAAACCCAACACCTCTCATCACCCCAGTGAAGCGTGGTGGCAGCATCATGCTGTGGGGATGTTTTTCATCGGCTGGGACTGGGAAACTGGTCAGAATTGAAGGAATGATGGATAGCGCTAAATACAGGGAAATTCTTGAGGGAAACCTGTTTCAGTCTTTCAGAGATTTGAGAGTGGGAAGGAGGTTCACCTTCCAGCAGGACAATGACCCTAAGCATACTGTTAAAGCAACACGAGTGGTTTAAGGGAAAACATTTAAATGTCTTGGAATGGCCTAGTCAAAGCCCAGACCTCAATCTAATTGAGAATCTGTGGTATGACTTGAAGATTGAACCCATCCAACTTGAAGGAGCTGGAGCAGATTCTCCTTGAAGAATGTCCATAACTCCCAGTAGCTAGATGTGCCAAGCTTATAGAGACATACCCCAAGAGACTTGCAACTGTAATTGCTGCAAAAGGTGGCTCTACAAAAGTATTGACTTTGGGGGGGTGAATAGTTATGCACGCTCAAGTTCAGTTTGTCTTATTTGTTTCACAATAAAAAATGTTGCATCTTCAAAGTAGTAGGTATGTTGTGTAAATCAAATGACAACCCCCACCCCAAAAAATCTATTTTAACTCCAGGTTGTAAGGCAACAAAATAGGAAAAATGGCAAGGGGGGGTGAACACTTACGCAAGGCACTGTAGTGCATAGTATACACTACCTTCAAACTGAGAAAGCCATCACTAATTAAAAACAATATTACAATTATATTAAAGATGTATTGAGCGCCATGTTTGCTGCATTTGAAATATGGGATTGCAGAGGTGCCCACCTGTAAATACACCTCCTACGATGGCACACACTCCTGTAAGAAAATGAGTGAATGATCTGAAGAAAAAAGAGAGCAAAAAACCATGTTTGATGTAACACACAGCTTACTATTTACATAGGCTACACAGACTTTCCATTGAGGGTCATGTACACCAAACGATCAAAATTATGTGGACACCTGCTCGTTGAACATCTCATTCCAAAATCACGGGCATTAATACGGCGTTGGTCCCCCCTTTGCTGCTATAACAGCCACCACTCTTCTGGGGAGGCTTTCCACTAGATGTTGGAACATTGCTGCGGGGACTTGCTTCCATTCAGCCGCAAGAGCATTAGTGAGGTCCGCACTGATGTTGGGCGATTAGACCTGGATCGCAGTCGGCATTCCAATCCATCCCAAAGGTGCTCGATGGTGTTGAGGTCAGGCCTCTGTGCAGGCCAGTCAAGTTTTTCCACACTGATCGACAAACCATTTCTGTATGGACCTTGCCTTGTGCACGGGGGCATTGCCATGCTGAAACAGGAAAGGGCCTTCCCCAAACTGTTGCCACAAAGTTGGAAGCACAGAATCATCTAGAATGTCATTGTATGCTGTAGAGTTAAGATTTCCCTTCACTGGAACTAAGGGGCCTAGCACGTGAAAAACAGCCCCAGACCATTATTCCTCCTCCACTAAACTTTACAGTTGGCACTATGCAGTCAGGCAGGTAGCGTTCTCCTGCCAAACCCAGAATCGTCGGACTGCCAGATGGCGAAGTGCGATTCATCACTCCAGAAAACGAGTTTCCACTGCTCCAGAGTCCAATGGCGGTGGACTTTACACCACTCCAGCCAACGCTTGGCATTGCACATGGTGATCTCAGGCTTGTGTGCACGGCTGCTCGGCCATGGAAACCCATTTCATGAAGCTCCTGATGAACAGTTCTTGTGCTGACATTCCTTCCAGAGGCTCGGTATTGAGTGTTGCAACCGAAGACAGACGATTTTTACACGCTACGTGCTTCAGCACTTGGCGGTCCCGTTCTGTGAGCTTGTGTGGCCTACCACTTTGCAGCTGAGCAGCTGTTGCGCATAGACGTTTACAGCAGGGCAGAAATCTGATAAACTGACTTGTTGATGATGCCGGTGATGCCAAGGCTGAGGCGAAAGTTGAGGCCGCTGGAGACGCCAAATGAAGAACTGTTGAAGTTGTGATCATTCTGTGTACTTGGTGACTGTACAGTTTAAAATAAGTATTTTTTACCAAGTTTTTTTTATATTAAAAGAATGAATAGGCACTAGTAGGCACTTTTTCTATAAATGAATAGGCACTAGTTTGATAATTTCTGGCACACCAATACCATCCCTATGAATCTCGGCACTCCTCTGATTCATTTTAAAGCACAAGAGGCAAATGGCCACTAACTTATTGAACTTCCATTATTATCTTACTTAAGATGTCATGATCATTTATTCAAAGGTGGCATCCTTTGACGGTGCTACGTTGAAAGTGACTGAGCTCTTCAGTAAAGGCTATTCTACTGCCAATGTTTGTCTATGTAGATTGCATGGCTGTGTGCTCGATTTTATACACCTGTCAGCAACGGGTGTGGCTGAAATAGCTGAATCCACAAATGTTAGTGTCCACATACACAAAATAATGTTTGAAGCTACCTACCGCTGTTTCTCTGTGAATTTGACCATCATAGGGGAGAGTTCATATAATACAAACACACCAGGTAGGCCCTGGTCTCCGATCAGCCCATTGGCTACTTTCTCATGTCGCGTTACAGAGAATTGGTTTGTTTTAACCACCTGTAAGACAAGTAATAGAATGTCCTTGTTTGATGCCCAAGTACGTTAACATGTACAAATACAGCCATGCAAAGGGAAATATAAAATAAATCAAATTTAATTAATATAGCGATAAGATTAACTCTGTGAAATACCTACATTTCACTGCTGTCATGTCCAACATATACTCACCTCTCCATCCCATTTCACGTAGATGGTTGGGACAATCTTCACAAAGTACTGATACATCATGGAAGCTGGAATAAAACAAATCGATGTTTCTATAATTTGCTGAGGCAGCGCACATGTAGTCTGGACAAACGCAACATTCCACTCAGCGTGAACACGAGGAGGTGCTATAGCTTTAACATCACATAATTAGCTGGCTACACACCCCCTCAGCTAACTGTCGACTTCAAGTAATGGCCGCCTGCTCGAAAAGCATTTTCAAGTATCATCGAAAAAGAAAAGGTTGTCTTCAAGTGACTGATAACCGTAGAATTAGAACATAGCTATGCTGATAAAACCTACATTTCACTATAAACCATGTCAAAGACAATACAACTCTGTGGCTAAGTCAAGTATTCTTAGCGTGGTCATTAATATATATTAATGACCATGCATAGATATTTCATCGGGAACAAGAAGGATATTTTGTGTAGAAACAAGTCTATTCTAAGAACTAGTCATATCCTGCAGGTGAGTCAACTTTTTAACACAGAAGGATTGTTAATTATGAGGAGATAGAGAATTTATTTTCTCGTTACAAGATCCCGGTTACACTTAGAGTTCTCCATAGTCTTTGATACTATTCCATCTGTAACTCATGTTGTTTAGAGGTGTAACAAGACCTCGCCTTCTTGAGATAACTGGATTAAGCGAGGGTGACGCTACAAAATCGTAAACATTTGCTCCCTCAGAACAACAGGTCTACACGTGTTTTATTTCAAAGGGATTTTGTATCAATACCGTGTCACAATTTACTGGAATACATTGGTCAATAATATCTGTTGGGAAAAAAATTGGCTGGTTATTACCACACAAATACCTGCTTGTTAAAGTCAGAGGCCTCTCAGAACGATTACCTGAAGAAACTCAAAAAATACAAATGGTACTTCGTGTTGAGCATCCAGAAAGAGTTCTGCATTTATTTTGGCAATGTCTACATGTAAAGAAATGGAAAGATATCTACAGTTTTATATTTGTTAATATTCTTGATGACTTTTGTTTGTTATGGGAGAATGTTCTGCTCGGTTTCCTTAACTATAATAAGGATAAAGAAAAACAATTATACATCTTAAATCTAAATTGTGCTAACGGCAAAATGTCATTCATAAATGTGAATTCACTACTGCATCTCAGTGCAAGAGGCGTCAGTACAGTCCCTGGTTCGAATCCAGGCTGTATCACATCCAGCCGTGATTGGGATTCCCATAGGGCGGTGCACAATTGGCCCAGTGTCATCCGGGTTTGGCCGGGGTAGGCAGTCATTTTAAATAAGAATTTGTTCTTAAGACTTCCCCAGTTAAATAAAATAAAAAATAATGTTCCTGCAAATAAAATAATTGTACACACAAATCTTTAAGGGTTTCAAGGCCACCCCAAGGTGACATGCTAACCAGTTAGCCAGCCAAAACACAGCTAGCTAGCAGCTGGGTAAACAGAAGCTTGAGATAAAAGGTGGTTTAAAAGTCTGCATGCAGCCATGCACGTCGCAACATATTAGTTCAAAATCTGCTTTCGGTGGGCAAATAACGTTGCTAGCTAACTCCGCTAGCTTAGTTTGTCGCTTAAATTTAGCCACTTGTGTACCGTAAAAGCAGATTATTACGATTCACATATCTAGCTGACAATCATAAAGTAAAATGTTTGATTTGTGTATATGTTGTTTCGTCTATTTTTGCTATTGCCCTGGCTGGAAGAAGGTTCAGCAAATGGCTAGGTCAAGCGTGAGGTAATACAGTAGGGGGAGAGAGTGCTTCTAAAATATATTGTTTTATGTATTCTCCACACACTCGTCCTCACAAGAACGTACTCAAGAGAATGCACTCGGACCATGAGAGTGTGGAGCACGGTAATATACATATTGAGAAACACCCATTGACTTCTCAAACCCCAAAACCCAGCCTGGTCCGTTTCGCTAACGTTCCCGGAAGTCTCTCGATGTTGCGCCTCTGGCTTTTAGAAACTCTGTGGCTATACGGAGGAGGTTTTAAATGGGATTCATGATGGGCTTTGCAGTTGGGATGGCAGCTGGTGTCATGTTTGGAACATTTTCCTGTATAAGGTAAGCTAGCTAAGGTAACTACTTACCTTTCACAAGTAAGCCTACACTGAAATGCAAGACATGTCATAAGAATGCCACAGTCTGTACTTGGGCATCACTGATTTCTTTACTATATCAGTTTTGATAAGATTGTTGCAGCCATCCAAACTACATATTGTAGTTTGTTCAATAGAACTCAATAGTGTTATGTGATTTTGTTCAAATGCTGTATTCTTACTGCCCTCAGGGTTGGCCTGAGAGGCAGAGAGCTGATGGGAGGAGTTGGGAAGATGACGCAGAGCGGAGGCACGTTGGGTACATTAATGTCCATTGGGATGGACATCTGCTGCAGAGACCACCTCTACGGCACTTATAATTACACAACGGGACTTTTGTAATAACTCTTATTCCCATGTCCAAATTTCCATGCCATAGTTCTTAGACAAAGTCTGTCAATAAAGGCTATGATTTCAATTGCTGGTAGTAGGTCTAAGTCAAATGCTAGGTGTGGGGAATTTGACGAATGGGATAATTACTAACCTTGTGGTGCTGCAACGTCGGTGCCATCCAAAGGATTGACGATACCAGGGTAGTCCCTCCCAAAGGATAGATGCTTGATCAAGTGAGTCATGTTGATCTGTAGGACACAAGAAACACAAATAAGCACTTAAAGAGGTATGGAAAACACTGCCTTGGAAAGACATTTTTTTTTTAAATGTACTTACATTGTCTAGTCCAAAGCTCTGCAGATCATGAACTGAAATTAAAATGAGACAATATGTCAGTAATGCTGTGATCTGATAGAACATCAGTTACTGTATATGTTCTGTGTACCCAGAGTATGAGGGTTTACTATTGCCATAATCTACAGCTCTCCCATTACAAGTTATTGTTGAGCACAGAGCCCTCAAATGCGATGTGTTCTTGATTACTGCTTGTACCACCTGAATTAAAAGATCAAACCAACAATCACATGCTGGTTATTCAAAAGGACAGTTTCAAATCAGTTAGAAGCAGCTTTGGTTGTCTTTACTAGGCTTTAAGTAACCAGGTGAATTCTGACTGACAACCTCTTCAAATACAAAGCTTGATATTTGACTGGGCAATTTAGAAGGCAGTGATGTGAGGGGGATGTGGCCCGAGTGTCAGTCTGTTTGTGCTATCATGCCAATTCATGGTAACTCATCGGCCTTTCCGCATTTGAGCCGAAGTCCATCCTCTCTCCTCCGTTACCCAGAAACTGATGTGGTCGAGGAGAGTGTCAATTTGTTAGTAGATGAACGGAAGAGTATCCTCCCCTCCTCGATAGCCACCTTTCATCGAGAATAATGTGTATCCTACTAGGGTCCTTCGCCTGAAGAGTTTGGATATCTACCACACCCCCTTTGAAGCAGTTGTTTTTTCGAAGGAGAAAAGCACGCAAACATTTAAAAACGATATGCTACTTATACCTTTGCACAAATAAAATGTCATGCACAACTAGCCAAATGTTTTATCACTTCACACATTTTGGGATTCAACCCCTGTAAACTTAAATTTGCCTGATGACGCGTGAGAGTAATTTCATACAAACTAATTTTTAATCCACGTTCCTTCTCCTTGATTACATTAGACTTTTTTTTTTTCAAAAGGGGGCGAGAGAGGACGCAGGAGTTGAGCAAATCCAATTGAGAAAAGGCCCAGTCATGCCAAACTTGGTCTTTGGCTGGACAAGGACAGCAATGGAGTAGGCAAGAACACAAAACAATCTGGGACCAGGCTAGTGGGGGGTGGTGTTTACTACAAAAATAAAAGCTACAAAATGATGGACTTACTTTCCACAGCGTGCACTGCAGAAAGAAGAGAGAAGAGTCACTATATGACGCATGTTGGGCTACACAGAAAAAGCCAGTCTCTGAAGGGGGTTCATCACATCTGGCATTTCATATACGGCCAAATTCTTATCACAAGGAGATTGTCTGCTTAAAGGCAAAAACCAGACAGAGAAAGTTGTACTAGTCCACCGAATAAAATAGAAAATTAAAGCAGCTTTAAGCTGGTGAAACGTTTGCTCTAAACTTTCGGTACACGTTGTTCATAATGACAAAGGACACCTTTCAATGCCCCCAAGCAAGTTGAGAGAATAGTACTTAGGGCTTACAACTTCATCTGGTTATGTACCATGTAACTTTATCAGCAATTCTTGAGAAATTCTTAAGGTCAATCAAATGAAAGCAGTACCTTCCATTTTTCTTCAATCACAAATACATACTTTTAAATTAATTTGGCCTGTATTCACAGTAACAAAGGTTACATCAGTGACATTGTAGTAAATTTTGTCAAGAAGCTCAAGATTACACCAATTGAATTTTTAAAAATCCATTGGCAATCTGATTGCAAACAAATTAATATATTTCACATTATTTAATTTTCAAATAGAGTGTAACTGTCAATGCAAAATAAGTATATTGGTGTTATTAGTAGGCAACATTAATGATAAAGCAAGTGAGTCTCAATTTACAATCACAATGTTACATTTATATGTGGGGGGAAAAAATAGCTACTTAGTTTGACACATTTTTTCACCTGTGCCACAAAGATATAAAGGTCAGATGTTTTCATGAAATAAAAAATAAGATACAATTAATGACTAATGATTGATCCGGAGGAGGAAAGAAGGGAAGAAGTCAAGAAAATGAAAGGAATTATGAAAGAGGAAAAAGACCATTAACCAAATGTTTTACTGGAAAGACTAGTAACAGATGCACTAGAAATGTCTTTACTGGTCTAGTGACTAGGGGCAAACTCTACACTACAAGAGGGTCTGTACCTAAATCTGGTCTGAGACACAGACTGGTTTAATAAACCGCAAGGTATTTCTTGTAGCAAGTAAGCAAATTTAGAATTCCAATCCAAAAATCAGTCTACCCGTTTCATCTCTAAGCAATTCAGAGGATTGACAGAAAGCACAGAACTTCTATTTTCCTTAGGTAGATAATTGATATCAGGTCTTACCATGAACATGGGACTGCTGGAAACTCTTTCCAGGTGCAAAGTGGAAATTTCCTGCCACCTATCAAAAAAAAGACAAATTGAAGAGTTCAGAAAAAAGTCTAACAATTAACATAACATTTGCAGATTGAAAGTGTACGAATGCATTAAAGCACCTCATAAAGTATTAAATCTCAGTGGCAGCACATTTCCATCCTTAATTTTATATAACCACATCTATAATTCTGTTCCCAAAAGGTGATGATTCATTTCAAATCATGTTGTTTTCAACACTGTCTGACCATTTGAAAGCCAGGCAATTGAAAGTCGAAACATTGTCAGCCATTAAACAAAACACATTCCTTTTATGACGTGTTAATCAGTGTGAGTACTGACTATTCTTTCTGATTATGAACTTAGCCAAAGCATCAGACTATAAGACTAGTTACCTTGTTGACCTCAAGAAAGCCATAGATCTGGCAACCCTCGTTCTTCTGCTCCTGCATCTTCTGGCTGAAGCCCTCCCTCTTGCACTGCTCGATGGTGTCAGGGTTCTTGAAGGCCCAGCCTCGCCTGCGATAGGCTTCCCGTACGTCATCGCAGGTGTTACAGCACCTACGCAAAAGCATAAGCAATATGTCAATTTAACACATACTATCACAATCACACTGTGGACAAAAGATGAGCTAATTTGTTGTGATAGCCTATGTTCTGCAAAAGAGTTTAGGGGTCAAATAAGTACAAGTTTTCATGGATTCTTTCTAACAAGTCCAATTTCACAGGCAAGGGATTTAAGCTCTGAGATTGACAGGGAAACCTCATTGTCTGTCTTTGGTCATGGGAAGTATGATCTGTAAAGCCTGGGAAGGCATTCTGGAGGGCATTCCAGTCATGGGAACTCACTTCAAATCCTCTGTCTCTGCTCCATAGCAGCTTTCACACCGCTCAGGATCTAGCTTACTAGGGTCAAAAGGTTCACCTTCCTCTTGTCCCAAATCTACATGAGAGATGACAACAAAACAATATCCATGACCCAGTGAAAAAATTTACTATTCAATACAATTCATATATCTTGTTTTCCCAAGAGGGAAAACCTATGCCGCATTCCATGGTGTAGAATGCTCTTCAAGTAATAGAACAGAATTACAAGCAAGCTATTAGCAATATGGTTACCATGCTTCTCTGCCTCTGTAGTGACAGGATTGCCATCCTTGTCGAGCCTTTGCTTGAACAGGTTGTGTTCCACATCCAACTGCTGCTCTCCAGCAACATCCATGGCATCAATGCTGAGATCTGAAGGTCAGTGATGTTACAAATGTCACATACTTCAACTGTGAAATCACCACATTGCTTCATGCATAACCCCCAAAAAGATTACTTTAGATTTTACGGAGGCATTTTGTCAATTTATGCAACTGTTTTATAATATCACATAAACATGCACATATAGGGGTTAATTGTGCAGGTGTAAGTTTGTCAAATGTGATGATGCATGCTCGGTTTTTTCCAAAGTTACTTACAGGCACACGGCATGTTAGGAAATATCACATTAATGTTGATTTTCAGTTTGTCTCCTCGTGATGTGTCCACAAACAATTCAGGATGGACCTGTGTTGGCAGAACAACATTCATATTTTGCAAGTCATAAAACAATGGTATCTAAAGTGCTTACCGGGCCTCATAGATTAAGTAAACGTTATGACAGATGGCTAAATAATTATAACATAAAATGATAGTGATGTTCCAATTATCCTCAAACTGGCTAGCCAAAAGGATTCGACTCGTTCATTTCTCTCTCCAGTTGGAAAGGCCCTATGCCGGAATGTGGAAAGCCAGAGCCCAGCGCAGTAACGTTAACGTTATATGGCTAGGAAAATGTACCTCAATCCCGAAATGATTAAAGGTGAATCGAGAAGATTGAAATAGTGCTAGTTTTTAAACAAACATCAGTTTTCGTCAGAATGCTAGGCTAGGTAATACTAACAAAACTGCATTCAACACTTCCGGTAGTTACTCAACCAAATAATAGGCGTACCATTTTAATGGAATCGAATAGGCTGTTATAGCATTAGCTAGCCTAGCATGCTGGCAAAACGGCAATTTAATTCAAATCTAGCAGTATTTCAATATTCTCGAGTCACCTTTCATAATTTCGGGATGAATATGTACAACGACATATTCCATCCTGGATTGAGGTACATTATCCCAGACCTATAACGCGCTGAGCCCTGACTGTCTACATTCCGGTGTTGTGCCGAAAATCTCCCCCAGCACACTTAATTCTTCATTCCTGCGACTTGCTTGCTAGTTGGGATTTCTGCTTTTCACTCCGTTGTCAGTTTAGCCTACATTTCACTGATCTTAGTAGCAGAAAGCATGTTTTATTTGTGTCCTTTAAGGCAGCTGTCAATGATCACGTTAGGCTGCGTTTCATTGTAATTTGTATTGCGGTTTGATCGTGGGGAAGGCACTAGTAATGTCTGCAGTTTTCGGTGTGGCTATGTGTCGAGTGTATTAATCTATAAATAAATCTCTTTGCTAAAATTCGTCATCTCTCCCATGTCTTATTCGATTAGTAGTTGTTCTGAAATGTTTGCATGCCTACATTTTACTCACTCCGTTTAATATAACACACATACATTAATTATTCATTTAGATTGCCTATTCTGATCATTGACAGCTGCCTTGAAGGACACAAATAAAACATGCCTTCTGCAACTAAAATCAGTGAAATGTAGGCTAAACTGACAACGGAGTGAAGAGCAGCAATCTCAACTAGCAAGCAAGTCGCAGCAATGAAGAATTGAGTGTGTGCGCGCGTTCACACGAGGGGGAGGGGTTTCGGCACAACACCGGCATAGCGCCATTCCGACTCAAGAGACACATTAACTTGAGTAGGATCCTTTTGGCTAGTCATTGCATTTCAGCACCATGCCCACCATTGGAATGTTGAGCATTCCCAGTTGCCCTGGTGGCAATTAACTGTACATTTGATTACAAAAAAATAATAAATGTAATTGCAAAGGGCTCACCTGAAAAAGTTTGAATACCACTGTTATAGAGTATACAAACCACAATAATAGTTGTATGCAAAGTTGGCTTGCTAGCTGTTATAGTTCCTTGTTGTCATAGTTCTCCATTAGAATATCCTTACGTTTACAAGTGTGATCCATACAGAGCTAGCTTCTTACCCACGTATTTGACTGGCACACTTAACATGTTCCCTGACTATTTTTTGAAGATGTAACGTTACATTAACCTACCTCCTTAGTGAGATAATACTGCAACTCTGAGAAGAACAGGATCAACATGATGAGACCACTTATGATGGTGACTTCAAAAAGGGGAAAGAAAAATGTCAGAATATCACCAAATCACATAGAGTTTTTGCAAACTACATAGTAATATGTTCTGCTCTCTAGTCTGACAGATCTAGAATGCTAGCCCAAACACAGTGATCCTAGTCCCACTAGCTAGCTACTGGGGACAGTATGTGTTCTGCAAGTAGCTAAGCGCTACCAAAAGTCTACCCAAAACCACTCACCCGTAGCTCCGCTGCATGTTTTAATTCGGAAATCCTCAAGAGTTTTCGGATAAGCATCAAATTGTTTTAGTTTATGTAGTGTGTCCATCTTCTTTCACGCCGTGGGCTGAAATAATTCCCGATACACATCAGTTCTCAACATTTACTTCCGGTACACAAGGCATTCGTATTGAACCAATCAGCGCCAACCACGTAGCGGCCCGTGTGTACCACCAAAGACGTTCTATTATATTGACAAGATAGTCGAGTGACCATTGAAACAATAGAGGATTTGACTTACGACGCCTCCCGGCTGCCATGTTGGAAGACCACCGCTATAATTCTTCGACCACAACAGAGTGGCTACGCCAAACTGCATGGTAACAGTGCCTAAAACTAGTTGATTCATCACCACGGTCATTTTGAGTATTTGCCTGCTCTAACAAGGCAGGAAAGACAACGAAAAAAACATGTTTACAGATTCCCCGCAATCATAAAACACCATTGGTGACACCAAGATAAGACTCAAGAACTGTCACAAAAGCAAAGAAACCTTTTGCCCGTCAAGACCTGAACTCAGACGGCTGTCAGTAACTGGTCTGCTACGATCATTTCATCACTGGTAAATCAAGTCTGATCGATTTCGAGTTTAGTTTAGCAGTTAAAATAATCAGTTAACAACAACATTCAGTGATCCAAAATTATCTGGCTAGATAGCTTGTAGTCTATCATGCTTACATTTGCAGACAAATGTAAGCATACTATTCCTAATGTTATGAGTAAATTGGATAGTGCTAATTTAGGTTATTAATAAGCGCGTAGTGTCATAGGTTTATAGGCTATATCAGAGACGTGGCCTTTGATACGCATTTAATGCAATTAAACTACACTTTATATGACTGCAGAAATTAGCAGAATCTTTTTCAATACGATGGTAGCCTAGACCTACTCTACTGACACTGACAACAGATCAGTAAAAACGACCTTGTCTTGAATGCAACCATGTAATCTAGCCCTATGAAAAAGGGGTCCTGGATAAAAGGGATCCAGCTTTAGTCAAATTGTTCAAAAAACATTTTTTTGTTGCATTTTAGCTAACCCTAACCCCTTTCATTTACATAACCTAATTATCCTAACCTGCTGCCTAAATTCTCATAATCTGCTACGAAATGTCAAATATGATGTTAATTTGACAAAAACTGTATCCCTTCTAGCTTTGACCATGAAAAGGAGAGAAGCAAATTGTACAATATGACGTCCACATAGCCTGGAGGACATTATTGTATTCAAAGAAAAACTCCAGTGGTTATAATATATTCATTTATTCATATGATAACCCAATGATAATTTGTTTAAATGTATTCATAGGAGGAGGGAAAATGTATGGACATTACAGAATACGACAAAAGTCTCAATGGGATAGGACAACCTGATGTGTTGACTATTGGTTGTTCAAGACAAACAATAAATTCAATATTTATATGACACTAAAACACATGAATGAATTAAACATGACCAAAGAATTAAGAGCCCTGATGGTATAGATGACCTGAAGCTTTTCATTTGTTTATGTACTACTGTAGGTTCACCAGCTGACCTCTATCAAGACACCCATGTCGACTGGAATCCCACTGTGAAGATGAGCAATGCTGCAGCAGCATCAGATTCTGCTCCTTCTACTTTTTCCTTTTCGAGATATGAAAGGAGACATCCCTCAATTATACGAGATGGTTGTTATATGTGGTGCTTTGGTCAATCTGAACGATTCTGTTGTGCTCTTTGAGTAGAGGACCTTCACCTTGTCGTCATGACAAAAGTGCCCCCTTAAACCATATTAATATATAAAATGCAATTTTGAATGTGTAAAAGACTATTGTTTATGATATTGCGAAAAAGAAGGTGAAAATCTTACACACTTGTTCTAGAAATGTACATTTTTGATAGATTTTGGGGAAAACCTTGCAGAATACTTATTTAGCTTTTTTAACACTACCCATGTTTTTGACATGAAGGATATAATATGTTACTATTGCAATGATAACAAGACCATTGAAATGATTGTGAATGATGTTATTCTTGTTGCCAAATACTTTAAACACAAACAAAAATTCCAGAATTCTCTACCAAAATTACTAATATTTATGATTGAATTTAATCATCTTGTTAAGACATTATCCATAGTTAATAACAAACAGAATAACATCTTCCTGAATCATTTTAATTAGACATTTTCTGTGCACTAAAATGTTGTAATGTATATTTTTTTAGTATTTTCTTATTTATACCTGTGTTTTGTTTTGTTTGACATGTTTGATGTAGGGATGTAAGTTGTTGATCGCTGATAATTTTGTATAATAAATAAATACAAAATAAAGTGTCCTCAAAGATAGAAGGCAGGTGGGAGTAGGCGAGATTGGGTGGGACCATTCTAGCCAATGAGATGGCAGAAACGCACGTGAACAAATCAAATCTTGTCACATGCGCCGATGACAACTGGTATAGACGTTACCGTGAAATGCTTGCTTACCAGCCCTTCCTAACAATGCAGAGTTTAAAAATAATAATACGAAACAAAATAGTAACACAAGAGGAATAAAATACACAAGAATGGAGCTATATACAGGGAGTACCAGTACCAGATCAATGTGCAGAGGTACAAGGTTATTGAGGTAGCTATGTACATGAAGGCAGGTTAAAGATAGGACAGATAATAATAATAATACGAGTAAAATAACGAACAAAGTAGCAGCAGCAAGTTATGAGTGTAAAAGTGTGTGTGTGTGTGTAATGTGTATGATCATGGAACAAGATGACGACCGAAGAACATAGCCTAAGTTTTACTTTCTCCCAACTAAATGTGCTATTGTTTGTTCTTTTTGCGTTTTGTGTAAATTATTTGTTTTACTTATTGTGTACATAATGTTGCTTATGACCGAAAATAACTTATTTAACTTTTGGACATCTGAAAAGCGATTACTCACGGCGGACTGGATAAATCTTTTTCCTTTAACGAGTCCGACTAGAAGGATATCCTGCTTTCACTGGAACAGGCCCAGATCCATGCCTTTTGTGTGAAGAAAAGATGCCAGAAAAGGGGCCGCAGATCGGGCAACCTTCTAAGAATCCGTAGGCAAGCGAGTAAACTCCCACTGCCATCTGTTCTTCTTACTAACGTGCAATATTTGGAAAATAAAATTGATGACCTACGATTAAGATTATCCTACCAAGGGACATTGAAAACTGTAACATTTTATGTTTCACTGAGACGTGACTGAACGAAGATACGGACAATATAGAGCTAGCGGGATTTTCCATGCACTGGCAGAACAGAGACGCTACCTCTGGTAAGACGAGGGGTGGGGGTGTGTGTCTTTTTGTCAATAACAGCTAGTGCGCAATGTCTAATATTAAATAAGTCTTGAGGTATTGCTGACCTGGGTAGAGTACCTTATGATAAGCTGTGGACCACACTATCTACCAAGAGAGTTCTCATCTGTATTATTCGTAGCTGTCTATTTACCACCACAGAACAAAGCAGGCACTAAGACCGCTCTCAACCAACTCTATAAGGCCATAAGCAAAGAAGAAAATGCTCACTCAGAAGCGGCGCTCCTTGTGGCCGGGGACTTTAATGCAGGCAAACTTACATTAGTTTTACCAAATTTTTACCTGCATGTCACATGTGCAACCAGGGACAAAAAATCCTAGACCACCTTTACTCCACACAAAGAGATGCATACAAAACTCTCCCCCGCCCTCGACGGATGTGGCAGGGATTGAAAACTATTACGGACTACAAAGGGAAACCCAGACGCGAGCTGCCCAGTGATGCGAGCCTACCAGACGAGCTAAATGTCTTTTATGCTCGCTTCGAGGCAAGCAACACTGAAGCATGCACGAGAGCACCAGCTGTTCTGGATGGCTGTGTGATAATGCTCTCGGTGGCCGATGTGAACAAAACCTTTAAACAGGTCAACAGTCACAAAGCACCTGGGGCAGACGGATTATCAGGACGTGTACTCAAAGCATACGCAGACCAACTGTCAAGTGTCTTCACTGACATTTTCAACCTCTCCCTGACCAAGTCTGTAATACCTACACGTTTCAAGCAGACCACCCATAGTCCCTGTGCCCAAGGAAGTGAAGGTAACCTGCCTAAATGATTACCACCCAGTGGCACTCACGTCGGTAACCATGAAGTGCTTTGAAAGGCTGGTCATGGCTCACATCAACAGCATCCTCCCGGACGCCGTAGATCCACTCCAATTCGCATACCGTCCCAACAGGTCCACAGATGACGCAATCTCAATCGCACACGACACTGCCCTTTCTCACCTGGACAAAAGGAACACCTATGTGAGAATGCTGTTCATTGACTACAACTCAGCGTTCAACACCATAGGGCCCACGAAGCTCATCACTAAGCTAAGGACTCTGAGACTAGACACCTCCCTCTGCAACTGGATCCTGGACTTCCTGATGGGCCGCCCCCAGGTGGTAAGAGTAGGCAACAACATGTCTGCCACGCTGATCCTTAATACGGGGGGCCCCTCAAGGGTGTGTACTTAGTCCCCTCCTGTATTCCTTGTTCACCCACGACTGCATGGTGTTATGAGAATTTTGTTCTTAACGTTCTTAAACTGAACTTCAATTAAACTACTCAGTCTGCAACCCAGAGTTTGTAAGAGTCTGGTTGAATGAAACAGAGTCCCAGCTTACAATAGTCAGAATGTTTATTCACGAGAGCGCTCTAAAATCTAAAATGCAAACACAGTCTTTATAACACACACAAACAAGTTCAAATCTTAAGCTACGCCTTGCTCAGACAGTCGGTGTTTTTCCACTACACAGATACATTGTTTCTTTAATCTGCAACATGTTTCATAATTTTCTGCAAGCCTAACAGTTTCTCCCCTCCACGGATGGAGACAGAATGTCCTGTCGATAGCTCCTCTTATCATTTGTTTCCCACTTGCACCCTGCTTACATACTAAAAAAGAACAAAAGGTCCTTGTTCTAATTCTGACTAAAACTACACACATCATCAGATTATAGTTTTATGATTCTAATACATTTCATACAATTATATGGTTTCAGGGTGGAATATTTTAATCATTACCATTAAGCATATCAATGGCCAAACACAACTCCAACACCATCATTAAGTTTGCTGATGACACTTCAGTGGTAGGCCTGATCACCGACAACAATGAGACAGCGTATAGGGAGGGTGTCAGAGAACTGGCAGTGTGGTGCCAGTACAACAACCTCTCCCTCAATGTGATCAAGACAAAGGAGCTGATCGTGGGCTATAGGAAAAGGCGGGCCGAACAGGCCCCCATTAACATTGACAGGGCTGTAGTGGAGCGGGTCGAGAGTTTCAAGGTCCTTGGTGTCCACATCACCAACAAACTATCATGGTTCAAACATAACAAGACAGTCGTGAAGAGGGCATGACAAAACCTTTTCCCCCTCAGAGGACTGAAAAGATTTTGTATGGGTCCCCAGATCCTCAAAAGGTTCTACAGCTGCACCATCGAGAGCATCCTGACTGGTTGCATCACCGCCTGGTATGGCAACTGCTCGGCATCTAACCGTAAGTCACTACATAGGGTAGTGTGAATAGCCCAGTACATCATTAGGGCCAAGCTTCCTGCCATCCAGGACCTATCTAATAGGCGGTGTCAGAGGAAAGCCCATAAAATTGTCAGAGACTCCAGTCACCCAATTTATAGACTGTTTTCTCTGCAACCACACGGCAAGCGGTACCGGAGCACCAAGTCTAGGACCAAAAGGCTCCTCAACAGTTTCTACCCCCAAGCCATAAGACTGTTGAACAATTCATAAAATCGCCAGACAATTTACATTGACCCCCCCCTCCCTTTGTACACTGTTGCTACTCGCTGTTTAATTATCTATGCATAGTCATTTCGCCCCCACCTATATGTACAGATTACCTCAACTAGCCTGTACCCCCGCACACTAACTCAGTACCGGTGCCCCCTGTATATAGCCTCGTTATTCTTATTCTTATTGTGTTACTTTTTATTCTTACTTTTTATCTTAGTCTACTTGGTAAATATTTTCTTCTTCTTGAACTGCACTGTTGGTTAAGGGCTTGTAAGTAAGCATTTCACGGTAAAGTCTACACTTGTTGTATTCGGCGCATGTTTTTGTTGTGTCGGTATGCGTGTGTGTGTTTTGTGTGTGTGTGTGCGTATGTCAGTGGAGGCTCATCAGGAGGCAGGGTTGGACCATACTCCTCAGTGAATTTCAGAAAAATACAATAGTGAAACATTAAAAAATGTATCCTTTTTATAGTAAAAGTATACTAAATATATTCACGTCACCAAATAATTGATTAAAACACACTGTTTTGCAATGAAGGTCTACAGTAGTCTCAACAGAACTCTGTAGGGTAGCACCATGGTGTAGCCGGAGGACAGCTAGTTCCAGTCCTCCTCTGGGTACATTGGCTTCAATACAAAACCTAGGAGGGCTCATGGTTCAGACCCCTTTCCATAGACTTGCACAGTAATTATGACAACTTCCAGAGGACATCCTTCAACCTATCAGAGCTCTTGCAGCATGAACTGACATGTTGTCCACCCAATCAAAGGATCAGAGAATGAATCTTACTGAAAGCATAAACTACAGCTAGCCCTGCAGTGCATAAAATGTAGTTGACTCAAAGATAAAGACAATAGTTGAACAATTTTGAACAAATTAATTTCTTAGAAATAAAGGAGAAGCAAGAGACCAAGCTATATTTTATCGTAGATTTTTTTTTTACATTCACTTAGCTAGCGAATGCAGCTAGCTAGTTAAGTCTACTCAAACATCTGGCTCAAAAAGAGAGGGATGCTATGTTAGCTAGCTGGCTATGGCTATCCAGCACTGGAACTCTTCCAAGTCAAGGTAAGCTTTTGGTTTTATTCATTTATTGCCACCGGGGCCAGCCGGTGTAACTGCTAAACTGATTTCTGACTACACTGTACTACATAATTGTAGCGGGTTTACTAATGCGTTAGTTCTATTAGCTATATTGCCTATGACGTTAGCTTGCTATGTTGCTGCTATGAAAGTGAACAGTGTTTGCGTGTGATCAGGGGTCTATTCTTTCTGCCGATTATGTTGAAAAATGTCTTAAATGGAAGAAAACGGGGATAAACATACCTGAATTTGTTTTGCATTCATAGGCTAGCTTGTAGCAACCTCATGATGGGTATAGAGAACATTTGAGTATCATGTAGTAGCCTAAACCTATTGATGTTCAATTGAGCTGGGTGAATGGAATATGAATGACAGTCATCCAATATGCTGTAATAGAAATAAGGTCATGCACATAAAAAAAATATTCGTCCTCCCTCATCTTAAATGTCATTGACTGCCACTGGGGTATGCCACTGGGGTTTACATACACTTAGGTTGGAGTCATTAAAACTCGTTTTTCAACCACTCCACAAATTTCTTGTTAACAAACTATAGGTTTGTAAAGTCGGTTAGGACATCTACTTTGTGCATGACACAGGTAATTTTTCCAACAATTGTTTAGAGACAGATTATTTCACTTATAATTCACTGTATCTGTCACGTTCGTCGTAACGATGAGAACAAGGCGCAGCGTGATTGGAATACATTTTTCTTTATTAAATGAAGAACACTTAAACAAACTAACAAAATAACAAAACTAACTTGAAGCTATAAATAACTAGTGCTGACATGCAACTACACATAGACAATAACCCACAAAACCTAAATGGAAAATGGCAACCTAAATAGGATCCACAATCAGAGACAATGATAAACAACTGCCTCTGATTGGGAACCAATTCAGGCCACCATAGACCTACAATAACCTAGACTTACAAAAAACCCATAGATCTACAAAAAATCCTTGACAACACAAAACACGCATACCCACCCACGTCACACCCTGACCTGACCAAAATAATACAGAAAACATATATAACTAAGGTCAGGGCGTCACAGTACCCCCGCCCAAAGGTGCGGACTCCCGACCGCAAACCTGAATTTATAGGGGAGGGTCCGGGTGGGCATCTACCCTCGGCGGCGGCTCTGGTTCTGGACGCCGCCCCCCATCTTTACCCTAGTCCCTCCTCCTTTGTTGAGCTGAACCGTGGCTCATCGTCGGAGGCTCTGGACTGTGGCCCGTTGTTGGAGGTTCCAGACTGTGGCCCGTCGTTGGAGGTTCCAGACTGTGGCCCGTCGTTGGAGGTTCCAAGCCTGATCATGAGACAGCCTATAGGAAGGAGGTCAGAGACCTGGCAGTGTTGTGCGAGGACAACAACCTCTCTGTCAATGTGAGCAAGACAAATGAGCTGATCGTGGACTACAGGAAAAGGAGGGCTGAACAAGCCCCCATTAACATCGACGGGACTGAAGTGGAGCTGGTCGAGAGTTTCAAGTTCCTTGGTGTCCACATCACCAACAAACTATCATAGTCCAAACACACCAAGACAGTCATGAAAAGGGAACGACAACACCTTTCCCCCCTTAGGAGACTGAAAAAGATTTTTTATGGGTCCCCAGATCCTCAAAAAGTTATACAGCTGCACAATCGACGGCATCCTGACCGGTTGCGTCACCGCCTGCTATGGCAACTGCTCGGCATCTGACCGTAAGGCACTACAGAGGGTAGTGCGTACAGCCCAGTACATCACTGGGCCAAGCTTCCTGACATCCAGGACCTATATACTAGGCGGTGTCAGAAGAAGGCCCAAAAAATTGTTAAAGACTCCAGTCACCCAAGTCATAGACTGTTCTCTCTGCTACCACACGACAAGCGGTACTGGAGCACCAAGTCTAAGACCAAAAGGCTCCTTAACAGCTTCTACCCCCAAGCCATAAGACTGCTGAGCAACTAAACTAATCCAATGGCCACCCAGACTATTTACATTGAACCCCCTCCCACCCCCTTTGTTTTTACACTGCTGCTACTCACTGTTCATTATCTATGCATAGTCACTTAACAAATGAGCTCGACTAACCTGTGCCCCCGCCCATTGACTCGGTACTGGTACCCCCTGTATATAGCCTCGTTATTGTAATGTACATTTCTTGTGTTACCTTTTGATTGATTTAAAAAACATTTTTGACTTGAGTTTATTTAGTAAATATTTGATTAACTCTATTTCTTGAACTGCATTGTTGTTTAAGGGCTTGTAAGTAAACATATCACATAAGGTCTACACCTATTGTATTCGTCGCATGTGACAATTTGAAGGCCTATCACAAACCTCTTTTTGTAGGCGATTCCGGTAGGTTAATAAAAGCATGTTGTTCACAGCATAAACCAGCCTATTACCCCTGAAGTTCATTCATTTATTGGTGATGGATACTTTAACTGGATGTTTAGGCTACTGCTAAAGAGCTCACATAGGCTACTTCTCTGCCAGAGCACATGAAATAACTAGTCATTTAAATAAAAATATATTTCACCTTTATTAGGTAGGCTAGTTGAGAACAAGTTCTCATTTGCAACTGCGACCTGGCCAAGATAAAGCAAAGCAATTCGACAACAACACAGAGTTACACATGGAATAAACAAAACCTACAGTCAATAATACAGTAGAAAAAAAGAAATCAAACAGTCTACATACAGTGAGTGCAAATGAGGTAAGATAAGGGAGGTAAGGCAATAAATAGGCCATGGTGGTAAAGTAATTACAATATAGCAATTAAACACTGGAATGGTAGATGTGCAGAAGATGAATGTGCAAGTAGAGATACTGGAGTGCAAAGGAGCAAGATCAATAAATACAGTATGGGGATGAGGTAGATAGATGGGCTGTTTACAGATGGGCTATGTACAGGTGCAATAATCTGTGAGCTGCTCTGACAGCTGGTGCTTAAAGCTAGTGAGGGAGATATTAGTCTCCAGCTTCAGGGATTTTTGCAGTTCGTTCCAGTCATTGGCAGCAGAAAACTGGAAGGAAAGGCGACCAAAGGAGGAATTGGCTTTGGGGGTGACCATTGAGATATACCTGCTGAAGCGCGTGCTACGAGTGGGTGCTGCTATGGTGACCAGTGAGCCGAGATAAGGTGGGGCTTTACCTAGCAGTAGATAACCTGTAGCCAGTGGGTTTGGCGACGAGTATGAAGAGAGGGCCAACCAACGAGTGCGTACAGGTCGCAGTGGTGGGTAGTGTATGCAGCTTTGGTGACAAAATGGATGGCACTGTGATAGACTGCATCCAATTTGTTGAGTAGAGTGTTGGAGGCTATTTTATAGATGACATCGCCGAAGTCGAGGATCGGTAGGATGGTCAGTTTTACGAGGGTATGTTTGGCAGCATGAGTGAAGGATGCTTTGTTGCGATATAGGAAGCCGATTCTAGATTTAATTTTGGATTGAAGATGCTTAATGTCCAGAGTCTGGAAGGAGAGTTTACAGTCTAACCAGACACCTAGGTATTTGTAGTTGTCAGAGCCGTCCAGAGTAGTGATGCTGAACGGGCGGGCAGGTGAGGGCAGTGATCGATTGAATAGCATGCATTTAGTTTGACTTGCATTTAAGAGCAGTTGTAGGCCATGGAAGGAGAGTTGTATGGCATTGAAGCTCGTCTGGAGATTAGTTAACACAGTGTCCAAGAAGTATACAGAATGGTGTCGTCTGCGTAGAGGTGGATCAGAGAATCACCAGCAGCAAGAGCGACATCATTGATGTACACAGAGAAGAGAGTCGGCCCGAGAATTGAACCTTGTGGCACCCCCATAGAGACTGGCAGAGGTCCAGACAACAGGCCCTCCGATTTGACACACTGAACTCTATCAGAGAAGTAGTTGGTAAACCAGGCGAGGCAATCATTTGAGAAACCAAGGCTGTCGAGTCTGCCAATAAGAATGTGGTGATTGACAGAGTTGAAAGCCTTGGCCAGGTCGATGAATACGGCTGCAGAGTACTGTCTCTTATCGATGGCGGTTATGATATCGTTTAGGACCTTGAGCGTGGCTGAGGTGCACCCATGACCAGCTCTGAAACCAGATTGCATAGCGGAGAAGGTACGGTGGGATTCGAAATGGTTGGTAATCTGTTTGTTGACTTGGCTTTCGAAGACCTTAGAAAGGCAGGGTAGGATAGATATAGGTCTGTAGCTGTTTGAAGAGGGGGATAACCGCAGCTGCTTTCCAATCTTTGGGAATCTCAGACGACACGAAAGAGAGGTTGAAAAGGCTGGTAATAGGGGTGGCAACAATTTCAGAAGATAGTTTTAGAAAGAAAGGGTCCAGATTATCTAGCCCGGCTGATTTGTAAGGGTCCAGATTTTGCAGCTCTTTCAGAACATCAGCTATCTGGATTTGGGTGAAGGAGAAATGGTGGGTGCTTTGGCGGGTTGATGTGGAGGGTGCCGGGCAGTTGACTGGGGTAGGGGTATCCAGGTGGAAAGCATGGCCAGCCGTAGAGAAATGCTTATTGAAATTCTCAATTATAGTGGATTTATCGGTGGGAACAGTGTTTCCTAGCCTCAGAGCAGAGGGCAGCTGGGAGGAGGTGTTCTTATTCTCCATGGACTTTACAGTGTCCCAGAACTTTTTTGAGTTTGTACTACAGGATGCACATTTCTGTTTGAAAAAGCTCGCCTTGGCTTTCCTAACTGCCTGTGTATATTTGTTCCTAACTTCCCTAAAAATGTGCATATCACGGGGGCTATTCGATGCTAATGCAGAACGACACGTTTTTGTGCTGGTCAAGGGCAGACATGTCTGGTGTGAACCAAGGACTATATCTATTCCTAGTTATAACATTTTTGAATGGGGCATGCTTATTTAAGATTGTGAGGAAGGCACTTTTAAAGAATAACTCGTAGAATCAGTGCTTAATTTGAGCCCAGCACCTCTCAGATTTGACTTTGTTTGTTCTGGCACCTATTTGCCCAGATCCGGTACCTCTCGCGGCATGATTTATTCATTATTTCACTGTTCATTAAGCACTGATTCTACGAGTGGTTAGGCATATTCAATAAAAAATGTTTCTTAAAAAGACTAGAAGAGAGGTAATTTCTCCACAACCCTGACAGACTATCATGCGTGTTATTGATGTTAGTTCTGTATGTGCAGTTAAGAGCAAGGTCTTTGTGATTGTCTCCATCCCCCTCCAGGTGTCACCCATCTTCCCCATTATCCCCTGTGTATTTATACCTGTGCTCTCTGTTTGTCTGTTGCCAGTTCGTCTTGTTTGTCAAGCCAACCAGTGTTTTTGTGTCTCAGCTCCTGCTTTTCCCAGTCTCTCTTTTTCTCGCCCTCCTGGTTTTGACCCTTGCCTCTCCTGACTCTGAGCCCGCCTGCCTGACCACTCTGCCTACCCTGAGCATGCCTGCCACCCGGTACCGTTGCCCCACCTCTGGTTTACTGCTTTGACCTGTCTTTTTCCTGCCCCTGTTGGATTATTAAACCATCGTTAATTCGACGTTGTCTGCATCTGGGTCTTCCCTTCCTACCTGATACAAACTAAATTTCACAACTGCCATCTAAACCCTGACCTTTCTTGCCTTCCTTCATGCAAAGTCATCAATTACATCTTAAGAAATCTGCCCAGCAATTGCATGGTTAATACTGACGACAGTAAGGCCACTAAGGTGTTCCTGTGACATGGTGGACCTCAGGTTGGATTTGATGAGCTTCAGCTTTGAAAAGCTCCTCTCTGCTTCAGCTATGGTCACTGGAAGAGTAAGACAAATTCTGAGAGCAGTCCACAAATTTGGATACATTTCTGAGAGCTCCCTTACGTGTATAAATATCAGTAGCTCAAGTAAGCTCATGGTCTTCAATGGCAAGTCAGGAAAGTGCTTCAGTTCTTGTGCAAGCTCTCTGCCATCCAAGTCTGAGTGTTCTTTATAGTGCAGTGTCATACTAAGGGCCTCACATTGTTCTGTCAGCTCCTCATTTGAGAGACTTTGGAAGGTTGACAGCACTCCAAACTTCTCTCCCACATTCTCCAATGTGGAAAATCTTTCCTGAAGGGCTGAGGTTGCAGCATCAACAACAACATTGAAAAATGTCACCTCCAGCTTCTACAGGGCATCACTCAAAGGCTCATCAAATGATTCGTATGAAAAATGCCGCTTTGTGGACCTCAGCCTTTTTTGTTGTAGAACGGCCTCTACATACATACCCTCGCAAATATCCTTGGCTGACATTTGTGCAGTCATAAAGCCTGTCGCCCTGTAGTTGCTGAGACCTCTGTCTTTCTGAGAAGATTGACTGCAACATCCACATACATACTGGAAAACTCCATCAGCTTGCCCACATGTTGGATCTGGCTCAAGATGTCATACCACACTCCTGTACAGATGCTGAAGTGGTACGATCCCACCTCTGACAAGGACTGGGCCTCAAACTTGACCACAGGGTCTTTGGTTTGATCCCTCACCTCAATCAGTGCCTCTCACCGCTGCTGCCTGATACCTCAGTGGCTCGACACCCTTAACATAACTCTCCCACCTTGTCTCAGTCCACATCTTCAAAGTGACGTCCACATGTTTTTTCAGGATGGCCCATCACTGTGTGGAGGCTGGCAACAAGGTGTACAGTTTGTGTAAGATGCCAAAGTAACCTGTGGCATCGACAGAACTTTTGGCAGCATCAGCCACAAGCAGGTTCAATGTGTGAGCCCCACATAGAGCTCTTGGATTCATTTCCAGGAGTCTGGCTTAGACACCTTTGTTTTTGCCTCTCATGTTGGCCCCATTATCTTAAGACTGTCCTCTGGAGTCCTCAAAATGAATTTTTTGCTCCTCTAATCTTTTGAGAATCAGTGATGCCAAATGTTGGCCTGTGGACTCCATAAAATTTTCCTTTGTGTGGCTCCTCCTTCAGTGACACAATTCTAATCACAACTGACAACTGTTCAGTGTGGCAATCTAGAATGATAGAGAAGAACTTTGCCAGCTTGATGTCCCTCACCATTATTGAAATGATCTTGCTGCTCAAAGTAGCTGGTGGTGTGACTCGAGGTCCCTTTTTGGACACGGTTAAAACGCTCCTTGTGCCAGAATGACATGCTAGCTAGCAACAGATCTACTTGTTGTAACTAGTTAGCTACATTACTAAGCTTGCTGTGTTCAAAGTTGGGAGTCATTTTACAGCTTGCGTTAATGGTGTCACGTTTCTATAACTAAACAGTGGATTACAAATAAGACTATGATAGCAGTTCGTCAGATGTCACCAGCTGTCTACTACCTTAGATACGGACAACTGAGTGGTGCCGCAGGCTAAGGCACTGGATCTCAGTGCAAGAGGCGTCACTACAGTCCCTGGTTCGATTCCAGTCTGTATCACATCTGGCTGTGATTGGGAGTCCCATAGGGCAGCGCACAATTGGCCCAGCCTTCATTGTAAATAAGAATTGGTTTAATAAAAGTGATCAGCAGAGATTGTACAAGTTTTGATTGGTTTACAATTTACTACTCTGGCGTTTTGCCTGTCCCGTTAGCAAACAAAATTATATATATTTTTTAAATGCAAGAATTGACATTGCCAAACAGATGTGTTCAGAAGAAATATACACCATGTAAAAACCAGCTTCTCCCTCGACAGAGATTTATTATCGCAAAAACTAAAGTAGCATTATGTAAGTTGTGTAGAAAGTGTATGAACCACAGAGAAGAAAGCGTGGCGTAGGTGCATTGCAGAATAACATTGTCACAGGTAGTGTCGGATTAAAACATGGTTTATTCGGTACACCAGTGTTTATTAAATATTTACACACCAAAGTGTAGAGAACCTATAACGTGACATATTCACAACAGCACAAGAAGGTTGCAGGAACATACAATGACTCCGGTTGAGAATCCCCTCAAAAGAACTAGTTAACCCCTATACAAGTGTTCCCCCCCCCAAAAAAATGTGTGCCGTTGGAGTTACTGGAGTTGGGAAACACTAGACCACAACCTGGACACGTTTCGTTCGATTACAGTACAAAACAAGTTTAGAGGTTGTGTTTACATCCTTCCCTGTTGGCAGAGAAGAACTTGTTTTGAGAAGACCCCCGTCAAGTGAATAAGGGCAACCGTATCTTAAATGCATGTGTTTATTTTATTTTTTTTAAAGATGGACAACTGCAAATCAGAGGGGTCAGAGTTCGAGCCGAGCAGCCACATGTGCAGGCAGAATGCAGCTGTCCAGGTCTTTACTTGGGGGGCCTGTAAGCAATCTTCCTGCTCTTCAGCACAGACCATCTGTGCCTCTTCATGTAATAGACCAGAGGGACCAAGATGGCGGAACCCATGAGCAGCTGGGGGAAGAAAGAGTTTGAGTGAATTGGATCAAGTCTTTTTAAATTCTATTAAATTATGTTAGATACACATGAAATTAAACGCAATGAATATATGAAAGAACTACTTGTCATGTCTTAGAACAGTGGTCACCGACCCATGATCTTAAAGGCATTCTTAGTCAATCACCAAATATTTCTGTAAAAAAATACAATGATAAAGGCTTCCACTCCTATTTATTTATTTTCTCGTCTTGCTCTGTTGGCGGTAGGTGCACATGATTCAGAAGCCCTACGCACCAGGTATGTTCCATAAAATGTTACCATTTTATTGTCGGAAGGGACAAACTCCGCCTGCCTGGCAGACCAGGAGAGCTGTGGCTAAATCAAGTGTGCCTACTTCGCTGGGCAATTGGACAGCTCAAATCACTGTGCCTACAGCTTCCACGTCCCAAGAGCAAAGTTTGATACTAGCCTACGTGAGATTTCGTAACTTTAAAAACCATGACCAGAAAGAATAAAGCAAAGAGCTGCTGTTTTTATGAGTTCATGTTTATTCAGCACTTTTTCTAAACATAAAAACACACTTCTCCCTACTTCTACTCTTTCTGCAATTAATTATTTGCAGTGAGTCAATTTGAATACAGGAATAACATGAATTTGTGCATGAAGCTAAAATAAAATGCGGTGCGACTCGAGTTTCACCATCAGGTGGAAGGTGTCCCCTCTCTCTGGCCAGTCTCACATGAGGAAAGGAGAGAGCAAGGACCCTCTGCTGCGCTCTCCCTTCCTCTCTCGGCTGAGACGGACCATCAGATGCAAGTGTACCATCTGTCCAGTAAAGCTAATTATCTATGCTCAGCTGTGCCTCGCAAGTGATATAGCAACTGATCTATTTTGTCATCAAAGCTTGAGTTTTGAAATATAATATGGTCTGAGAAGAACAATATTGGCAGGCCAGGCATAAATAATATTTAACAATCTACATTTGACATACCTTACTCCATTTGATATTATAGTAAAACCATTAAGTTAAAGTATTTACAAGGCATGCCTCAAGAGTCCCTGGGTTTGAGAAAGCAAGAGTATCTCACCAGCGCAGGTCAGGAACAAAGAAAAAGGAAGACAATGAATCTAAGACCTGTTTATAAGCATCCAAGCTGTTTGGATTCAAAATCTGAATTGTTGACCAATAGGATACTGTAAAAGTCAACTTCCAATCAGATATCAGACTTAGAGGATGTAAAGACAACAGAACCTCTACTAGCCAGAGCTATGACAAGAGAGGGTTGGTAAGATAATGCAGCATTCCTAAGACAGCACAAAGGAAATTCTGGGCATACAGTGTAAAGCAGTCGTGTCAAACTCATTCCATGTAGGGTGTAGTGTCGGCAGATGTGTTGTATTTCCTTTCAATGAAGACCTGTACAACCAGTTGAGGGGAGTGATTGACCAATTAGTGACCTTGATTCGTCAATGAAGTACAAGGGAGGAATGAAAACCTGAAGACCCTCGGCCCTGCGTGGAATGAGTTCGACGACTGGGGTAAAGAGTCGCTTCGGGGGAGGGGCCACCCTACAGCCAATATGCTGTGATAATATAATGTAATAGACCTACTGCACGAACCTCATTCCTACAGAACTGTTTTTATTAGGTTAATGTTGCATAGGCTTACATTTGTCATGTTTTAAACAAAGAAATCTGAGCGGTAGAGCGCAGCTTGCTTCTGGAGACCACTATAAAAATAAAAAAAATAAAGGAAGCACTACTAAGGCAAATAGCCTCTTTGGATTGCTTGACAGCAAGCAATGCCCCACATAGATCTACCACTTCTCAAGAGTGCTAAGTCATTCGGTCATAAACGTCTCAAATCAGAGGTGTATTTACTAAAAACCAAACGGAAGTAAACGGACCGAAATAAAGAGGGACTACCTGAATTTGAAAATGAACTCGTTTTCATTGCAAAACGTTCTGCTACGGTTTGCACTAATGAATACACCACAGGTTGAGAATACATTTCTGATGCTAGTTCTATTACGCCAGAGAGCGGCGCCCCCTCCCAGCTTACCTTCAGGCCCATGCGTTTGCGCTGGTCGTGCTCAGGCTCGGCTGCCCACCGGAGGAAGGTGCACACGTCCTTGGCCACCTGGCTCATGGTGGCTGGGGTTCCTGTCACATGAGAATGGAAGGTTTTACTTGCAATGATTGTGATATGTGGTTGTCTTATCTACCTTAGTTGAATGCACTGACTGGAAGTTGCTCTTGTTGAGAGTGTCTGCTAAATGACCAATATGGAAAATGCCAAATCATTAGTCTAACTCTATACAGACACCAGAACCTAGACATTCAGCCTGTCATGTCAACGGTTAAAATGGAGTCCTAGGAGCACAATGTATAAAAAGGACTTTATGAATTGATTTATCCATTATATCATTTCAAGTTAGTGATCTCAAGAAGTGGGAATCCTACTGACCGTCCTCGAATTCCAGGACCTCATTGTAGATAGGGGGAGCCATGCCGATGGCCTGGCCTGGGAAGTAGGGGTTGTAGTAGAGGCCCTCTCTCACCTCCACTCCAGCAGGGGGCTCACAGTAACCCGTCAGCAGGGAGAACACATAGTCTTCACCTCCATGTCTGGAGCAATGGAGAAAAACTACTTAGGACAAGGCACTTGCAAGGCAAGCTCATGTACGATATCATTGTATGATTAATAGGAGTGGAGTGTCTTGCTGTGGATTTACGAAAGTATATTATCCTGCTCCATAGACAGTAAAAAGCGTATTTTGGTTAAGAAAAGGTTACAATATATTGTACCTTAAAGCTAACGTTTCGTTTACTCTCGATATGACCCATCACCAGATACTCTGGCGTTAGCAACAAAGTACCTGGCACTGACGATGTAGCTGAGATCTGGTGGCAAGGCTCCGCCGTTGGCCGCACGGGCAGCCTCTGGGTTGGAGTATGGCTTGGGGAAGTAGTCGGAGAGCTTTCCTGGACGGGTAAACATCTCTCCCGACTCATCAGGGCCATCCACCACCTCAATCTGAGCGGAAAGCACAGACGGTGGTCAGTGACTTGGAGAAGGACCAAGATGTCCCTAGAAACTGATAGGTTGCATTTCCGCTCATAATGGTTAAAGTTAGGACAGGGAAAAACTGATCCTGGAACTGTGCCTAAGTGCAAGTTCTAGCCAGAGCAACTGATGCACTCATCTATAAGGTCATGACCTAGTTTAATCTAATGGACAAGGACACAGCCTTACCTCCTCAGCCAAAACCTTAACTTCAGCCTCTGTGTGCGACACTCCAACCAAGTTACGGAAGGCCAGGTACTCCATGCTGTGACACGCTGAACACACTTGCTTGTACACCTGATACCCACGACGGATGCTGCAATATAAAGAAAACGGTTACTATCCATTTCATCCAGTCCTTGTCAGGCAAATATGATCTAGTATGTAATAACAAGATTCTGTAACACCACTTGACACGGTCATTACCATGTCATCATAGCTGACAACTTGTCATAACATGGCCCTAACACCGTCGACACATATTTATACCAGTTGTGACATATATTGCGTTATTTTATGGCGGGTTATGAGACCAACATAGGAGTGTCAAAACCCACAGAACTTACCACACAAGGTAAAACATTCCATTACACCATAGCCTACAAGTCAACAGTATATATATATATATTTTTTTTTTGTAATTGACCATATTAAACTATCATCGTAATTGAGCACACATCGACGTCAGACATGTACCAACACAATGCTCTGTTGCTGATGAAGGATGATTCCAGGAGCGGGACAAGACACCCTCTATTTGACTGACGACTGATATAAGGGCATGTACGTGATAGGCCTATGTGATTATGAAGGTCATAAAGCTTCTTGACAGTGTCATAAAGTGTATTTTCTTAGTCCAAGTAAAGTGACACAGATGGTCATAATGCTCCTTGACAGCGTCACAGTTTATTTTCTATAAGTTACTTAAAATATTATGGAAAAAAACATGTAAATTCATTACAACAAAGGATTTAAGGAACAAACTTTCAAATGAAAGGAAACTTCTTGGCAGAATAAAAATAACTGTGTTTTGACACTCTTTAGTAGGTGTCATAACCAGCCATAAAATGAAGCAATGTCACAACAGGTGTAAATATATGGTTCATGACAGTGTTATGACCATATTATGAAAGGTTATGACAACTTACGCCAACTGTTATGAATGGTTATGACAGTCATAACGTGTTATGACACTGGGTGTCAAGTATTACAGAAGAAGTCCTAAGAAGAATTATATTTCCCTAAAATGAACAGAAACAGTCAGAAATCAAATGTTTCATTGCAAGCACCGGAAAAAGCCTGGGTGATAACATTACTGTATGATGTTACATGCAATTATACAAGATACAGTAGAGCGTAATTGTGTGTCCTTCTTGGTTATGAGTTAGCTTGTACCTGCCGTGGTCAAGGGCTGACAACATGCCGTTGTGGGTCCAGGGGTAGTTGGGGGGGTGGAGCTCCAGGTCTGAGGCCTTAACAGACTGCTGTAGCATCAGAGCAAGCCCGGCCCCACTGGTTGTCAACACACCAAACGCTGTCAGGGCCACCTTCTTTGACCTGGGTAGACTGGCAAATGACATGTTGACCTGTTGAGGAAGAGAGTTCACATAAGATGACGAATGTAGCTAGCTACCGACACACCGGGGTTGCATAATTTGTCATCCAAAACATCCATGTGAGGTATTCTTCACAATAACTTTTGATGTGACCAAAATTACTTTAATATTGTGGTCAATCTTTGTTGGTTCATGATGATATCACTGAATATGCATCGAATGTCAAGTCAAAGGCATACAGCCAAGTGGTTATGAAACCTCCCTTATACCCTGGGTCTCACAACAGATACCAAAGGAGTGAGACTTCTAGCATCACAAGTAGCAACATTTACGCATAACTAGCTAGATAGCAGTGATTGATGTACAGATGCATGAAGTCAGAGCGATATCGATGTCATATACTGGTTGGCAACAAATACCCTTCATAAGGCTAACGTTAATGATAACCACACATTAACAAGTGTTGTCATGTAGTTAGGAAGACGTTTCCCAGTTTAGAGACTCACCTATAGACAGTAGTGTATCTAGTCAGTCTCAAATCAATCGTTTTTATAAATAAAATCTAGCTAGCCAAGTTACGTCTAAGCTAGCCATGTCAATTCAAACTATACCTTTGGCTCTGTAAACTAACGTTAGCCTGATACAATCACGTTGCTGGATAGCTGGCTAATGTTACCTGGGTTTTGCTTTACAGCAAACTTGTTACGTAGCTAACGTTACTGTTGTAATCAAACTGATGATGAAACAGGGAAAGAAAAGCAGACACTTAGCTAACTAGACTGCTAACGGAACCTGACATGGCATTATCCCCCATCAACTGGCGACGATGTATGTTCCAAGGCTAACAAACACACAATACGATGTTCAATAAGCCATCGCTTCAAAATAGCAAGGATAACATATTGGGTAGTGCCTTAAGAATGTAGCAAGCTAGCTCACGTTAACGTTAGCATTGCACGAGTGACCTTGCCTGTTAGCTACAGTACTAGCTAGCTAACGTTACCGGGCTAGCGGTCAGGGTGGCTTTGAAAGTGTTCTGTTTCCAACAAAAAAGCAGGCAGAAGCGAACATAATCCCAATACAGCATTGAGAGGATAAACATATCATACCCGAGGGGCCTTGATCGTTTTTGGCGTGCATAGTAGGGCTCTTCCAGTCCCCGATAGCACGACCACTCGTAGCGCCGCCATCTTCCTGTCTTTTCCTGCCTTGAAAGACAGCGGAACACCAACCTATGTGAAGCCAGCCACAATTACGTCAGACAGCGCGTTGATTCCGACTGAGCAGATTCTGGGATGTCACTAGTTACATACCGGCATAAATTCATAAACCCCGCCTATTTCTACAATTTATCTTCTTACCATGTGATTTTAAACCTAACCTTAAATTAAGACCAAAAGGTAAATTATGTATTTTTACGATATAGCCAATTTTGACTTGGTGGCTATGGTAACTAGTGGAAACGCTGATTCCGTTTATGCCGCGTTCAAGACAACTGGGAACTCTGAAATCTCCGACCCCATCGCTGTCAAGACAACTGGGAATTGGAAAAAACAAGCCCGAATCGGAAAAATATTTTGAATGGTCGTCCAACTAGGAATTCCAAGTAGGAAACTCAAGAGTGCAAATTATACCATGACATATATTTTTCTTCTCTATTTTTCCACGGACCTACTATGTAGGCTTACATTTGTTTATGGGCATAATAGTAAATGTTCATGTTCGTCCACTCCAAAATAATTTAACTCCTGCCATTTGATGAATGGAAATAAATAAACATCTGTTACAAAACAGCAAAAAGTGTAATGACATTCGGCAATTGCCATTGGGTCTACACGTGAATTAAATGATGCGCCCTGCTACCTGAAAAGGGACTGAAATACGGGACCAGACAGAAGAGGAAGCGAGACACCCCATTCATTGTTTTTTCCCCCATTTAAAAAATAAATAAATCATGAATAATTATGATTGATAAAGTTAGAGACATAATTAGCATACCCCCCCCCCCCCCTAAAAATATATTGTAATGGTGAGAGGTTAGCATGTCTTTGGGGTAGCCTATGATATTTGTCCGTCTGTAACTCTGTAACTCAGACAAGGGCAGCAGATAGTATTGCTCTCAGATAATTTATTATAAATACGGGTCAAGCAAAGGGCAGGTAGAGGACAGGCAGAGGTTTGTGATCAGGTCAGAGTCAGGCAGGTACAGGACGGCAGGCAGGCTCGGGGTCAGGGCAGGCAGAATGTTAAGAACCCGGGAAAAATAGAACTTGAGCAACAGGAAGACAGGAATGCACGCTGGTTTGGCCTGAAAAGATAAACTGGCAACAGACTAACAGAGAACACAGGCATAAATACACAGGGGATAATGGGGCAAAGAGGCGACACCTGGAGGGGGGCGGAGACAAGCACAAAGACAGGTGAAACAGATCAGGTTGTGACATCATGATTATCCGTAATCATGGCTGCATCCGCATTTATGTAGAATTCTTTAGAAACATATTCTATTCTTATTTATAATAAAAGTGACTCCAAAATTCCCTTATGATAAATGTCCATGGGATGTCAATGTTAGTTCATGGGACACTAATGAGTCACCATCAGAATCCCATGTAAACTCATGAGGCCACCATGGCAGACCATTGAGATGTTGTGGGGTACCTATAGGAGATCATGGGATACACATGGGACCCACAGGAACAGTCATATAGCACCCATGAGCTTTATATATACAGTACCAGTCAAAAGTGAAGTAGCCTTATTCAACCTATTTAGCCCGTCAGCAGGACGGTTGCAGCTAGTACTGTATATACAGTACCAGTCAAAAGTTTGGACACATCTACTCATTCCAGGGTTTTTCTTTATTTTCACTATTATCTACATTCTATAATAATAGTGAAGACATCATGAAGTAACCAAAAAAAGTGTTAATTTGAGATTCTTAAAGTAGCCACCCTTTGCCTTCATGACAGCTTTGCATACTCGTGGCATTCTCTCAACCAGCTTCATGAGGTAGTCACCTGGAATGCATTTCAATTAACAGGTGTGCCTTGTTCAAAGGGTATATAGAAGATAGCCCTATTTGGTAAAAGACCAAGTGCATATTATGGAAAGAACAGCTCAAATAAATAAGCAAAGAGAAACATCAAGCGCTATGATGAAACTGACTCTCATAAGGGCCGACATAGAAAAGGAAGACCCAGAGTTACCTCTGCTGCAGAGGATAAGTTCAGTAGAGTTAACTGAACCTCAGAAATTGCAGGCCAGAACAATTCTTCACAGAGTTCAAGTAACAGACACATCTCAACATCAACTGTTCAGAGTAGACTGTGTGAATAAGGCCTTCATGGTCGAAGCAAAGAAGAAACCACTATGAAAGGACAGCAAGAAGAAGAAGAAGAGACTTGCTTGGGCCAAGAAACACGAGCAATGGACATTCAACCAGTGGAAATCTGTCCTTTGGTCTGGAGTCCAAATAGGAGATTTTTGGTTCCAACTGCCGTGTCTTTGTGAGATGCAGAGGAGGTGAACGGATGATCTCCGTGTAACAGGGTTGGTTATGTTTCCACTTGCCTCTAAAGAAAGGTGTATTCAATGTTCAAGCATTCTTATTGGTTGGTTCAACTCTGATGACAATAAGGCTGTTGTGTTTGGCCCTGCTTGCAGATAGAAGGAGATCGCGAACGTCAGGTCTCCCCAGTATGAAAATGTGATGCAAGGGGTAGGCCACATTCTGAATACTGTTTTCTATTTTACAATGTGTACAAGTTTGCTGTACATTACTGATTTATACATGTGTGGGTATATGGTACCTGTTAGGGATTAAGGGGCTTTCTGGGATGTGCTTTGGCATATGATTGCTGTAAATAAGTGTGTTAGCTAGCATACACTGATGTAATGGTCACATAAGCCCACTGCTAACACAGTTGTTTTCATGCTACAGATTTTACCATCGACAGCCATCAACATCGTTAAGCCCTGCACAACTAATGTGCTGTTTCCTATTTAACAACATAAATAAATAATGCTCAACTGGGACCACTGACTGGGGTGATTTATTTGGACAAATACAAAGCAAGGAGTATGATTTACATCTGTTACATCCACATGTGTGGTTCCCATCGTGAAGCATGGAGGAGGAGGTGTGATGGTACATTGCTGGTGACACTGTTGGTGATTTATTTAGAATTCAAGGCACAGTTAACCAGCATGGCTACCACAGCATTCTGCAGCGGTACGTCATCCCATCTGTTTTGCGCTTAGTGGGACTATAATTTGTTTTTCAACAGGACTATGACCCAAAACACACCTCTAGGCTTTGTAAAGGTTATTTGACCAAGCATGAGAGTGATGGAGTGCTGCATCAGATGACCTTGCCTCCACAATCAACCCAATTGAGATGGTTTGGGACTAGTTGGACCGTAGAGTGAAAAAAAGCAGCCAACAAGCGCTCAGCATATGTGGGAACTCCTTCAAGACTGTTGGTTATTTATTTACAGTTCAAGGCACAGTTAACCAGCATGGCTACCACAGCATTCTGCAGCGATACGCCATCCCATCTGATTTGCGCTTCCTGGGACTATCATTTGTTCTCAAGCCCCAAAGGCCCAACTCAGTCCCACAGATAAGAGAGTACTCATCATGTCGCGCCTGCTCCCACTCCCCCTCTCTGGCGCTCAAGGGCGCCAGGCTGCCCATCATTACGCAGACCTGTCACCATCATTATGCACATCAGCGCTCATTGGACACACCTTGACTCCTTCACTTTGTTGATTGCCCCTTCTATATCTGTCTGTTCCTCAGTTCGTTCCCCGTGTCATCATTATTGTCATTGTGTTTTCCCCTGTCCAGACGCTGTCCTTGTTTGTTTCTTGTCTGTTGTTTATTAAATGTTCCCTCCCTGTACTTGCTTCTCATCTCCCAGCGTCTGTCCTTACACATCATAGCTGTTCAATGTATAAACAGTATTATAACAGGACAATGACAATGACCCAACACACCCCCAGGCTGTGTAAGGGCTATTTTCTCAAGAAGGAGAGTGATGGAGTGCTGCATCAGAGGACCTGGCCTCCACAATCACCCGACCTTGTAGAATGCCAAGAGTATGCAAAGCTGTTATCAAGGTGGCTACTTTGAAGAATCTATAATATAAAATATGTTTTGATTTATTGAACACTTTTTTGGTTACAACATGATTCCATATGTGTTATTTAATAGTTTTGATGTCTTCACTATTATTCTACAATGTAGAAAATAGTAAAAATAAAGAAAAACCCTGGAATGAGTAGACATGTCCAAACTTTTGACTGGTACAGTACTAGCTGCAACCGTCCTGCTGGCGGGCTAAATAGGCTGAATAAGGCTACTTCAAATTAATTATAAAGGTGATCAATTGTCAGGTTCATGTGAGTAACATGCCTGAGATGCCTGAGGCTTGTGTTATTTAGGTACTGGAATAACTCAAAACATGTTATAAGTACAAATATCAGGCCTGTGGTTCTATCCATGCTTTTAACCCCCTTTCACCAGATAGACTGAAACATAAAGCTTCCCTCTCTTAATTAAACATTTGAGGATTTAAGTGCAACTACGTGGTTGTGTCTTGGAAATTCTTACTAAGTCAATCTTAAATGAATCATTGTTTATTTGTAGGTTCCAACCAACTAAAAGCACCATAGTACACATGTCAATCAGGAGCTCTGCTGGGGCAGTCCCAGCAGTTGTCTTATATACGGCTATACACAGACAAGTTATATTTGCATGATTTAGCATAATTAGTTATTACCGTTTCATTTCATTCATGTGACCGACCAATACCGTTTCATAACAAGTGACAGACCAATACCTCACGAGGCTTCTTCTCTAAGCTGAGACCTTGAAACTGAGATATCTTTCGTTCTCATCCTCAAAACAAGGTCTGGGCGTACCGCCAAATTGCAGCTACTGATAGTGAGGATTCGTTCAGTCAGCCACTTGCATGAACACAGACATTAGTTTATGGAACACAGAAATAGAACACAGAAATTAGCTATAAGAAAAGCACAAACATTAAAATTCCATTACAGTTGCTTACATCAATGAAAATGTGCCTAGAAGCCATTTGCAGTTCTGAACACCATCCTTGTAATCTTTACTAAACAGTATCAATCATCACCAGTAGCACAAAGCTGTCAACAATACTATTACATTCTCAAAAGCTACACAGGACACTCTTTTAGAAATTCTATTGTATGTTTATGTATTTACTTTTTAGTCATTTAGCAGACTCTTATCCAGAGTGACTCACAGTTAGCGCATTCATCTTCAAATAGCTAGGTGGGACAACCACATATCACAGGCATGGAAAGTACAATTTTACTCAATAAAGTCACCATCATTAGAGTCAGCGCTAGTAAGGGGGGGGGGGGGGGGGATGTTCATGTTATAATTATACATATACACACACACACACACACACACACACACTACCGTTCTAAAGTTTGGGGCCACTTAGACATTTCCTTGTTTTTGAAAGAAAATACATTTTTTTGTCCATTAAAATACAGTGTAGACATTGTTAATGTTGTAAATGACTATTGTAGCTGGAAACGGCTGATTTTCAATGGAATATCTACATAGGCATACAGAAGCCCATTATCAGAAACCACCGCTCCTGTATTCCAATATCACGTTGTGCTAGCTAATCCAAGTTTATCATTTTAAAAGGCTAATTGATCATTAGAAAGCCTTTTTGCAATCATGTTAGCACACAGAGGCGACTCTGTGATGCTGGCCTTCTAGGCAGAGTTCCTCTGTCCAGTGTCTGTGCACATCTTTTCTTTTTATTGGCCAGTCTGAGATATGGCTTTTTCTTTGCAACTCTGCCTAGAAGTCCAGCATCCCGGAGTCGACTCTTCACTGTTGACGTTGAGACTGGTGTTTTGCGGGTACTATTTAATGAAGCTGCCAGTTGAGGACTTGTGAAGCGTCTGTTTCTCAAACTAGACACTCTACTGTACTTGTCCTCTTGCTCAGTTGTGCGCCAGGGCCTCCCATTCCTCTTTCTATTCTGGTTAGAGCCAGTTTGCGCTGTTCTGTGAAGGGAGTAGTACAGTACACAGCATTGTACGAGATCTTCAGTTTCTTGGCAATTTCTTGCATGGAATAGCCTTTATTTCTCAGAACAAGAATATGTAGATATTCCATAAAAAATCTGCTGTTTCCAGCTACAATAGTAATTTACAACATTAACAATGTCTACCCTGTATTTCTGATCAATTTGATGTTATTTAAATGGACAAAAAAAAATCTGCTTTTCTCTCACAAACAAGGACATTTCTAAGTGACCCCAAACTTTAGAATGGTAGTGTAGCGAGTCTCTGCTTTAGTGTTTGCAGAGAACGACAGGGTGTTGTCCAGGGTCATGTCAAGGTTCTTTACACTCTGTGGCGTATAGCAGGTCAGCCACCAGGGGGAGACTCGTCGAGGCCTGGTAACAGATGGAGTATACATCACAATGCGATGGCTCCATCTGCTGGACGTGCCAGGTCTCGACGGGCTCTCCAGCCACGACTAATTGGGGCTGATTGGGAGCTGGCGAGTAATCAAGGGCCGATTGCTCACCAGCTGTGCAAGGCCCATAAAGCTACCAGAAGGGCAGCACACAGGGAGAGTGGGGGAAGAAAGGACTCCCGTGTTATTGTTGACGGTTGCAGAGGGAAGAAGAGGGAGTTCAGTTTTGTGCCCGACAGGATACACCCAGACCCGGAACCCAGAAGATGGTGTCCCGGAGAGGGTCTCATGGAGACCTATCCTTTTCTTTTTTTATCTATTACTTAAACAAACACCCTTCAAACTGAGCTAATCCTTCTCTGTCCATGTCTGATATGGGAAAACATCTTGACCAAACCCCCTGGTCTGCCACAACTCGTATGGTGACACTGGAGTTGTCAACATTGAGGGAGAGGTCTTTGAGCGGGCAGGCCTTCCCCGGGAAGAAAAACATCTCTGTCTTGTCGAGGTTGAGCTTGATTTGGTGGGCCGACATCCAAGTTGAGATATCTGCTAGGCACAGAGAGATGCGTGTTGCCAACTGGGTGTCAAGGGGAGGAGAAAAGTAATTGAGTGTCATCTGCAAAGCAATGATAGGAGAACCATGTGTGGATATGACAGAGCCGAGTGACTTTCTTTTTTTAGGGGTGGATCAGCTTAATATTGCGGAAAGAATGTTGCTTCCAATGTAATTGTCTGCATCATTTCCAATCCCCCATATTTTTTGGGGTAAATATATATATCCATACATATACACATATAGACATACATACTTTTTTAAAGAGTATACCTTTATTATTATTCCCCGCAAACCCTACCACCGATCCCCCAATTGGAGTAAACTGATAAACATTTCTGTTTTTACCTTCAATTTATACATCTTATACACATTTTACAGACACAGTCTACTTTATAATAGTTCTCTCTTGTTTGTTCTTAGTCCTTCCTCTATTTCTGTTGTCCATCCAGTTTGATTTCCACTTGTAACTGTGTTATTTCACAAAAGCTCCGTACCTATACACATTTCACAGATCCCGTATGCCCTACATTGTTTATCTTGTTATTAGTCCCACCCTTCAGCTCCACTCAACCCATCCCATCTATCTTCCAACATCATCCATTTCGGATTTTTATTTGCCATATATTTTTCAACTGTGCTGTGATGCTTCACAAAAGATTTGAATCTTCCTCTTCTCATAGCTTCCACGGATTGTAAATTAAAAATAAACATTTTTGCTAAAATAATTATTATATTATTGATTGATTGACTATGACTTTTCAAATCCCCCAGTATTGCTATCTGTAGCGTTAGTTCTACGCAAATGTTGCAATTCTTCAACCATTCCTGGACCTGTGACCAAAAACGAGCTACATACGGACAATACCAAAATAAATGATCTAATGACTCTCCTCACAGCAGAATCTGCAGAGCTGGGAAGATTGTATCCCCCATATATATAACATTCTATTAGTTGCAAGAATTTTGTACAATAATTTAAATTGAAAAATTCGAAGTTTTGAATCCGGCGTTGTTTTGCGTATCAATTCATAAACCATGTGCCATGGAATGGGTACATCGAAAATCTCTTCCCAACTATTTTGCAATTTATATGGCACAGCTGTCAGTTTTTTGGTCCTTAAATTAAATTGGTATATGTTTTTATTTATCACACTTTTCTTTAACCATTTATGTTCTTTAATATAGGGCCTACATACAAGTTCCTTACTTTTTTCCCCTTCTACTTGCCTCTTCCATTTTTGTGGTAATGCTGCAATTAATAGGTTGTAATTTTGGGTAGAGCAGACATTTCCATATGTCTGTGTTAGCTGCATGTGTGACATTACTCCATCAGTCCTATTTATGATATCATTCACAAAAATTATACCTTTTTTAAACATTTCTTCGATAAATAGTTTTTTTAATCAATTACTATATTTGAATTTAACCACAATATTTGTTGTACTATTTGTTCCGTCCTTTCAGGTGGATTAAACTGAAATTGCAACCAACTTTCTAAGGCTTGTTTAAAAAATAAAGATATTTTGGAGATTATTTCCTTTTCAAACAACCGAAAGTGAGCAGGTGTAATCTGAATAAAGGGAAAAAGGCCCTTCTTGAACATTGGTACGAATGTCTCATCCTAATCTACTAGAGAACCAGTTTGGATTTAAGTATAACTTTTGTATGACTGATGCCTTTAGTGAGAGGTCTAATGCTTTAATATTTAATAATTTCTGCCCTCCGAATTCATATTCGTTATATAAATAGGCCCTTTTAATTTTATCTGGCTTGCCGTTCCAAATAAAATTGAATATTTTTTGTTCATGTAATTTAAAAAGCAGGTCACTAGGTGTAGGCAAAACCATAAGCAAATAGGTAAACTGTGATATGATTAAAGAGTTAATCAGGGTGATTTTCCCACAAATAGACAGGTATTTTCCTTTCCATGGTAGCAAGATCTTATCTATTTTTACTAACTTTCTATAAAAATTTATTGGAGTGAGATCATTTCTTTCTTTTGGGATTTGTATACCGAGTATGTCCACATCTCCGTCAGACCATTTAGTTGGTAAACTACATGGCAATGTAAAATGTGTATTTTTTAGTGATCCAATACGTAATATGGTACATTTATCATAATTTGGTTTTAATCCAGAGAGGATAGCAAATGTATCTAGATCCTCTAAGAGGCTGTGGAGAGACTCTAGTTGTGGTTTTAAAAGAAAACATGAATCATCAGCATACAATGACACCTTAGTTTTTAGGCCCTGGATTTCTAATCCCTTAATATTAATGTTTGATCTAATTTTAACAGCTAACATTTCGATGGCAATAATAAATAGATATGCCGATAGTGGACAACCTTGTTTTACTCCTCTAGATAGTTTAAAACTTTCTGAGATGTAGCCATTATTTACTATTTTACACCTAGGGTTACTATACATAATTTTTACCCATTTTATAAGAGATTCCCCAAAATTGAAATATTCTAGGCAGTTATATATAAACTCCAGTCGTACTTTATCAAAAGCCTTTTCAAAATCAGCTATGAAAACCAGGCCTGGTGTCCCCGATATTCCATAGTGTTCTATTGTTTCCAGTACTTGCCTTATATTATCTCCAATGTATCGTCCATGTAAAAAACCTGTCTGATTAGGATGAATAATATCTGACAAACTTTTTTTATTCTATGCGCCAAGCATTTTGCTAGGATTTTTGCATCACAACACTGAAGTGTAAGAGGTCTCCAATTTTTTAAATGGACTGGATCTTTATATATACCACTTGGGTCCTGTTTCAGTAATAATGATATCACACCTTCTTGTTGCGTGTCTGATAATCTATCATTTATATAGGAGTGGTTAAAACAAGCTAATAATGGTCCTTTGAGTATATAAAAAAAAAAATTGTATACTTCCACTGGTATGCCATCCAGTCCTGGAGTTTTCCCATCCTTAGCCGAGTGACTTGGTGGAGAGGGAGAAGAGGGCCTAGAATCAAGCCCCGGGGGACACCAGTCGTGAGAGTACGTGGTGCAGACTCAGATCCTCTCCACGTCATCTGGTAGGAGCAGCCTGCCAGGTAAGATGCAATCCAAGCGTGTGCAGAGCCTGAGACGCCCAGCCCTGAGAGGGTGGAGAGGAGGATCTGATGGTTCATGGTGTCGAAGGCAGCAGATGATCTAGGAGGATGAGAACAGAGGAGAAAGTCAGCTTTGGCATGCGGAGAGCTTCAGTGACACAGAAAAGAGCAGTATCGGTTGAGTGACTTGTCTTGAAGCCTGACTGGTTAGGGTCAAGAAGATCATTCTGAGCGAGATGACAAATTAAGTTGAGAGACAGCACGCTCAAGTGTTTTGGAAAGAAAAGAAAGGAATACAGGTCTATTGTTTTTGACGTCAGTTGAGTCGAGTGTTGGTTTCCTGAGGAGGGGAGCAACTCGGGCCATTTTGAAGTCAGGGGGGACATAGCCAGTTGTCAGGGATGAGTTGATGAGGGAAGTGAGGTCTCCAGAGATGGTCTGGAGGAGGGGATGGGGTTGAGCGGGCAGGTTGTCGGGCGGCCAGACCTCATTAGTCGCAGGATGCCATCTGGAGAGAGAGGGGAGAGAGGTCAAGGCGTAGGGTAGTTCTGTGTGAGTGAGACCAGTAGACTTAATAGGCTGAGAGAATGAGTAGCGGATGTCGTCAACCTTTTTTCCCCAAAGTGGTTGACAAAGTCGTCTGCAGAGAGGGAGGAGGGAGGGGTGTAGGATTAAAGAGGGAGAAGGTGGAAAAATAGTTTCCTAGGGTGAGCAACAGAAGCCTTACATTTAGAGTGGTAGAAAGTGGCTTTAGTAGTGGATACGGAGAAAGAGAATATAGAGGGGAGGGAGTGAAAGGATAATAGGTCCTCCGGAAGTCTAGTTTTCCTCCATTTTAGCTTAGCTTCCCGCAGCCTTGTTCTGTGAGCTCGCAAAGATTCACTCAGCCACAGAGCAGGAGGGGAGGGCCGTGCTGGCGGTGAGAAAAGGGGACAGTGCGAGTCATAGGATGCAAAAGGGAGGAGAGTAGGGTCAAAGAGGGAGAACCAGGAGACTGGAGGGAGAAGGATTTAGCAGCAGGGAGAGATAGGATGGAAGAGGAGAGTAGTGAGAGTGAAAGAACGAAGATTGCGACAGCGCCTGACCATCTGGGTAGGGGCTGAGTGGTTAGGGTTGGAGGAAAGGAAGACAGGAAAGGAAACAATGTAGTGATCAGAGTCCTGGAGGGGGGTTGCAGTGAGATTAGTAGGTGAGCAGCCTCTAGTTGAGATGAGGTCAAGCCTATTGCTTGCCGTGTGAGTTGGAGGGGATTGGGAAAGGGTGAGGTCAAGAGGCAAGGAAGGGAAAGAATAAATAAATGAATCTAATGCTGACGTTGGGAGGTCGAAGTTGCCAAGTACGAAGAGTGGTGATCATTAGGGTATTAGCTTATCAAGGTGTCAAGCTCATTGACTAACTCTCCAAGGGCACCTGGTGGGCGATAGATGACAACAATGTTAAGCTTGAGTGGACAAGTGACAGTGACGGCATGGAATTCAAATGAGCAGATGGACAAGTGAGAGAGGGAGAAAAGAGAAAATCTCCACTTAGGAGAAATGAGTAGCCCTGTGCCACCACGACGACCAGAGGTTCTTGGACTGTGAGAGAAAACGTATCCAGAAAAAGAGAGCAGTGTTCCCTGGGGTGATCCATGTCTCCATCAGGGCCAAAACGTCAAGGGACTGAAGGTCAGTATTGGCTGAGATGAACTCAGCGTTCTTGACTACAGATCAGCAGTTCCAAATGCTGCCAGAGACCTGGAATTCCACATGGGTTGTGTGCGCAGGGTACACTAAATTAGAAGGCTTGCAGCCAAGGGGTTAGCGTCGGACGGGCCAGTTGCAAAGGTGTCGGACGGGCCAGTTGCAGCTGCTGAAGTTGTGGCTGCGTTGGATGGGCCAGTTCCCGCTGTCTCCATTCAGGGTCGGTTATTCTGTCACATTGTATAAATGATTGGAGACAGGCACAGGACTACGTAATAGGGGGTTTTAATACTACACAACATACTTTGAAAGGCACGGGGACGAAGCCCAAAACAAACACATATACAACACACACAGGGATGTAACCCTAACAAAATAGAGAGGTTCAACCTATAATAAATACACGGGACGAGACCCATAATAACAACGAACGGGACGGGACCCGTAATAACAAGGAACGGGACCCGTAATAACAAGGAACGGGACCCGTAATAACAAGGAACGGGACCCGTAATAACAATGAACGGGACCCGTAATAACAATGAACGGGACCCGTAATAACAATGAACGGGACCCGTAATAACAATGAACGGGACCCGTAATAACAATGAACGGGACGAGACCCGTAATAACAATGAACGGGACGAGACCCGTAATAACAATGAACGGGACGAGACCCGTAATAACAATGAACGGGACGAGACCCGTAATAACAATGAACGGGACGAGACCCGTAATAACAATTGCACAAAACACGCAGTAGGAAAGCCGAAACAACAACACAGGTACTCACAGGACATGGTAACAATAACCAAACAGGACAACGGGGAACAGAGGGCACATACAATGCTTAAAAAAATAAAGGGAACACTTAAACAACACAATGTAACTCCAAGTCAATCACACTTCTGTGAAATCAAACTGTCCACTTAGGAAGCAACACTGCTTGACAATACATTTCACATGCTGTTGTGCAAATGGAATAGACAAAAGGTGGAAATTATAGGCAATTAGCAAGACACCCCCAAAAAAGGAGTGGTTCTGCAGGTGGTGACCACAGACCACTTCTCAGTTCCTATGCTTCCTGGCTGATGTTTTGGTCACTTTTGAATGCTGGCGGTGCTTTCTGTTCTGGTCCGGACAACATGTCCTCCAATTTGACACACTGAATTCTATCAGAGAAGTAGTTGGTAAACCAGGCGAGGCAATCATTTTAAGAAACCAAGGCTGTCAAGTCTGCCAATAAGAATGTAGTGACTAAGAACAAACAAGAGAGAACTATTATAAAGTAGACTGTGTCTGTAAAATGTGTATAAGATGTATAAATTGAAGGTAAAAACAGAAATGTTTATCAGTTTACTCCAATTGGGGGATCGGTGGTAGGGTTTGCGGGGAATAATAATAAAGGTATACTCTTTAAAAAAGTATGTATGTCTATATAGGTATGTGTATGTATATATGTGTATATGTATGCATACGTGTATGGATATATATATTTACCCCAAAAAATATGGGGGATTGGAAATGATGCAGACAATTACATTGGAAGCAACATTCTTTCCGCAATATTAAGCTGATCCACCCCTAAAAAAAAAGTAAAAAGTAAAAAAAAAGAATGTAGTGATTGACAGAGTTGAAAGCCTTGGCCAGGTTGATGAATACGGCTGCGCAGTAATGTCTATTATCGATGGCGGTTATGATGATGTTTAGGACCTTAAGCGTGGCTGAGGTGCACCCATGGCCAGCTCTGAAACCGGATTGCATAGCGGAGAAGGTACGGTGGGATTCGAAATGGTCGGTAATCTGTTTGTTAACTTGGCTTTCGAAGACCTTAGAAAGACAGGGTAGGATAGATATAGGTCTGGAGCAGTCTGGGTCTAGAGTGTCACCCCCTTTGAAGAGGGGGATGACCGCGGCAGCTGTCCAATCTTTGGGAATATCAGACGATACGAAAGAGAGGTTGAACAGGCTAGTAATAGGGGTTGCAACAATTTCAACAGATAATTTTAGAAAGAGAGGGTCCAGATTGTCTAGCCCGTCTGATTTGTAGGGGTCCAGATTTTGCAGCTCTTTCAGAACATCAGCTAACTGGATTTGGGTGAAGGAGAAATGGTGGGAGCTTTGGCGGGTTGCTGTGGAGGGTGCCGGGCAGTTGACCGGGGCAGGGGTAGCCAGGTGGAAAGCATGGCCAGCCGTAGAGAAATGCATATTGAAATTCTCAATTATAGTGGATTTATCGGTGGTGACAGTGTTTCCTAGCCTAATAGCTGGGAGGAGGTGCTCTTATTCTCCATGGACTTTACAGTGTCCCAGAACATTTTGAGTTAGTACTACAGGATGCACATTTCTGTTTGAAAAAGCTCGCCTTAGCTTTCCTAACTGCCTGTGTATATTTGTTCCTAACTTCCCTGAAATTTGCATATCACGGGGGCTATTCGATGCTAATGCAGAACGCCACAGGATGTTTTTGTGCTGGTCAAGGTCAGACAGGTCTGGAGTGAACCAAGGACTATATATTTCCTAGTTCTAAATTTTTTGAATGGGGCATGCTTATTTAAGATGGTGAGGAAGGCACTTTTAAAGAATAGCCAGGCATCATCTACTGACGGGATGAGGTCAATGTCATTCCAGGATACCCCGGCCAGGTCGATTAGAAAGGCCTACTCGCAGAAGGGTTTTAGGGAGCGTTTGACAGTGATGAGGGGTGGTCGTTTGGTCGCAGACCCATTACGGATGCAGGCAATGAGGCAGTGATCGCTGAGATCAATCAATTCACAT